>NC_090655.1:187793888-188099513 GCF_040937935.1 Hyperolius riggenbachi | reverse complement strand
GTGTGACCACGCGTGCCCGCCATCTCATGTGCAGTACCATGGAGCCCGCGGCTCTGGCTTACTGCACATGTGCGGACGGGCTGGGTCGGCTACTGCGCGGCCATGCTGGAGGAAGAAGAGCTGCACGGCCCCAATATGATTAGCGACTTTTCTGTGGGGCCTCGCTTAGCCATGAGGGACTTCAGAACAGGGAGGGAAGCCTGAAATAGGATCCTCAGGCATCCCTGTCTTTAGGTAAGTATCTAATTTTGCACCTGAACTTCGGCTCTTTAACTCAGGATTGAACTTCATCCCAATCAGTAGCTGATACTGCCTTTCCCATGAGAAATCTTTTCTCAAATAGATCATCAGGGAGGTCTGTGTGGCTGATATTGTGGTGAAACCCCCCCACAGCATGATGTCATGATAGTGTACTGTGTACTAGTGTAACCGTGAACCTAGTTGCATTGTGGAAAATAACGTCTGTTTCCAACTCTCAAGCAAGCATACCTTTTAGCATATCGGGTTATTAATAGGTATGCTTGTAGATAATGGGCCTGATCCACTCTCCTAAGTTTTTTTTTCTAGGAGATAATTTTTTATCTACTGTTTAAAATAACTTTTGCACTCTGCAATTGTAAAGGTACAAAAGTGTAGGTGGAAAAGTACTGCCAAAATTTTATTGAGTATTTTCTTGCTTTCTGGTAGCCCAAAAAGCATTTTATTTATAATGTGAAGATATCACTTAAGAGAAAACTTAGGAGAAATAGTGAATTGAATCATACCCAATGGCAGTTACTGCCATTGGGTACTGCCAGTAGTAAAGAAGATTACTAGAAGGCTCATAGTGGATCAGACAACATGAATGTATTACAGGCGGAATATAAATCATTTCTTGATATATCTTCTATTTTTTAACTTCTAACTTTGCAATGTTTTAATTTTTTAAGGGAGAGTTGCAGGCTGTGGCTGTATGTGATCAGGCAGCAGTCAGTCCATAAGACTTTTACAGTTGGTTGAGAATATTATCTGCAGTCTAGCTTTCCCTGCTTACTGGACATGGCTTATTTAAATAAAATCAAATAAAAAAACGGTTTCAGTACAATAAGGGTACAGGGGGAAAGAGGTGACACAGTGGAGCGACAGAGGGGGAGACTAAAGGCATGGGGGACAGAAGTTTAATCCACTTAATTTTTTGGAGGGGTTTTTGGTTGGTAGCTGAAATAGGAGAACCCCGCGTTTTGTTCCACAGTACAGTATATAAAGAGATTTTAGACTAATTGTAAAACTTGAGCTGCAAAGTGCTCCTATCTTTCTGTGAAAATCATTCTTGCTGAATTCATTTATTGATGAGGTGTTTCTGGATTGCAGAGAAATGAGATGGGAAATTAGGTTCTTGCTAATTCATGGAGCTTTTCTAACCTTCATACAGAAATGAGGGATGTAATGACAAAGAGCCACCGGCCTGTTATGAATCTCATTCATTTCAGGCTCTGCAGGCTCTCTATGGAGAGTGGTTCAGTGAGGGGAATGCTCTGTCACGTGGAACATCCTATTTCCATTTTTAGCATTCCTCTTTTATAGCAGCCTATGCTGTAGTAGTTGAGATGCTATCACCAGTCAGGGCAGCTGGCAAAAAAATATTGTATTTATGTATATTGTGTAACAGCTTTATGTAAATATGCCATAGCAGCTATAGGCAGATTTTTAAAATTTCTCTCACAGTTAAGTTTGCTTTAAAGCTATCATTAGGAGCAGTCTTACATACACCTTCATAGCACCAGCATTGAAATTCCTCTGCACCCTTGAGATACCCTATTTTTTGGACCATAAGATGCAATTTTTCTCCCCCAACAGAAGGGTGAAAAGGTCAGTGCGTCTTATGGTCCAAATAATACATATTCAGGCCAGCGCTACTGTCCCCTCACAATCCCCGCAGCAACTGGAAGCAGAATGAAGTGCAGCAGAAGCCCTCACCTTGTAATCCTCCTTCCTGTGTCCAGCTTGTGTGCATGTGCACCATCACTGAAAGAGCATGTAGTGAGTGGAGAGGAAATGGCACTTCGCGGACACAAATTGCTGCCGGGAGTGCATCAGGATGGTAGTCCCACCCAAGAGACCATCAGTACCAGTAAAAGCACAGTAGTTTAAGTTACCATACGTCTTCTTGATAGCACGCTGAAGCAGCGCTCCGGGACACAGCACAGCTCCATGGCTGGGGGACAGAAGAGGACATGGGGTCAGAGGAAGACACAGCGAGTCAGAGGAAGACACAGGGGGCCAGAGGAGGACACAGGGACACCATGAGGACACATGGGAACACAAAGGGGATAGAGGAGGACACAAAAGGAGCATTAGTACACATGAGAAGAATTAGTACACATGGCATTGGTGACTTGCACATCTTCCTTAGGGAAAGCCTTGCTTATTTCAACAAAATAGGCCAAATTTCATTGTGCACCTATTACAACAGTAAGGCTCCATAGTAAGAGTACCGGTGCTTGCACTCCAGGCAAGTATATGAACCATTGTTTTATGAAAATAAAAATACAACAAAGAATATCCCAAACTTTTAGGCAGCTGAAATCCTTTTTAGGATAGAAATGGGACATTATTTCGTGGTCAATATTACAGTAACTGGTCCCCTCACTTTAACAGAAAGTTGTTAAAGTAAACCTGTAGTGAAAAAAGTGCCCCAAGTGGATAGTTACCTAGGTAGAGGGATAAACCAGAGGCTTCCCTCATCTTCCTCCTCTTCTCCGCTGCCTGTAACCCCAGCAAGCCCGTGGCCATGCAGGTTCTCATATGGGAGCGCGGTTGTGAGCCTCGGGGGTCCCAGCACTGGAACAGGAAGGCAAAGGGAGACGGGAAAAGCCTCTGTAGGATGGGTTCACATGTTTCTGGTAACAAATAAGCATATATAAAAAAAAATTATGATTATATGTCTCAATTTGTGTGTCATGTTTTGTTTTTGTACTGTTTTGAGTTTAGAGTTTATTTGTTTTGCAGATCATAGCATTCTGTTTTTACTTCCATCACATCCCAACTTTTTCTGTTTTTGAAATGGGGTTGTGCTGCATTTTAATAAAGTTTCTTGGGCACTCCCACTACATAGTCTACAGTGTAAAAGTAAGTAAAGTGCCACTTGCTCAGTCTTGACTTTGTAGCAGAGCTTCAAATGAAATTGACTTGTAAACATTTCATCTGGCTTTTGACTTTTCTTTTGTCTAACAATTAATTTCTTTCTGCACAGGAAGTACAGAAAGTTGCAAATGTGGTCACTACCACAGCAACTGATGGGGACTTCAAGCCAACTGATGAAAAAGATGAAGTTGTAGTTGCTGCTGAGGTTGGCTGGATGACATCTGTAAAAGACTGGGCTGGTGTGATGATCTCAGCTCAGACATTAACAGGTCGTGTTTTGGTAAGTATTTTCTTTACCTTAAATATTAAATACATCCACAGCAAAAAAGTCTAGATTTTTTATTCCTGCAGTCAAGGAAGTTACTCATTTTGGAAATCCATTTTACAAAGGGACAGGTAACCTATGACTTATATAATAGCATACCTTTCTATAGTAGTACTTTTTCACATACATTACAAATGTATGATATCAGCAGGAAGAGAGGTTGCTGTGAATGGCCGTAGAACCGCATTACTGGGAAGCAAGTGAAGTGCGGTCCGGTGTTAGTCGAGGAGCAGAAATGCAGACATCAAACCAACAAACGTTGATTACAGTGATGTCTTTAATAGAGATGTCCTGAACGGTTCGCCGGCGAACGGTTCCAGGCGAACTTCGGGTGGTTCGCGTTCGCCTGCGAAGGCAAACTTTCCCAGAATTTCGGTTCGCCCCCTAAATGCTCTATTGAGCAGAACTTTAACCCTCTACATCAGTCAGCAGGCACATTGTTGCCAATCAGACTGCACTCACTTCTAGAGCCCCACCCCCCTTATAAAAGGCAAGGTCCTTGTTCCGTTTTACTCACTAGTCTACCTACACTAATTAGTTAAGGGACAGCTGCTGACAGACTCTGCTAGGGAGAGTTTAGTTAGGCTCTTATAGGCTTGTTCCTAGCTAATTGTTGTTCCTTATATTACTCCCCTCACTCCCTTCCTCCTCCCGGAGAGAGGAGGGTCTCATCTTCTAGGGAATTGTAGCATTTCAAAAGCCAGCTTATATACCTTGGCCGGGTAGTGAACCCAGGTCTTGGCTGGGAATTGAACCCAGGTCTGAGTGCATGGTAGATAGCTCTCTTAACCGCTATACCACCACCAACACTACATTCTGAAACCAGCCTAGCATGTACCATTATGATATATCCTAGAGAAAAATGAGCTTGCTTAAAGATTTGGAGGCTTTCAAAAGCCAGCTTACATACCTTAGCCAGGAATTGAACCTAGGTCTGAGTGCGTGGTAGATAGCTCTCTTAACCGCTATACCACCACCAACACTACATGTTGAAACCAGCCTAGCATGTACCATTATGATATATCCTAGATAAAAATGACCTGGGTTCAAATCCCGGCCAAGGTATATAAGCTGGCTTTTGAAAGCCTACAAATCTTTAAGCAAGCTCATTTTTCTCTAGGATATATCATAATGGTACATGCTAGGCTGGTTTCAGAATGTAGTGTTGGTGGTGGTATAGCGGTTAACAGAGCTAACTACCATGCACTCAGACCTGGGTTCAATTCTCAGCCAAGGTATGTAAGCTGGCTTTTGAAAGCCTCCAAATCTTTAAGCAAGCTCATTTTTCTCTTGGATATATCATAATGGTGCATGCTAGGATGCCTTCAGCATGTAGTGTTGGTGGTGGTATAGCGGTTAAGAGAGCGATCTACCAAGCACTCAGACCTGGGTTCAATTCCCGGCCAAGACCTGGGTTCAATTCCCGGCCAAGATATATAAGCTGGCTTTTGAAATTCTACAATTCCCTGGAAGATGAGACCCTCCTACCTCCAGGAGAAGGGAGAGAGGGATACACTGCCTGATGTTGTAAAGCAGTGTAGGCCTGTAATTGAACATTGAATGAGATTTGTGACCTTAAAATAGGGGTTTATGGGAAATCTAGATTTTTGCCTGGGACTTTTGATGTGTATTTCACTCAATCATGTCTTCCTCCAGGTATTAGATCTCTTGAAACATGTTTTCTATCATTTTTCCAGCCGGTAGAAATTTTTCTAAATTTTTAAGTTCGCCTCCCCATTGAAGTCTATTGCGGTTCGCGAAAGTTCACGTGAACCGAACCTTCCGCGAAAGTTTACGAACGGGGTTCGCGAACTGAAAATCGGAGGTTCGCGACATCTCTAGTTTTTAATGACTAACTGTACATGGTTTATTGCTTGTACCATGTAACCATGTACAGTTAGTCATTAAAGGTCTCAACGGAATCAACGTTTGTTGGTTTGATGTCTGTATTATTGGGAAAATAATACAATGCTGTGGGAGATGCTTGATAGCAACAAACAAATGTAGAAAATTAATTAGTTACCTTAAAGCCATTGATCTCTTTCCAATACTTAAAGGAAACCTGTTTTTCTGTTTACCTAGCTGCTGATGTTTTTTTTCTCCAGAAATCTTGATTTGATGGGCTCCATGACATGATCAAAATATTATAGAATGTTAGTGGAAGGATATGAAACAAGTATTATAAGCAAGGTAGTCCATCAACATCCCTGATCTGATATATCTATTCTATAAGAAGGAATGCGCTATCATTCCTCCAAGCCACAGTACTGAAAGGGACACCAGTTTCCGGAACGTTTAATCACAGTTATTGCTGCATACAGAAGCGGTACAATATACATTTGCCACACACAAATGTGTAACTTTGGGCAATTTTATTCAATAAATAAATTTCCTCCTCCACTAATCACCCCCCCCCCCCCCATACATGCATAGTAACTAGCAGTGGAATCTGAGCATATTCACGTGTAATTAAGCGGTTAGGAAAAGCCAGTACTTTGGGAACAGTGAGGACAAGGAGACGTCTCTGATCACCAAAAGCGCCCTCACATTAGGTGAGACGCACTTGGCTTCTACTGCTAATTACTCTGCACATGGGGGATGAGGGGTGGAGGTGTAGATGGGGGACTAAAAGGAGGACAAACAAGGACATAAAAGGATACAAAGGGGCACAGAGGAGAATACAAGGGGGGCGGAGGAGGACATAAGGGGGGCACAAAACGTACAAGGAGGACACAAAAGGTAAAAGGGAGACATAATAATTGGGGTGAGATCACCCACAAGACGCCCCTGCGCCATGGACTCACCAAGTTTAGTTTATTTTTCCCTGTTTTTAGTCCTCTCAACCTAGGTACGTATTAATGGTCAGGAGCGTTTTATAGTCTGAAAAATATGGTTAGTTCTTATCTAGTTTTAGAAGTGGGGTTGATATTAAATCAATGTCATATTATATGCAGGAATGTATGTATATGCAGTGTGTGGAGTCCACACACTTTAAAGCACTATGGGACTTTCAGTTTTTATGTATGGTGTGAATATATACAGTATGATCTTAAAGCCACTAAACCTCTTAATATAGGGCTTAATAACAGTAACAATAATGAGAAATATATAGATGCAGTTTCTGGCTGCCTGCTGCACTCATTACTAATTATTTACACTACTTTATTGTCTTTACTAATGGAGTGGTTTACTCCTGAAGCTACTTGGACCTCTGCATTGTCTGGCAGCCCTGGCTGTCAAAGAGACCTGTTCATAAACAGACAATCATGCAATTCACCCTAAAATATAAATGTTTTTACTTTTTCTGAAATAATAGCATTTCCTGTTTGCTGCAAACAGAAATACTAATCAGCTTAAAGGAACTTCAGGAACTTTTTAGAGTAATTGGCGCATTTATAAAGCACTGAACAGAACTTCGCCTCAGTCTGTAAAAGCCCCATGCACATACAATTGCAGCAACAATTGCCTCTGCTGAGAATCCAGCATGTTGTTGCAGCAGAAGAGTGCTCATGCATGCGCCCCTGCCACTCATTCTCGGCATTACTTACAGGGGATTGATTGGTGAAGGGGAACATGTGTTCCTCTTCCGAGCCAACCCGAAGTCCCTGTGAATGAATCAACATGCCTTGAATCGTGTGGCATGTTGATTCATAAAAATGAAAGCAAAATGTAGTTAAAAGAGATTGAGCACTTCCTGGTAACTTCCTGTATAGTGTATGGTGCCACCTAGTGGCCAAAAAATTACATAAATAAATGTAATATTTAATAGAACCTTATTAACCACTCATGTCTCCTCCCTAGCTACCGAACATAAGCACATGTCAAAAATATTGACAGTTTAAGAAAATACATAAATAGTTACCTTCGGGTCTGAGCTTTTTATATGTATGTAATGATGGTATATTACTGTTATTTTAGCAAATAAGGGGTTTGTAATTATTAATAGAGTGCAAACTGAAAGAAAAATCACTTTTTTTCCCAAATAAAGTATTGTATAATAATAATAATGTATATATAATAATATATTGCCGCCAAACATTGTACTAGGAACATGATTTAAATGTTGTGATAACTATAATAGAATAATAATCTATAATATAATTGTTTATTTTAAATCTATAGGGGAGGGAATTGGAGAAATTGTGTATTTTTTCACTTTTTCTTGTATTTCCCTATAAAATGCATAGAAAACAAAGCTATTACTGAAAACAAGTATTACCCCCCAAAAGCCTAATTTGTGGCGAAAAAACAAGAAATAGATCATTTAGGTGTGATAAGTAATGTTATTGGCCAGTGAATGGGAGGAGAGATATAGGGGAAAATTGCTTTAGGTCATTAACCACTTGATGACCCACCCTTTACCCCCCCTTAAGGACCAGCGTGGTTATTAGTGATCTGTGCTGGGTGGGCTCTACAGCCCCCAGCACAGATCAGGGTGCAGGCAGAGAGATCAGATTGCCCCCCTTTTTTCCCCCCTATGGGGATGATGTGCAGGGGGGGGTCTGATCTCTTCTGCCTGCGTGTGGCTGGCGGGGGGGGGGGCACCTCAAAGACCCCCTCCGCGGCGAAATTCCCCCCTCCCTCTCCTACCTGTCCCCTCCCCGGTGATCCGGGCTGCACAGGACGCTATCCGTCCTGTGCAGCCAGTGACAGGACGTCCCCTGTCACATGGCGGCGATCCCCGGCCGCTGATTGGCCGGGGATCGCCGATCTGCCTTACGGCGCTGCTGCGCAGCAGCGCCGTACAAATGTAAACAAAGCGGATTATTTCCGCTTGTGTTTACATTTAGCCTGCGAGCCGCCATCGGCGGCCCGCAGGCTATTCACGGAGCCCCCCGCCGTGATTTGACAGGAAGCAGCCGCTCGCGCGAGCGGCTGCTTCCTGATTAATCAGCCTGCAGCTGGCGACGCAGTACTGCGTCGCTGGTCCTGCAGCTGCCACTTTGCCGACGCACGGTATAAGCGTGCGGTCGGCAAGTGGTTAAAGAGAACCAGAGATGAATAAATATCATATTTATACATACCTGGGGCTTCCTCCAGCCCCATCAGCCTGGATCGCTCCCACGCCGCCTTTCTCTGCTGCCTCTGTCCGCCTGTTCCGGGTCCCGTCATTTCGGCCAGTTGAGCCAGCTGACGCAAGCGCAGTGGGCTCCCTCAGTACTGCGCAGGTGCATGCATACAGAGCTGGAGGGAGCCCCTGTACATGCGAAAGACTAGCCGAGTCCAGCGAAAGTGACGGGAACCGGTACCGGCGAAAGAGGCAGCGGAGGACGGCGGCGTGGGAGCGATCCAAGATTATGGGGCTGGAGGAAGCCCCAGGTATGTATAACATCTTTTTTTCATTTTTAAAATACGTTTGTCTCTGTTTCCCTTTAAGGTGAAATCAACCTTCAGGCTGATTATTATGTTATTATGCTTTATGTTATTTTCTCTATAGTCCTCCACTATATTCCCTCTTTAAAGAGAGTCTGAAGCGAGAATAAATCTCGCTTCAGACCTCATAGATAGCAGGGGTACGTGTGCCCCTGCTAAACCGCAGCTATCCCGCGGCTTAACGGGGGTCCCTTCACCCCCAAATCCCCTCGTTTCAGCGGGGGAGCACTTCCTCGTTGGGGCAGGGCTAACCGCCGCAGCCCTGCCCCACGCACGTCTGTCAGCGCGTATCTCCGCCTCTCCCCCGCCCCTCTCAGTCTTCCTTAACTGAGAGGGGCGGGGGAGAGGCGGCAATGCGCCACTGATAGACGCGACTGGAGGCAGGGCTGCAGCCGTTAGCCCTGCCTCCAGGAGCGACCAAGTCTGCGACCAAGTGTCGCAGTGGGGGGTTTGGGGGTGAAGGGACACGTGCCCCTGCTAACTATGAGCTCTGAAGCGAGATTTATTCTCGCTTCAGAGTCTCTTTAAGTGTATAAGATTGTTTTCCTTGGTGCTGTTTATTGCTATGTGAGTATTTTCATGAACCTTAAAGGAGTCATCAGCCAAAAATAACTCCCCCCGATCAACTTACCCGGGGCTTCCTCCAGCCCCTTGCAGCTGACATGTCCCATGCCACAGCTCCACGCTCAGCCGCAGGCCCGGGGTCCCCGCTGGTGCAGAGGCCGACCTCCTCTAGTGCGCCTCTGCTGGCGCCGCTGTCAATCAAGTCCACGACGTCCGCGGTGTACGGTGCAGGAGCAGTAGTTCTGCGCCTGTGCACTACACCATGGACAACGTGGGCTTGATTGACAGAAGCATTTGTGCAGGCACAGTAGAGACAACCTCGAGGTCACCCTGTGCACCGGCAGAGACCCCTGGCCAACGGCTGAGAGCGGAGCTGCAGCGTAGGACATGCTAGCTGCAAGGGACTGTTGACCATAACAAAAAAAATCAGTTCTTTATTTTTATCTGATAAACAAGTAATAAGGATGCTAACCAGGCAACTTCTCCATAAAACATTATTCCCCAGTTTCCCTGGCTCTTATTTGGCACATCTGCCGCACAAAGGAAGTTGCAGGGCATGCTGTTTTTTTTTCTTCTTTACTTTCCCCTCAGACTTAACTAATGCTGCTTGATTGGCAGAAGCCTCTTTGCCTCCTGTTTTCCACTCCCACACCTCTGTTCCTCTCTGATTGGCCAATATTTCTCAATGCACTTTCTATTGCAGAGCTGGGTAGGAGTGTCTGAAGACTAGGAGGGGGGCAGCCAATGCAAATACAAACAGAGTAAGGGAGGTATGATGTCAGGATTGGCTTCAAGATAGACACAGTCAAAATAAAAAATCTTAAAGAGAATCTGTACTCTAAAATTCTTACAACAAAAAGCATACCATTCTATTCATTATGTTCTCCTGGATCCATCTGTGCTGTTTCTGCCACTCTCTGCTGCAATCCTGGTTTGTAATGAACAGTTTTAGGCAGTGTTTACAAACAAACTAACCAGCTTGTGATAGGCTCACATAAGCAAAGTGTGAGAGTCATACAGGGCCTGCAGGGGGCCTGGAAAGGGTGTGTATAGCTTCTAGCCAATCACAAGCAGCCCTGCACATTCCAGTCTGAGTGCCTCAGCCCGACAGAGCCGACAGAGGAGAGAAGATTAGATCATATAACAGAGATAATACAGTCACTGTGCAAGTAGGAAAGGCTGCAGTAAGCCAGACCACATTAGAACAGGCATAGGAACTTATAGGAAAGAAGAAATAAGGATGAAAATTTTGTTACAGAGTCTCTTTAAGAATCTTTAAGAAGGATTTTCTCTTTTTTTTAGTATATCATTTTTTTTTTTTTTTAGAAAACTCACTAAAATCAAAATGTGGACAGTGCAATGTAGACCAAGTATTTATCTACTTATATATGTGTTTGTTTTTTTCTGAGATAGTATGGGTGACAGCTCCACTTTAAATTAATCTGTAACACTTTTTGTTTAACGTAAACAAGCTTGGTTAATAAGTCTATAAAAAGAAGAAAGCAAACCAAAAACAAATGTAATCATTAGTGCTAAGCAAATTTCCACCAAGTCGCTGAAACTAAGCCAAAGTCAGTAGCTGTGGATCAATTAGCTGCAGTTCTCCACTTTTGAAAGCCAGATTGACAGGGAAAAACTTCTCCCACATTTAGAAAGCCTTTTTCCTGATTGGCACTTATATTTAAATAGGCCCCAAAGACAGTACTGTGCGTGCATGTGTGTACATAGCCTAATGATAGTCTGTGGGAGCCAAGGCCGCCAGAAATGGCACAGGTGTCTGTCATCCTGATTACAGGAGGGAAAGCAGTTTCAGCAGCCATGAGGATGAACTGAAATGAATAATAAATTAAGAAAGGCACAGCTTTAGTAAGCCTCGACTACAATAGGGTTTAGGTGGGCTTTAATCTCATGCTTAGATAATATTATGTCATAATATTATGTCATATCCAAGAGAGAGACAGAAAAGAGCTAAGGCCCCTTTTACACTTAATCAGTTGCTCTCAGTTATAACTGAAATTACAACTGATTTTCAAAGTAATGCCCATGTTTTCCTATGGCACCTTTCACACTTAACGCGTTTTAACTGAAATATTTTTCACAATGCACTGCTATGGACAAGAAAAAAAACACATACCAACTGGAAACGGGGTCTAAGCGTCTATGAAACATCAGGGTCTCTAGACTTTTACTTGATAGATGCCTGGTCCGTTCTGCTCCATTGTTGAAAAGATCAACAAGAGGCAGTTTTGTGTGCATTTGTGTGGGTAAAGTATATGTAATGGAGGATGGAAGATGAAATAGGATATTTTATTTATTGATTTATTGTATTTATAAAGCGCCAACATATTACGCAGTACTGTACATTAGTTAAGGTTACAAACAATATTTAGGGGTGACATCCAGCAATAAGACAATACAGGATACATGCAAACCAGATCACGCAGCACAGTATGAGTGCAAGGTAATGCTTAGTTAGTCACTGGATGGGAGCATGGAGATTATGCCAGTCGAGTTTACTCAGAACCATAAAATGGGTGTATGGTAATGGAGGTGCGTGAACAGGTAGGAGACGTAAGGAGGGGGACCCTGCCCAAATGCTTACAATCTAGAGGGAGAGGTGGGAACACAAAAGGTAGGGCACCTGAGTTAAGCTGTGGATTTAGAGCATTAGTGGGGTACGCCAGAGTAAAAAGGTGAGTTTTGAGGGCATTCTTGAAGATGTTGAAGGAGGGGGAAACCCTAATGGGGGAATTAGGGAGTTCCATAGTGTTGTAGCAGCTCTTGAGAAGTCCTGGAGGTGTGCATGGGATTGGGTGATGTGGGGTGCAGTCAGGCAAAGTTCATTGGAGGAGCTGAGTGAGTGGCTAGGTGTGTACCTCTTGATAAGATTGGAGATGTAGGTTGGGCAGGTTTTGTGGACAGATTTGTAGGTAGGCACAGTATCTTGAATCTGATTCTGGACTGGATAGGAAGCCAGTGGAGGGATTTACAGAGGGGAGCCGCTGTGGTGGAGCAATGGGAGGAGTGGATAATTCTGGCTGCCACATTCATGATGGACTGCAGAGGGGCAATCAGGTAATAGGGAGACCAGACAGAAGGGCATTGCAGTAGTCAAGGCGGGAAATGATGAGGGCATGGATGAGGAGTTTCACAGAGGTGAAAGTTGCAGGACTTTCTGAGGTTTTGGGTGGGGGGGGGGGGGGGGGGGTGAATGAGAGTGCGGAGTCCAGGGTGACACCCAGACAGCGGGCTTGAGAGGTAGGGCGAATGGTAGTGTGGTTAAAAGTGACATTCACATCTGGGAGGGTCAGGGATGGCAGGGTTGGGAAGATTATAAATTCTGCTTTGTCCAGGTTTAGTTTCAGGAACCTAGCAGACATCCAGGAGGAGATGGCTGATAGGCAGGAGGAGACCATGTCCATGGTAGTGGTGGATAGGTCCGGGGTGTGGAGGTAGATCTGGGTGTCATCTGCATACAGATGATAGTTAAAACCCATGGAGAAGATAACATTGCCAAGGGAGGATGTGTATAGGGAGAACAGTAGGGGGCCAAGGACCGAGCCTTGGGGGACTCCTACAGAGAGGTGGTTGGGTTGGATGAGGACTCATTGAAAGAGGTCTTGAAGGATATCTAGAAAATGAAATGTAAATGTGATGATATGGTTGTGTGACACTGGTTAGATAGGCAACAGCAAGCCATAAATTAAATAATTTTATTCCCAGTTATTCCAGAACATATCAACAGTCCAGTTAACATAGCCATAATCAGACAATCCACAGCTACAAACAGCAACAAGGTATACAAATCTAGATGTGTCACCAATAGCAAAGTCCATCAACAACAAGGGAGACGTGGGTTACAATGTTCACATCTTCTCCTCCATAGCTCAACTGGCCCCCATCTCTCTTTCTGCCCAATGAAGCTAGCCTGATATATTAACCTCTGCAGACTAGCTGTCTCTAATGCTGAGAATACAACATGCAATATTCTGTCAGACAGATGGGTCAATAGCTCATTTCTGACAGGTCCAATTTGATTTCCGACCGTTTTTCTGATTGATTTTTATAGAAGTGATCAGAAAATAGATCAGAAAACTGATCAAAATCAGATGGGATCTGTCAGAAATTATCTGTCGACCCATCTATCTGATAGGAAATTGCATGGTTTATTCCCAGCATTAGGCATTGTACTACTCAGCAGGAGCTAACCAGAAGGCAATACACCAGAGATAATGGCTTCAATTCACCAGAGGAGAATTAGTAAGAGATAAAAGGTCGGTATTTTATCTCATGCGGTATTTTAACACTTTGTTTGCAATTCACCACTGTGCGAGGATAGAGAGAGGAGTGTTCAGTAGCAGGCGATAATGGAGCGATAATGGAGCGATATGGATGCAAAAAACCAAGCGATAAACGGTCGGTAGTTATGATTTGATGATGTCGGATGTTAATGATTTGCATGCAATAATTTGCCTCTCTGGATGCTGGAAGTAAAGGATTGTGGGTAGGAGGAGGAGGTTATTACCAGCACGTGACCGCAGAGGGGTTTCCTCCCTGTTTTTTGACCCCCTCCTTCCATTACAAATCCCTCCCTCCGTTCTGCATATTAAGCATATCAAGCAATATTAAGCATTTACGATATTAAGTGGATGGGTGAAACGGAGGAGGTATTTGAATACATTTTCACACTCCATCCCGATGAAAAATGTATCCAAATTCCTCCTTCCTTTCGCCCATCCACTTAATATTGTAAATGCTTAATATTGCTTAATATTGTAAATGGGATGCTCTCTGGTGCCTGAAATATGTACAGTATAGGCCAGGGGTCTCAAACTCAATTTACCTGGGGGCCGCAGGAGGCAAAGTCAGGATGAGGCTGGGCCGCATAAGGGATTTCACAAAAAAAGTCCTCAAATGTCATTATTAACAGTTTTAATTATTTCTTCTGAACATGAAGTGTCCTACCTTATAGCTCGCTTCAGTGCTCCCATTACAAGTAATCCGCCGTGTCCCCGCCACAAAACAAGGGCTGCAGAGCCCCCAAATTGCCCGGGGGCCATCCGCCGGCATTTCCTGGAAGGGGCAGAGCTGAAGCTGAAAGCTGAAAACGTCAATCGCGGCGGATCGCCGCCTCTGCCCTCCCCTCTCACTCTTCCTTCACAGAGAGGGGCAGGGAGAGGCGGCGATCCGTGCGGCGATTGACGTCAGGGGAGGCAGAGCTACAGCTGGAAGCTCTGCCCCTCAGCGCAGTTGTGGATGTTTGCACGGGGGATTTGGGGGCTCTGCAGCCCTCGTTTAGCAGCGGGGATGCGGCAGATTACTTGGGAGCACTAAAGCGAACTATAAGGTAAAATAGTACGCTTCCGTGTCTCTTTTGCTTTTGCCGGCGCGGGCCACAAAATATTGTACTGAGGGCTGCAAATGGCCGCGGGCTGCGAGTTTGAGACCCCTGGTATAGGCTGTTACTGTGTGCTGCTAGTAAACTAGCTGCAGAGTGAGCTGCAGCAGCTGTGCGAAAAACCACATAACGCCAGGTATATGCAGGAGATAAATAAATCTAAAAAAACCCGAATGGTCACACACCCTTTTTTCCCTGTTGAATTGTGATTTTGAGAAAAAATAATGAATAACTATCGCCTATTTATCGCACATTTATCGCACGAATTTCGCATGAATTTCTACCTGTCGGTATTTCACCCTATACTTCTGGAGAAATGCTATTTTGAGATATCCCAGGAGGTAAATTACCTACCATGCGATAAATAGGTCGGTCGGTAACCTATGGTGAATTGAGGCTAAAGACCAGTGTCTACTAGTACTGGTCAGCACTAATTTATTCTATTATACACACACTATTCAATACAGAAAACAGCAAAATTACTAGACAGACATAAAACCACTTACAGTAGTAAAGATATAGATAGAGTTAAACACTCAATCCTCCCCCCCCACCCCCCCAAAAAAAGAAAAGTATATTTATATATTTTGACAAAAAAGTAAGCCAAGTAAGAAACAATGGTCTATTTATAAAGCAGCTGCGGTTATGCATATTTTATTGCCAGTTTTCCACAAAAATATAACAAAATCTATGAACAAGCCTTGTAACTGGGTTAAGCAGCAATGCATACATTTGCATAAATATTTGCATAATCCTGTATCAACTTGGAATTATTTACATTTGAAAAGTTGTTTCCGCTACTTTTTAAAACTTATTTTGCTCATAAAAGGGAGAACAAGTATTTTTCACTGTCGAGTTATAATGGAAAAGTCAAGGATAAAACCACTGTTTATGCCATAATGTGGTAAAAAGGTGCTGTTTAGGAATAGACTGAAAACAAAAATGTGGTGAAAAAATAGCCTATAAGTGGCAAAAAATTGTCTGAATAATTTGTATTGAAAGGCCTAAATACTGTAGCTGAAAATGACACGAATAGTGTGACTGTAATGCTGGGAGGGTCATACTTTCTGACCACCCAGCGCAACAAGGCTAAGAGCTGGATAATGGAAGAGGTTACACAGGCTGCCCAGAGCAACTGCAGCTCTGGGCTTCCGATATCGCTACAAATAAAACACAATGGCAGCGCAGTGCGATGTTGCGCTGCCTTAGTTCGCACTGTGCTGCCTTAGCGATAGCAAGCATACAGACAGGTACAAGACAGGTACAAGACAGGACTATAAATTGGAGCGTAACTAGTAGCAACCGCAGCTCACAGTCACGTCCACAGAAGCAGAGCAAGCAGGTCACCAGCAAGCATCCACCCAGGCAAGACTACAGGATAGAATGTAACTAATAGCAACTGCAGCCTATAGTTACGTTCCCAGAAACTAGAGTAGCAGGAATACAACCAGTCACCAATGTGGTGATGGCAGAATCCAAGCTATCTAGATAATGGACTTCACTGACCCACCACGGATGCAGCGAACGTCCATAAAGCATGAAACTAGGCAATACACAATAATAAGAAAAATAACGTCTCAACTAACGGATAAATATATATTAGCAAGTCTGCATATATATTTATCAAGAACTAGCTAAAGCACAAGTATTAAGGTTGCATAGAACTACAATAACAGAACTATACAGAGTAACAAGGTGCCCAACAGATCAGCGTACTGACCACTATGACGGGGTATGAAATGGGAGGCAGACTTTTATGCTGGCATCAGCCAATGGATGCAGGTATGCAAATCTCCGCACAGCTGAATGGTAATCACTCACTCCTGAGCTGGCTTGATTACCATTTGATAGCTGGCTGTGAATGCAAAGGAGTCCCATAAGAAATACATGCAGTATTATGTAACAACATCCATGCAGAAAATCCAGGGCTATCTGGCCGCAGCTCAGCTGCAACAAGCAATTGGTGGAATGAGGACAGCATCCTGAGCTGCCCAGAACTGCAGAGCAATTGCAAATGATAATGAGACGCATTGCAAATGCACAACCGAATGCAAGCAGATAAGCCAGAACTGTCCGTTTGCAGCTGCACTGCAAGGACAGAATACGCTACAGGAGGAATCCTTATAGTGACTTAGAATGTTTTCCTCTTGCTTTCTATGTTTTCATGTCCAATCCAAGCAGTGAAAATGGTTTGGTTTACTTTAGTTTGAACCATAAAATTGAATATTTACCTACTACTAAATTTACATTTTTGGCACAAATGCATGGTGGCATATTATAAGAAACCAGTTCTGAGAACTCCCTCAACTATACCCTGTTTGAACCCATGCCAAAAGACAAGGTGGGTCAGTATACTGTCATGTGTTTATGCCAGGAAATGAAAATTACCAGTAGGTGCAAAAAGAGAGGGCGGGCACCAATCCTCGTATACCTTACAAACATTTATTGGCAGCAGATGGAAAACCAGAGGAGGCCCTCGATGGAAGGCGCTCCTCCCTACCTAAGGTAGGGGAGTGCGCCTTCCATTGGGGGCCTCCTCTGGTTTTCCATCTGCTGCCAATAAATGTTTTTATGGTAGATGAGGATCAATGCCCGCCCTCTCTCCTTTTGCTAATACATGGATGTTGTGCTTTGGCGGAGGCACGATGTATGTGAAGCCATAGGAAGGTATTTTTGCACCCTGGTTTTTCAATTATATGCTGAAGTGCTGGTCATTCTTTTCTATGCGAGGACAAATTACCAGTAGGTAACTACTCAGTTTCCCAGTTTCTTACTTATTTGTGATGGTAAACTAATGGGAATGAACAATCGGAACAGAAGGAGATGCAGACAATACTTATTGAGAAAAAACAGGAAAACATTGCTTTCCAAATTCAATTGTAGTTGGTAAAACCGGGTCAGTCAGGTACTGTTTAGTAAATGTATGCCACTGTGCTCCTGATAAAGTAGGCCTACATTTCTTAAGGAATCTGGAGGCGTTTTTGTTCCTCTGCACGTTCATGAAACAGCAGTTGAATTGCACAAAGATTTTACTGCTATTTATGCAAGTAGCACAGCATGTGCTGCACCTACTGTATATCGCAAACCACTGTATGTACACAATACACACCTTGCTAATATAACGCAAATAGCGTAACATCCGTTACCCAAGCAATGCATGCATTGTGTACTTGAGTTGCTCACAGCAATTACACCTCTTTTGTGAATATACTGCATTGCATTCAGGAAACTCTTATTATAATAAACATCCAGGCACTTCAGGAGCCTTTTGTTTGTTGGTTGGTTGTTTTGACAGGCAAACCCTCTGACATGTTTTTAGCCCTGTTGTTTTCTGATAGTTGCCTTTTTTTTTAAGAAGCTCTATTATTCATATTGTAGTGTCTTATGGGCCTAAAAGCTTTGGAGCCTTTGAATCTATCCTGAGACCATCTTTGGAAATTTGCGAATTTTAGTGTCTGTAAGGCTTGACAGGTTATGTCCCCAATCAGTCTCTATGCCCCAATCTAGTGCCACGGCGCTGAGCCCAGCCCACGGTCTTCGCCTATAGACAAGTCCCCGCATGAACAGGACACTTTATTTTTCTCCTGACTATGGTTACCTCCAGGTCTTAACGTGCAAGGCATTCAGACTGCAGTACAGAGGACAATAACCCGCCAGAACCCCACTGAGGCAAGTATAACACGGTTCAATAGTTCATAAGAATCACACAGGACTAGTACCTTTGATTTAGGAGGATGAGGCCCTCAGCGTCAATTGCCAGTAAGGACAGATAGTTCAGGGAACTGACAGTGATTGATCCAGGCAGTAAGCGAGAGAGTTCATGCAAGGTCAGTATGCAAGAGTATCCAAGTAACAAGCAAGGTCGGTCTAGGTAGCATCCAAGAGTATCCTGGAAACAAGCAATGGTCAGTCCAGGCAGCAAGCAAGAATGTCCAGGTAACAAGCAAGGGTCGATCCAGGCAGCAGGCAAGAGTATCCAGGTAACAAGCAATGTCAGTCCAGGCAGGAGGCAAGAGTATCCAGGTAACAAGCAGAGGTCGATCCAGGCAGCAGGCAAGAGTATCCAGGTACAAGCAAGGGTTAGCAAACAGCAAACAAGAATGGTCAAATACAAGCCAAGGTCAATTCCAGATAGTTCAGATAATATGAGTGCGCGCCCAGCAACTAGCCACAGCTATGCTTATCATGGGCGATGACTGGGAGCACTCTGCGCGTTTAAATACAACTTTCATCCAATCAGTGGCCGGCCACACTCCGCACATCCAATCACAGCATACGCACTTGCCAAGTGTCAGTCGCACAGTCAGCTGACTATTGTTTACCTTTGCGGAGGGCGTACTGAGAATGTACCCTTCGCCTATGGGGAAATGTGGCCTGTGTCCCAGCCTGCACGTCATCAGCGGGGAACAAGCGCCGAGACCCGGGAAGCGGCAGATTCCATCCAGTTCTCTGCACAAACATTAGTATTCAAAGGCAAGTTCCTTATAGTTTTTTGATTTATAAATCCTTTTTTGCCGCTCATTACTTTCGCAATGGCTGTGTCAACACTTAAGCCAAATAGGTGGCACACATCGAAATTTGTCTTTGTCTATGTTTCAGATTTTCAGATCATTAGCCATAAACGCTAGGGATGGCAATGCTTAAGAGAGTGTTAGAATAGCTGGTAGATTTATAAGGCTAAGATTTGCTGGTCATGATCACGCATTAAACAAGGAAGTCATCACAGCAGATCAGAAGAATCATTGCCATCCCTAACCGCAAACTGCATAGATCTGGCTGATGATCTTATGGTATCAATTGGGGCCTCCACCATGGAATTTCCTGCTAACTTGATGTCATTTAAACCACAATAATTTTTTTTCCTCTTCATTCAATTGAATGGCTGCTTGAAGGTCATCTGCCCAGGATCTGATTGATTTGGCTTCAGGAATGAAAGTGATGCAGGTTTAAAAGAGGCTGTGAATGCTAGATAAGCTGTCTTATTATCTCTGTTAATCTTTGTATTCATCGGATCCACCAGAAAAAAATAAATACGATTCTTGTAGGGAGTTGAACTATGAGAAACTTTTATTTTAAACCGGCTTCTGTTAAATTTTTCTTTTCTGTGTCGAAGATCTCCCCGACTCCTTCTATTAATAGAAATGTTACTAGTCTTTTACTTATAGCAAAGGACAAGAATATTATTATTATAATCTAATTGGATGCCGCCAAGTGCATGCCCGATGGACGAAGCAACCAATTTTGGGTCGAATTGGTCGCATGAATCAACCAGACATGCTGCAAGAGGTAGGGCCGACTTCCTCAATCAGGCGCGCCATGGTAACGGCAACAAACATGACAAAACCTCCAACACTGCCCCCCCCCCCTAATGTGCAATGTGCCCTCTCAGTGCCCAGTGCACTATTAATTACCTGTCTAGTGGCCGCCGCCACTGGCTCTAGGCGCAGCTCCTGGTCCATACATGCACCCCACATGGTTATCAGAGTAGCGTGGGCGCGTGACGTCACAGGCACCTAAGTGAACGCCGGCAGCAACGTGGGCCGCGCATACGGACCAAGGACTGCGCCTGCAGCTAGCAGCATACAAGCGGCAGCCACCAACAGGTAATGTATAGTGCTTGGGGGGGGGGGGGCACATTGCACATTAAAGGGACACTGTCCAGCTGGTGAGGTGGTGGATGCGGCGTCACAAGGCTGATTCCAGATGGGTTTCACCATGTAATTGATCGGGAATAGGCCTGCAGTGTATGGGCAGCCGACAGATCTCTCTCTAATTAGATTTGATTAGAGAGAGATTTCTCTCTAGGTCGTATCTGCCCATCATTGTGAGATGTATGGCTACCTTTAGGAGAAAATGTTTAGTGGATTTAGCCCATTGTTTATTAATTTGACATACTGCAGCATCAGAGGCTCTTGGTATCTTTTTGTCTTTTGAGTTTACTCCAGATTCTACCTCATGACAATACCACAGCATTTGTAACTGCAGCAATTTTTTGGAAGAAGTGCTGCATTTTCTCTTGCAGCTAATCAATAGCTTCCTATCTGGCATTTAGAAGTGGAGGAACCAGGGCATGGTGAAGGGATCTTGGGTGCTTCCTGCTTTCTAGTTTTCTTATTTATTTCCCTTCATTAAAATTTCTGGTTGAGCTTTGAAATTCAGGAAGGTTTGAAGCCAAATAACTTTTTTTTCCTTATTCCGTTCCTTGAGTGACAAATTTATCATTGAGAGAGATAACTCTTTAAATGTCTAGATCTTTCGATCTTGATTTCTATGCAAAATACGAGATGCAGACTTTTTTGTCTGTAAAGCTGACTAACCACAGGACCATCATTCATTTCTCAAGATCTTGCATTTCTCCATTTCAATAAATGTCTAAATTGTTTCCGGAGTGCAGTAGAGGGAGGACCAGCAGTTAGACTATGACAAACACACATCACTTCACAGAACTGTGTCCCCTGTGAAGATAGGCTATTCTGCTGTCCCACGCTATCAGGGCTTTTATGGTACACCCTTTCTAAGGTAAAGCTTGGGTAAAGAGACCAATAATTTTACTTTTACAGAACATTCTTTTATTACTAAGTCCCTTCTATTTATTAACATTTTCTGGACCGGATGGCTCTGGCCACTTTAAGAGCAACGCAGTTGGGGGTGGAACGGCGAGAGCGAGCGGCGCACGTGGCGGGGATGATTGAGATCTACACCATGGCAGGGATGACAGCTCCCAAACAGGTCTGGCAGTGGTTAACGGCATTCTGGGGAAAAAAAACAACAATACTTTGATAGTTTTCCTTTAATTTCTTATATAAAAAACTCACACCTTTTTTAAAAGTCACAAAACCTGAAGCAGAACTTAACCCCTTCAGTTCGAGTGGTCTCTGCCCCCTTAAGGACAAGAGATTGCTGGTACCAGAAACCGCCGCATACCGACAAATCCCTGCACATACTTGCCACTACCGCCATCCACCCGTCGCCTCAGGCCACCCACTCTGCCATCTCTATGACAGCAGAGCTCTTTCAGCCGGTCAGGAGCCACATTAATTTGCTCCTGACCGTGTGATCAAGGTAACCCAATGGGAGTTGCTTACATTGATAACAGGGTCAGGAGCCAATGAAATCAGCTCCTGACTGGCTCACAGAGCTTTGACATCATAGAAAGGGCAGGGTGAGTAAGCTGAGGCGGGCATAGAGCAGTGCGATTGGTGGAGGCAGTGAGAGCGCGTGGCGGCGGTGATGTGAAATCTATGCCCTGACATGAATAACAGCATAAAAACGGCATAGATTTCAATCACCGCCATCTGGAAGCGGTTAAGGAAGAAAGTAGCAGAGTTTGTAGGTGTTGTGGTAACTGCATCATCCTACTTTTCAAACTGCAAGGCATTCAACAGCACCACAGCAGATTAAGGTCCTAATGGTGGAAGTATATCTGTCTTTCCAGCAATGCTGCTGATCTGCATTATATGCTCAGAGCACCACCACAAGCAGTAAATTATGGACCCTTACACGAATTATTGTTGAATAATCAAGTCTGCATTTGTGCAGGAACAGCAGCATACTTGATAAGATTAGATTATTTAAAGTCAATGGGAATCAATAAAAAAATCAGCCAGCTAATTACCAGCCAGCTACTTAAGGAGAGGGTCCTATTGAGCCTTCCCGCTCCTCTCTCAGCCGCCATTCCACTGCTGGATCCCCTGTAGCCGTATTCAACCAATTTGGTCAAATACTGCTCTCTCTAAAGGAGGCTTTGGAAGTCTTCGAAGACGGGCAGCTCCATTCTGAGCACACGCGATTGCCCTCTCTAGCACATGCACAGTATGGAGCCGCCTGTCTTCAGGAGGACTTGGCCTGCGGCAGGGGATTCAAACGGGGGAGCCAGCACTTAACAGAGGGGATTAGGAGAGGAGGGGGAAGGCTATATAATACCCAGAGTCTTCCTTCTCCTTAGGTAAGTATCTGGCTGATTTTTTTTTTATTGATTCCTTTTGACTTTAAATGGAAACTTAAGTCAAAAACAAAAGAAGATTTTAACTTACCTTCTTCCACCCACAGACTCCTACTGTGTCCACGATGTCCTCCTGATCCCTTACAGGCAGCGGCGGCGACCCCCCACAAAGTTGGGCTATCGCCTCCAGTTGGCGGCTACTGCACACACGTGGTCCTGAGCCGCATGCACCCTGGTTGCGCGCCTGTGGCTGGGAGGGTTCTGTGCATGCGCAGTAGCAAATTACACAGGTGCAGAATGCTCCCATTAATGGGAGCGCGACCAGGGTGTGCACGGCTCAAGGCCGTGCACGCGCAATAGCCCAGCTTTGCAGGGGTCGCTGCTGCTGCACACAGGGGATCAGGAGAACATCGTCGGCACAGTAGGAGTCCAGGAGGCTGGAAAAATACCCAAGTAAGTTAAAATCTATTTTTGTTTTTAACTTAAGATTCCCTTTAAGCTTTTTTATTGGTAGTTAAAAAAAGTTATAGCTTAATTTATTAATTATGAAAGTACTCGGATAATAACAAGCGGCACCAAGAAAAATGTTCTCATAAACCATGGTGACTATAAAGAAGTGCCAATTAAAAAAAAATCACCTTTTTGGTCTCCTCTCTTGAAATACTGATTATCAGCTTTATTTATAGTTTAACTTCCCACTTATCAAAGTAGAAACAGGTTATTTCCTTGGCAATTCTCTTACTAAATTTTAAGAATTTTAATACTATAATGCCTTTTAGGTGGTGATTAGAGCTCCATTTACTTGCTGTAAACAGTGGCAAAACCATTAGTCCTCCATTTATAGACTGCTAGCTTGTCCTTTATCAACAAGGTGCTGAAGTGTCAGAACTGACAAACAGGTGTAATTGCCAATAAATAACAGTATATTACAGTCATCTTGAAAGTGGCAATCATGCTGTAAAGATGCAATCTTTGCAGATGGTCACTAGTTTTATAAAAGTGCCAATACAAAAAATGATATTGTTTCAAAAGGAATAACAGCATTTTTCAGGCAAAGAGTTGGATTGCCCCTTTATAAACATGTGCCTATAAATTAGTCAGCGCTTTAACTAGTTAACAACTGAGGTTTTTTTTTCCCTTTAGGCCCAGAGCAATTTTCACCTTTCAGTGCTCCCCCCTTTCATTCACCAATAACTTTATCACTACTTATCACTACAAAATGATCTATCCCTTGTTTTTTTGCCACCAATTAGGCTTTCTTTTGGTGGTACATTTTGCTAAGAATTATTTTATTCTAAATGCATTTTAACAGGGTTAACAGGAAAAATAAGGAAAAAATTGAATTTTTTTCTCAGTTTTCAGCCATTATAGTTTTAAAATAATATGTGCTATTGTAATTAAAACCCACATATTTTATTTGCCCACTAGTGACCTTAGCCTGTTTAAAAACGAGGTCTAGGTCTGTCACAGGTGCATGTCAGCGCGCATGCGCCCACCGTGCGCGCGCCCCCTGCCCCATCCTCCCCTGCAAGTGGCGCATCATTCCCCGAGCTCAGTGTCTCTGCGTCCCTGCACATGTGCACGGCATAAAAACACACACACAGGGACATGGGATGCAGAGACACTTGCCTATTATTATATAGGATTTGTTCCGGTTATTACACTGACTAAATTATGTCCCTATCACAATGTATGGCAACAGTATTTTATTTGAAAATAACTGTGTATTTTTTTAGTTTTGCATCCTAAAAACAAGCACTTTTTTGCAAAAAAATAAAAAAAATTACTACTTCAGGATGCTTGCTATGCATATCTACGCCCCTGTATACTTCACTTGCTGATCAGTTGGCGTAGATATGCATACTGTTTACTACCCCCATAGTTACCAAAATAAAACCCTTGTTAAAAAAAATTACAAAAATTATATCATTCTAAAAAAAATTATATAAATAGTTACCTTAGGGACTTTTTTTTTAATATGTATGTCATGAAGGTATATTACTGTTAATCTTGCAAATAAAGTCTTGTAATAAGGTTTTATGTATCGAAGCACATTTTATTTTTAAACTATAATGGCTGAAAACTGAGAAATATTTTTTTCCCTTTTTCCCCTATTATTCCCTTAATGATGCATATAAAATAAAATAAATCTTAGCAAAAAGTACCACCCAAAGAAAAGCCTACTTTACTGGCGAAAAAAACAATTTATAGATAATTTCAGTGTGATAAGTAACAATAAAGTTATCAGCGAATGAATGAGAGGAGTGAAATGCGAAAATTGTTTTGGTTTAAAAAAAAAGTTTAGTCCCTAAGTTAACTATTTATTTATTTTCTTTAAATGTCCCTTTTTAATACCTAGTTAATCAATGCTATTTTAAATGTATTTAAAATAGCATTGAAATTTTAAGGTGTTATTTTACTTTTTGCCTACCAGATGTCCCCCACACTTTACTTTGACTGAACTTTTGATGGCACATGCGTTACACGATCCGCCGGCGATCGTAGCGATCACGTTACCAGGAGCCATACACGATGGCTCCTGGTCAGTGAGGGGAGATGTCAGCTGTCATATGACAGCTTAATCTCCCCTCTCGGGTGCGCACGATCGCGTCGGGAGCGGAAACGGCGCGTGGCGTAAATCCTACGCCGCATCAGCCTAGAGCAGCCATAAGTTCGGCGTAGGATTTACTTGCGTCGGTCCGCAAAAGGTTAAACTACAGGTGCAAGATGCCATAAACCATCTGTAGATTAAAATATGCAAGCGAATAAAGATGGAGGAAAAGCTGTCACTGCTGCGAATGTTCAATTTATTGCTGAGATATCAAATAGTGCCAAAAGTACAACATCAAAGAAAGCTGTAATTGGTGATACACATACCATGTGAGAAGAGGCGTGGGTGGTGGTGGGTGCTGGGCACAGGATGCCTTTTTGCACTATTTGATATCTCAGCAATAAATTGAACATTCGCAGCAGTGCCAGCTTTTCCTCCATCTTTATTCGCTTGCAATCAAACTCTATAGCTTGAGCACGCTGAAGAGGTTCGTATGAAGAGGTGTGCTTGCAGTCCATCTACATCCACTGCATGTTTCCAACGCTGAGTCATATATGTCATGCCACTGTAGTGCCAACCTCTAACCTCTCTCTGCCCGTTTAGATTAAAATATCCCCTTCACTGATGATTCTGATGTGATTCTTAGACT
Organism: Hyperolius riggenbachi; assembly: GCF_040937935.1. Taxonomy (NCBI): domain Eukaryota; kingdom Metazoa; phylum Chordata; class Amphibia; order Anura; family Hyperoliidae; genus Hyperolius; species Hyperolius riggenbachi. The sequence continues at coordinate 188,073,588 of NC_090655.1, read as the reverse complement.
TCCTGCAGCTTTTTCAGATATTTGAGTGCTGCGACCAGATGAGGAATTTATTGATCCCCTTTGACTAGATTAAAGAGAATGATTCTTAATTACTCTCAGAGGTTTATAATTTCTTCACATTTAGGGCATGTTCACGCCCTGTGTTTGTGGTATTAATGCACAGTTGGAGAAAGACGGAGGGTGGCTTGATAATCTCCAATAACTTATGAGCAGGTGGCAACAATGCATCGGTCATTACGTATGATGGCAAAAAGATGTGGAGGAAAAAAAAAAGCAAAGTGTACACTCCAAGCAATACAAGTATAGCGATTTCTTCTAAAATATCATAACTTTATTGCATAGAAAAATTCATAATAAGTAAACAACATTATTAATTACGTATGATGGTTGTCAAGTAGAGGGCAACAGCACACTTGTTCACCACTCATTATCTGGTCCCAACCAAGAGTGTGGCTAACTAAACTCAGTTACCGATACAAAAACTTAGTAACAGTCAGGCCCTGACTGTTAGATAGCTGTAAGTACAGGGTAAGCACACGGATGAACTGCATACTTAGCCAGCCAATAATTACGCAATATGCCAATAATTTTTACCACCTAAATATGGGGTTATATGGTAGTGGACTGAGGTGATACCTAAGTAATTATTTACAGAAAGTACTGTTCCGTACCCAAAGTTAATATTGTTTTTTTAATTGACCAGGGAAGACTTACAACCGTAATCACATTGTTATTGTTGTCTGTGTCCCTTGGAGATTTTCTTGTCTTTCGTGATACCCGTGAGATGGGGAGGGAGTGGGTGATATTTCCCATCTGTAATCCAGACAGTAAGGCCTCATTTCCACTAGTGCGCTTCTGTCCGCTTTTCAGCAACATGTATTAATCTGTAACATTGATGTGCTGATAAAAAGCGGACAGAAGCGCCTAATAAAGTGGAAATGAGGATTAATGAACTTAGCACAGTCTCTTCTCCACACTATGAAGAAGTTTAGGGCTTTATTTGTCCAAGCAGATAGGCAGTGTTGTAGTCAAGGGCACCACCTTTGACTTGGGATACCAGGGATTGAATCCTTGGCAGTCCCAGTGCCAGAGGCCTCCTTACTTATTAGTAAGGAGGCCTTTGGCGAGATTCCCTGATGCTCTAAAGCCGAGTCAGTGGGGGGGTGGAGAGGCTTACCGAGCAAACTCTAATTAACGGTGGTTCTTCTTATTGCTTTGACCTACACAGGAGAAAAGCACTTTACAGTGGTTAGCTTTTTTTTTTTAACTTCTTTAAAACAGCCATGGAATCAGGGAAACAGGGAGTGTGTCTTACCATTGAGGACCCAGAGAGTTAGCGACACCTGCTAGTAGTTGGAACCGTCCCTTCCTTTATCCAAACCCTCAAAAAAGTATTTAGTTCAGTTGCACTTTAACCAGTTCCTACCCCATGACGTGAAAATAATTTCCTGCCCTCTCCTCCCTACAGAATCCTAGATAACACTGTTTATTTATCTCTGAGCTGATAAAAACTCTAAGGGCCTGTTTCCACTACACGCAGATTTTGCATGCAGAAAACTGACTCCAATGAATGCCTATGGGAAATCTGCATCAGAAAAATCGCATTAAGTGGAAACAGGCCCATAGACATTCATTGGAGTCAGTTTTCTGCATGCAGAATCTGCGTGTAGTGGAAACATGCCCTAAGAGTTGAAGAGGAATGACAGCAAACCCCTCCCTCCCCAGGGAATTCAATGGCAGGGATAATGAGTTAACAAGTGTAAAATTTTCCAGGAGAAGACAGATGTCACAATTGAGTAGTGTATACAATGGGTTACTAATACATGATGAACACAAATGAACTGTGTAAATAAGCAGGAGAGATAGACAAAATGTGTTGGTTTAATGAACTGTTTACAATACAGCTATAATGTATAAAAGTGGATAATTTGTGTATTTTTTTTCATTTTTTTTCTTTATGGTCCTATATAAGATAATCACTAAAAACAAATATCAGCCACAAAAAGCCTAATTTTTGAAAAAACAATATATAGATCATTTAGTACCTGCTTACCTTCTGGAAACCCAATGTGATCAGGATTTGTGTAGTGAGAGAATAAGTATACCATACTGTATTGCTATCCCGCCTGAAAGGATTGAAATATTTAACTTTTCTTAGCAGTGAATTTGAGGAAACCAGCAGTTTTGGAACAGGAAAATTACAGTAATGTGATTTTAATCTGGCAAAGATCTGTAACAGAATATTTACAAAAGGGTAAAGCTGGGTCTACACGGCACGATGTGTCTTTTCAATCGAGCCGCTTATGTGGCTCGATTGATAAGATCCGACAGGTCCGATCTCGCTGTGGCCGATTCCCCGCGAGCGAACCATAGCGGGGAATCGAGCAGAAGATAAGCGGGGACGAGGGGGGATCGAATCCAACGCACGCGCGGATGAGCGGGGACAAGGCGGGTACACACGGGGATGCGGCAGAGGCGATCCGGCGGCTAATCGAGCTGCCGGATCGCTCCGTGTAGACCCGGCTTAAAAGAGGTAACATACACTATATATATATTTCTAACATATGCTCTATGCCATCTAATATATATATAAATCAAACAATAAGTAAAGACTTAGTTTGTGTCCTTGGAGATATGATCAGGTTTCAATCTCCATTGTCTTCTTCAATCAGCATGGTCAGGTCAAACAAAAGAAACTCCAAGGCCCCAGCATCAGTCCATTGTCCTCTGTGTTCAGCCTTGTTTGGTTGAACAAAGTCTCCCAGATCACAGGTCTTTTGTCTTGTGTTCAAACCATGGCATCCAGCAGTAAGAGAGAGCTGATAACAATGGAAGACCCTTATAAACCTCATAGAGTCCCACCCCTTCCCTGCTTTGTGATTGAATAGAGGGAGATGAGCTGTACTTCCTGTAGCCACAGGAAGTTCCACTTTGATGAGCTGTACACTGGTTCTCAAACAAAGAGCTGCCATCAGAACAATGAGTCACATGCCGTCGGCCATCTTTGATTGCTTAACAATGTTTCAGATTGAAATGGTAGAAATTCAGTAAACAATCTTTGCATCACACCATACTTTATAAAATCCTTATTACTAAAAGCACCACCTTCCTAAAACAGTAGGTATTAGCAAGCAGTCTGTTATTATACACATCCTACAACCAAGACCATATGGCATCACTTCAGAATATTGGACAGAATCAAGATAATCATTCTTTCATGTACTTCCAAAAAAAAGAAAGTGCAGGTATATTTGTGCCAAAACTAAGTGGTCTGGCTGACATATTGCTCCCACTTATTTCTGTTCCATTTCAGCGTATTGGTACTCAGAAAATATGGTGACTAAGAACGAGTGATTGCCCCCTAAAAGTTGGTTTAGATGCATGGTATAGGACAGGGATAGGGAACCTATGGTTCGGGAGCCAGATGTGGCTCTTTTGATGGCTACATCTGGCTCACAGTTAGGGGTTGATTCACTAAGCTACACTGCTCAAGCAGCGCCACTTAGTGTGACAGCGCAAGTAACATTTTCAAAGTAGGCACGCTACTGCTGTAACATGCACTACTTGCTCGCGCTCCCCCCCCCCCAAAAAAAAAACAACAACAACTAATGGCCGCTCCAATTGTCCCACCCTAGACCCTGTCCGTCCCATGACTTTGTAGGATGAGATCCCTGCACTTTGATTGGCCCAATAGGCTGCCTTCACTTGACAAACAGCCTATTTAGGCAAATTGTGGGGATCTCGTCCTACAACGTAAATCAAACCCCTAGTCAGCTAGCTAATCGTACAAGTTGTTAGTCTGTATTTCTCCTGTCTGGCTCTCTTGGAAATTGCTGATGTTGCTAAAACCCAAGAGAAGCAGAAGACGTGTCTGACACTTCCGCTGCCTGGAGTATCAACTGTGTACACATCACCATTGCAACAGGGACATGAGCCCTCTGCTGCGCATGCACACTGTCCCAGTATGAAACATTATATGGCTCCTACAGAAATACATTTTAAAATATGTGGCGTTTATAGCTCTCTCAGCCAAAAAGGTTCCTGACCCCTGGTATAGGAGTTCCCTTTGTTAAAGGTTAACAGCCCTAATGCATGTACCAGTGAAGTTTGAAGTACACATCAGTTGAGTGCCAAGTTCAGCTGATAGATTATCACTATACTATATTGTGAAAACCAATAATCTACAGTCGGCTTTGTAATGTTCCTGTTGTTGATGCTACTGATGCTTCCTCCTGTCAAGCAGTTATTTATAAGTGATCATCACCTTCTCCTTGCTGATCCCTACTACCCAACTCCTCCAACCTAACACCAGCTCCTAAGGTAGTCTCCTCCATGAAACTTAACCTTACCTCTGCTTTTAATATGTACTCTTCCTTGATACTTCTTGCTACTTAACCCTGCATCAGAGGACCATACCCAAGTGGTGTTTAGAGCTAAGTGTAAGGTTTAGGCTAAATGTATTATTTGCTGCTCATGTTCAGCTATATACTAACTGAAAGCCAGTGGCCAAAAGATACAGTGTCACTGATTTCCAGCATTTTGCTATTTGCCAATATAACATTGACACTCATAAACCTCCTTAAAGTTACCTTTACCTACTCTAAAAAATTCAGTGCCATGCATGGCATAAGGGTAGTGTAACGTAGGGACTGATCACAATGGATGAGCAATGATGGGACTATGAAACTTAAACCAGTGCTTTCTATTTCAAACATTAAAGGAATACTATCGATTCACATATTTTTTTTATTTGACACAGGAATTGTTTGGGAAGTGCTGCTAAGTACTGGTGTATACATTTTAGTAGCGACTTCTTTGTTTACTGTTAGCAAAATACTTTCAAACTTTACTGATGCCAAAACTGACAGCTGACTGAGCCATGAGGAGAGGGGAAATTCCCCTCACACTTGATCAGTTAACTCTATGTGTAGCTCTGTGTGTGACAGAGAGAGACAGGACACAGGAGCTGCAGCTGTTGGGAGCTCTGTTTCTGACTGAAGTGTCTGAAGAGAGCAGAGGAAATGTAACTAATTGTCACAGCTTTTCATACTGTTTTTGCTTTCAGAGTTTGATATGTTTGATATTTTCTTTCTGTAGTCTGATATGCAACACTGGCTGTGTGTTGCAGCAGACACCCCTTCTGCAATTGATTTGTCCCAATATTGCTAAATCCTACCCTCAATAAATTACAGTTTTTGCCTCTGATATTTAACATGAAAAGTAGGAAAATATTTACACAGCTACTTAGACATTATTTGCACACTGTCATTTTAGAACACTTGGGTATCGATAGTATTCCTTTAATATACAACAATAATAGCAGTACTTTGATTGCTGTCCCACGGAAGTCTTTTTATGTATAGTTTTGAGTGTGAAAATTGTCAATATGTATATGTCATGTCCGCACTTGCCCTACTCAGAGTTTATCCATTAGGCACTTCCAATCTGGTAGTGATAACCTGTACAATTTTTGGCTCAATGATTTATATTAGATAAAAAATGGTCATCATTTTTTAGGAAGGTGCTTGAAAGATATTTTTTACATAACACCTCTTTATACTATTACTATGTTTTATAATAAAGTGAGGCTCTAAAGGTGGCCACACGCCATACATGTTCAATTCAAGAATAGCAATCAATTTTTATTTTACCATTTAAAATATCTGACCAATTTACCACACACATATGCTCAATTTTTCATCAATTATGATAAAAATGATTGGAAAATTGCTTGGGACCACTTGGAAACTTTTGGTCCCAGAGCCTTCTGACATGCTGCTCCTACGTTTTGGAACTCCTTATCCCAACAGATCAGGACAGCTCCATACCTGGGCGTGTTTAAATCCAGACTGAAAACCCACCTGTTCAGTTTGGCATTTGCAGAAATATGTTTTGTTGTGTGAATACTTCATCTACAATACTTGGACTTTGGACACAATGTGGGCTGCACGACCGCTGTCTGGAACCTAGGCCTGATTTTAATTGACTGCCATTTTTTTGGGTGGGATTTAAAGTCCCCACATCATCAATTAGTGTTCCCCTTTACAAAATAATGATGCTGCATACCTCATTTACCCTAAAAAACTTTTTTAAAGCAATTTAAAGGCCACTTCCGGTTTTTATATCCAGATATCCGAATCCGGCCGGATACCCCGGATACTAAGGTCGGATATCCGATTCGGATCCGGATTGGAAAATTTTGAACTCGGATATCCGACCCTGATCGGATATCTGGGTATCCGGATCCAATCTGGATTTTGAAAAGGGCTATCCGAGCAGCACTGCCTACTACCAACTACTGAATCTGAGATAGCCTAAGCGCTTTGAGTCCTGTGGGAGAAAAGCGCTATAGAAATGTTATTGTATTATTGTATTGTATTGTATTAATACATTGACAATCTACCACACACCATTCAATTTTCATACAAATTGATCAGAAAAATCCACCATTCCCGATCCACTTTTATCGAATAAAAACAGGAAATCCGATTGGATTTCTTGCTCGAATAAAAAAAGAGCTTTTGATTTTTTGGGAAATCCGATCTTTTTTATCAAATTGCCATAAAATCGGATAATTTTAATGTATCGTGTGTGGCCACCTTAAGTCTTTATCTGGTATACACTATTTGTTTAGCAACTTTTTATTGTGTGCTGTGCAAAAGTGCGGTTCCACTTTAGATTGAAAATGAGAATATGAGATTCCAATTAAGTTCTAGTCACCATTAGTACTTCAATTACTTTGACTTAAAGGAAAACTTAAGTCAAATAAAAAAAATGACATTTACTCACCTGGGGCATCCCTCAGCACCCCGAAGCTGGATGGTGCCCTCGCAGCCCCGCTCCGATCGTCCTGTCCCCGCCGGCGGCTACTTCCGGTTCGGCGACAGCCGCCGACAGGCTGGGAACGCGGCTGATTTTCCGCGTTCCCAGCCGCTGCTATCACCCTCTATGCTGCTATAGCGTCTATATATACGCTATAGCAGCATAGAGGGTGATAGCAGCGGCTGGGAACGCGGAAAATCAGCCGCGTTCCCAGCCTGTCGGTGGCTGTTGCCGAACCGGAAGTAGCCGCCGGCGGGGACAGGACGATCGGAGCGGGGCTGCGAGGGCACCATCCAGCTTCGGGGTGCTGAGGGATGCCCCAGGTGAGTAAATGTCATTTTTTTTATTTGACTTAAGTTTTCCTTTAAGCAAATATTTTCCACTGACTTAACTGTGAATGCTTTTATTGGAATAAGCAACAGCCTGCACGTGAACATTGTTTTGCATTTTAAACCTGTGTCTTATACCAGCCTAGCTAGACAGCTTTAGCAGGTTTCAGTGGATGTAATGCCATGCACATGTAATGTAATAGTCTAATGTTTGTGCAGTTTTTTTTCCAATGTAATTTAAAATGGGTTTTATCAAATGATGGAATTTCTGGTGTCCTCAGTTTACACTAATTATATAAAATTAGCTTTGTGAAAACAGAACCTTATGAAATTGCCCATTATTACATTGCCATTTTGCTTGAACTACAACCTTTGAAACTGATGTCAAGTGTTTTTTCTCCAACTCAGCCCCCCTCCCCCCCCCTTCCCTTTCTATAACCAGAACAGACACAGTAATAAATAATAGGAAAAAAACATGTACTGTAAATATCAGATGAAGTTCCAGCTCCAACTGTGATGTTTGTAGTAGTAAGGATCTTCTTGGTGCATTTCATACAAATGGATTGCGCCAATGTAAAAAGTGTAAGCTCAAGCTTACCAAAGCTCTGACAGTGTAGAGATGGTCATACACATATAGATTTCCACCCAGTGTTCCAAAACAATTGATTCCTTTCTGAAAGGTATCAATTCCTACCACCCCCCATCAACCTCTGTCTGATCGATACTGTTCATCTTTTTTGGTCAAAATTAATTAAAAATTAATTCAACTGATTAATTAAAATTAATCAATTGAACATGTAAAAGAATTGATTCCAATTCCCACCTTAACCTCTTGATGACGACAGGCTTACACCCCCCTAGTGACCAGGCAATTTTTTACAATTCCGCACTGTGCAGCTTTAACGGTTTATTGCGCAGCCATACAACTAATAATGTAATAATATTAATAATACAACTAATAATATTATATTTTACATGTATGTAATAAATTCCACACACGTCTAGAAATGAAAAGTAACCTAAAGGTTCCCATTAATGATACAATATCGTGGCAAATTGATCGTTTGCGCAGTAATCAATTATAAACAATCGGACGTGCCCATCAATGGCCAACTACCCTCTAACCAATTTAGGTCAAATTAATAGAATCAATTAGTTTTTAGGGTCACAGGATCACAGTGGCTGGTCCGCTATAGTTATGCCCCTGATCTCCAGTATTCAACTGATGTCAGTGTTCTCCCCAGAGCCATTTACCTAGGCGGGCCGCCCGGATGAAATCCTTGAGCACCCGGGTAAAATTATCCCTGCTGTGTGCATTTATTAGTGATCAGCGGCGGCTGTATCATTGCAGCCAGCCGCTGTCACTCAGGGACACTATCTCCACCCTCCTCCTCAGCTCCTGGCAGTTGTGTGGAAGGGCGGGGAATGCAGGTGATGTCATGCAGTTCATACGGTACGAGCTGAAGATTGGAGAGGAAGCGCAGCTCTGCAATGTACAGCTAGATTTTTCTCTGCCTCCTCCTCTCCCAGTACTCACAGCTCATATAAGCTTAACAGAGGAGATAACGCGCAGCTCTGATCTTTGTGGCATGTCCAGCCAGACACTCCCCTCCTCTCCCTGTGCTGGTCCTACTGCCAGCCGCAGCTTGTGTATGTGTGTAAATCTCGCTGGCTACTACTAATGGACGAGGGGGGCCTCTAACTCAGCCCCCGCCAGCCAGAGCTTTACTATGCCTGACCCTTTGACCCCCACTATTATCCTGTCCTTCCACTACTTTTCTCGGGCCCTGATTGATGCCAGAAGTGAGAGTGTGTGTGTGTTGGGGGGGGGGGGGTTTAATTGAAACTACCAAGATGTTTCCTATATACATGGATGGTGTAAGAGGGGATATCTGGGACCTGCTTATCAATATCATGCTGTGGCCCAGAATTCCTCTTTTCCACACTGGGGCCACCCATTTGTATATAAAAAACTGCTAGTTTCATTGTCAAGTCAGCAGAAGGGTAGTTAGAACTTTAAAGGACACTTTAACTCTTAAAGGAAAATGGCCAGCTACTTACCTGGGGCTTCTTCCAGCCCTTTAAGTTGTTCTTGTCCTTCCCTTGCAGTCATTCCGTACCGCTTTGTTCCTCACTGAACGCTGCATGTGCTGCCACGTGTCACTCGCCTCCCCTATCTCACTCCTTTGACCAGTAGGGTTTTGCACTTGCGCAGTAAAAAAAATTGCTACTGCGCATGGGCAAAGCACTCCTGGCCACTGGAGCATGATCGAGGAGGTGCGGGGCTAAGTAACAGAGCAGCGTGGAATGGTGGTGAGGAAGCAGGAGGACTTCAGGGGGCTAGAAAAATCCCCAGGTAAGTAACTAGCCTAATTTTTTATCAGTGAAGTATCCCTTTAAGATATTTGTGTACAAAAGATGGAGCCTAGCCTGTCAATTTATGGGGGGAGAGATTCCCCACCTAGTGGCATGTGGCATCCTGCATGACCTTCCCCACCCGGCTACTTTTTCATACCACCCGGCTGGCAAACATTTCTGGGGAGAACACTGGAAGTAATCTTAAAATAGAGTGCTGCTTTGCACAATTTTACCACAGCAAATGATGTGGTTCATAATGAAACAAAATGCCACTGATACTTCCTACCATTCTGTTTGTTTTTTTAATCCCAAGGCTGCTTTGCATCTATGGGCAGTTCAAAGGCAATACATTTTTCTTTAACTATTTCAAATGCGTGTCTATCCTTTGTGTTTTCCTTAGTACTGGAATCCAGGCATGGCTAACAGGGTACATTCCAGATCCCAGAATCCTCTGTGGACAAAAAAAACAAAAAAAAAACTTATATCAATATTGTGGTTTTTTGCATTGGTTAGAATGTGCTAGGCACGTTGTGGTGTAGTCTTTAAATTTTGAGGACTCCACCCCAACTTCACTCACTCCACCTCCACTCCTCCACCCCTCCCGCCCCTCCTCCTCCCCCTCCTCCCCCCCTCCCCCTCCTCCCCTCCTCCCCCCTCTTCACTCACTCCCCAACTTCACTTACTCTCCCTTTCCTCCTCCCCAGCTACACTCACTCTCCCATTTCATCTTTTACCACCACAGTTTACTTTAAATAATTTTTCCCCACACAAAAGTCATCATGTTGGACTATGCTGTACAGTGTACATCCTGCAACATGTATGCATGCCTTGATCAGCGGATTGAGGGTGTTTACTGTTGCCCTGGGTGTGTGCGTGTTGCTCAGTTAGAGGCGGAAGTCGCAGAGCTAAATAAGCATCTCGCAACACTGAGAAGCATACACAACATGGAGAAGAGCTTGGATCTCACGATCCAGACACTGGATGGAACCGTTGAAGATGAGGAGGGTGGAGTACAGCCGGACCAAGAAGCAGAGGCAGCCGCTAGTTGGGTCACAGTTAGAAGGGGTAGGGGAAAAAGTGGCAGGGAGGCTAGTCCCGAGTTGTCCCTCACTAATAAGTATGCTTGTTTGCGTAATATTGGGGAGGATGATTCAGGAGTAGCAATGCTGCAGCAGGATGTGCTCCTTAGCAACCAAGGGGCAGACTGCTGTAACGAGAAAGGGAATAGGAGTGCAGCTAAGGCTAGACAGGTACTGGTGGTAGGGGATTCAATTATTAGGCGCACAGATAGGGTAATCTGTCGAAGAAACCGCGAATGCCGTACAGTCTGTTGCCTCCCGGGTGCTCGGGTTCGGCATGTAGCGGAAAGAATTGACAGATTACTGGGTGGGGCTGGGGAAGACCCGGCTGTCATGGTACACATTGGCACCAATGACAAAGTTAGTGGGAGATGGAAGGTCCTCAAAAATGATTTTCAGGTACTTGGAGATAAACTTAAAGCAAGGACCTCCAAGGTGGTGTTTTCTGAAATACTGCCAGTGCCACGTGCTACATCTGAGAGACAGAGGGAGCTTAGGGAGTTAAATAAGTGGCTGAGAAATTGGTGTAGGAAGGAAGGGTTTGGGTTCCTGGAGAACTGGGCAGACTTTGCAGTCGGCTACAGGTTCTACAGCAGGGATGGGCTGCACCTTAATGGGGAGGGTGCAGCTGCATTGGGGGAGAAGATGGCTAAACGGTTGGAGGAGATTTTAAACTAGGATCTGGGGGGAGGCGGGAGGATAAAGTCTCAATACATAGACAAGAGGAGGTAAAAAGACAGTGGGAACCTATCATTATGGAGGGTGGAGAGGGGGGTGGGGACAGTGTAAAGATTAAGGAGGTTGGTAAAAATTCAAGTAGCCAATTTCATGTAAACAAAATTGGTAAATGTGGTGGTAAAAATATAAAGTGCATGGTAACCAATGCTCGGAGCCTTGCAAATAAAATAGACGAACTAGAGTTCATTCTGAATGACAAAGGCTATGACATTGTGGGAATAACCGAGACATGGATGGATGAAAGCCATGACTGGATAGCTAATTTAAAAGGATACAATGTGTTTAGGAGGGATAGAACAGGGAAAAAAGGTGGAGGGGTTTGTCTCTTTGTTAAGAATTCTCTTACAGCTGTCCTCAACGATGCGATGGAGGAAGATTGCGAAGATGTGGAGTCCGTTTGGGTAAATATTCATGGTGGAAATAAAAGTTGCCAATTGCTTATTGGGGTATGCTACAGGCCACCTCTTATTAATGAAGCTGCAGAACTGCGATTACTACAGCAGATTGAAAAAGCTGCAGGTAAAAATGAGGTCATAATTATGGGCCACTTCAACTTTCCAGACATTGACTGGAGTATTGAGGCTACCCATTCTGGTAAAAGCAGCAGATTTCTGGCAGCACTACAGGACAATTACTTGACTCAAATGGTAACTGAACCAACTAGGGGGAATGCGTTACTGGATCTGATCATTTCTAATAGACCAGATAATGTATCAAATGTGCAGGTTCAAGAACATTTGGGAAATAGTGATCACAACATGATAACGTTTGAGCTGGTGACTGATAGGCCACGGGGCAGCGGGACCACTAAAACTATGAACTTTAGAAAAGCAAAGTTCACTCAAATTAGGCAGGCACTAAGTTTGGTGAACTGGGATAATGTACTACAAGGGGAAGACACTGAAGGGAAATGGCAAGCTTTTAAACTTATACTCAATCAATACTGTAGTATGTATATCCCATATGGAAACAAAATGTCTAGGAATAAAAAAAGGCCTCTATGGATGAATAGAAAGGTTAAAGATAAAATGAAGAGGAAAAAGAATGCCTATAAGGTCTTAAAACAGGAGGGGACAGAGGCTGCACTAAGCAATTATAAGGAGTGCAATAAAAATTGTAAAAAAGAAATTAGGCAGGCAAAGATTGAAGCTGAAAAACAAATCGCTAAGGATATCAAATCTAACCCAAAAAAGTTTTACAAGTACATTAACTCTAAAAAAAGAAAGGTTGACTGTATAGGACTCCTAAAGGATGAGGATGGGAACTCAATGGTGGATGACCAAGGTAAGGCAGAGTTATTAAATGCTTTCTTTGCTTCTGTCTTCACAAAAGAAACAGCACTGTTGCAAACTACAGAGGCGGAAGAGTCTCAATCTTCTAACTGTAATATTAAATACTTAACGCAGGAAGAAGTGAAGGCAAGACTAAATAAATTAAAAATAGACAAGGCACCTGGCCCGGATGGCATGCATCCTCGGGTCCTAAGGGAATTAAGTTCAGTTATAGATAAACCCCTTTATCTTATCTTTTGTGACTCTCTTGCAACTGGCAGAGTCCCAGTGGATTGGCGTACAGCCCACGTTTTCCCATTATTTAAGAAGGGCAAAAAATCTGATCCAGGAAATTATAGACCTGTAAGTTTAACATCAGTTGTATGCAAACTATTTGAGGGGTTACTAAGAGATACTATACATGACTTCATAGTAGAAAATAATCTTATTTCTCAGCATCAACATGGGTTTACTAAAGACAGGTCCTGTTTGACTAACATGCTCAGCTTTTATGAGGTAGTGAATGCTAATATGGATATTGGGAATGCTGTAGATGTGATATACTTGGACTTTGCAAAGGCCTTCGACACTGTTCCCCACAAAAGTCTGGTGCAAAAGTTGAGGATGCAAGGACTGGGGAAGAGTCTGTGTTCATGGATAGGGAACTGGCTAATGGACAGAAAACAAAGAGTTGTGGTCAATGGATCATACTCAAAATGGGAGACTGTTAGCAGTGGGGTCCCACAGGGGTCTGTTCTGGGTCCAGTGCTCTTCAATTTATTTATTAATGACCTAGTAGATGCAGTAGTGAGCAATGTTGCTATTTTTGCAGATGATACAAAATTGTGCAGAATCATTAACTCTCAGGAAGATAGTGTCATATTGCAACAGGATCTGGATAGGATGGCTATATGGGCACATACATGGCAGATGAAATTCAATGTTGACAAATGTAAGGTCATGCATTTTGGACGTACTAATGGTCTAGCACCATACAAAATAAATGGGATACAGTTGGGGACATCAAACTTGGAGAAGGACTTAGGAGTACTCATTGACAACAAGTTAAATAATCGTACTCAATGCCAAGCAGCTGCAGCTAAAGCTAACAAAATTTTGGGATGCATTAAAAGGGAAATAAAAACTCGAGATGCTAGCATAATATTGCCCCTGTTTAACTCTCTAGTAAGGCCACATCTGGAATATGGAATTCAGTTCTGGGCACCACATTACAAAAAAGATATTGCAGTTTTAGAGCAGGTGCAGAGACGAGCAACAAAATTGATGCGTGGGATGGAAGGTCTCACTTATCGAGAAAGGTTGGATAAACTGGGTTTATTTAGTCTAGAGAAAAGACGCCTTAGAGGGGATCTAATTAACATGTATAAATACATCAGAGGGCAATATAATACCTTGGCGGATGAGCTTTTTGTCCCTAGGCCTTCTCAAAGGACTAGAGGACATGATCTGCGCATGGAGGAAAAATGTTTTAGCCATTTATTTAGGAAAGGGTTCTTTACAGTAAGAGTGATTAAGATGTGGAATGCATTGCCACAGGAAGTCGTTATGGCAAACTCTATACCTGCATTTAAAGGGGGCTTAGATGCTTTCCTTGCGTTGAAAGACATCCATGGCTACAATTACTAGGTAATGCCTAATGATGTTGATCCAGGGATTTTATCTGATTGCCATCTGGAGTCGGGAAGGAATTTTTCCCTTTAGGGGCTAATTGGACCATGCCTTGTAAGGGTTTTTTCGCCTTCCTCTGGATCAACAGGGATATGTGAGGGAGCAGGCTGGTGTTGTACTTTATACTGGTTGAACTCGATGGACGTATGTCTTTTTTCAACCAAAATAACTATGTAACTATGTAACTATGTAACATGTTGTTAAGCTCCACTGCCGGTTTGTCACCATGTTTGCTCCTTTAGTGCAATAAATTACATTGCATTTAACAAATTAAACAGTAGCTGCATTTATTCTTTAGCTTCAAAGCATTGTTAAAAAAAATCTGACATTTTTTGAGTAAGAATAAAATGATAGCACAAATGCTGCATTCAAATTAAGCACCCACTGTTGCAAAACCAGTGCAGTGTTTCAAGCTATAAATATCTGTAGTGCCTTGTCTAAACTAAGCACCTGATTTTATTAAGGTGGCTGTGGCCTGTACATTTCATTAGCTCAGTGTACACTAAGGTACTTGGATGCACTGTATTACCATAATATTGTCAATGACACCTTTTCTTCTTTATCTATGAATCTGTGCACAAAACATCATCCGGTAAAGCACACGGACAAGGACACAATTTCAAAATTGCCACAGTGGCTTACAGTTAAATACATTCACAAAACAGCAGATTATAGTCTTCAAAGACTGTCATAGTGTCTTGGGACTGGTGTAAAGCAAATGTTTTGAATTTTAAATTAAAAACGATCACTTACCTTCTGATCTAACTACAAGACTAGAAAATAATACACAACAGAGCCAGCTATACGCAGGGGCAAGAGGTGGCATCGCCCCCTTAAATAAGTATTTTGCCCCCTCAACTGAAGTGTCTCAAATTGGAAAAACCCGGCCGCCTCCTCCGCCTGTTTCCTGGTTCTGGAATGCAGAGCCAGCCCGGCGAGGAGACGGCATGTCATCTGGGGGAGGTGCGCAGCGGTCAAGTGTGCATAACGTGCTCTTTGCTGTGAAAAATATGCAACAGCATATTGACCTTTCAAAGAAAAATATTTCTGTGTTGTCATTGTCATGCTGAAAGGTCCACTGGTACCCAAGGCCAAGTTTCTTTACAGACTGCCTTATGTTGTCATTGAGAATCCTCATGTATTTTTCTTTTTTAATGGTGCCGTTTACTGTGATTAGGTTCCCTGGTCCATTGGCTGAAAAACCTGCCAAAGCATTAAGTTCACACCACCATGTTTGACAGTGGGGATGGTTTTCTTTGGGTTGAAGGCTTCTCCCTTTTTACGCCAAATGAAGGAAACATAATTGTGACCGAGTAATTCAATTTTTGTTTCTTCTGACCATAACTCAGAAGACCAGAAGTCTTCTTCTTTGTCCAGATGAGCATTAGCAAAGGTCAAGCAAGCATTTGTGTGCCTTAACTGGAGAAGTGTTATCCTCTTTGGTCTGCATCTGTGGAACCCAGCAGTGTGCAGTGTCCGTTGGATTGTCTGCCTTGAGACATTGCCACTAGCAGAGCCCACATTCACCAGGATGGCCTTGGTGGTGATCCTTGGATTCTTTTTCACCTCTTTCACTATCCTCCAGGCCAGCACAGGTGTCCAGTTTGGCTTCCAACCACGTCCTCTGACATTTTCCACATTTAGAAATGGCCTTATAGCCCTTTCCTGACTTGTGAGCAGCCACAATGTACAGCCGCAGGTCCTCACTGAGCTCCTTTGTCTTAGCCATGACTGTCTTTGCCAGAGGTGTGAATAATTATGGGCAACACTGTCTGTATGTTCCCTGAGCCAATAAGATTGATGTTTACCATAAAAAAAAATATTTGTTTTTGTAACTACACTAGCTGCTATAACTACATTAGTTAGCCCCGCCCACATGACATCATGACCACGCTTCGCGCACCGCAAATTTCCTCGAACATGATGCCCCCTTCATATTTTTTACTGCCCCCACATATGTGCCTTTCTAGAACCGGCTCTGAAATGCATTGCACACATAAGACCTTACATCATCTCAGTGCAAGCCAAGCAGCTTTGCAGTGTAGGGGTCTAAAAGACTCTTTGGGCCATATCCTATTCAAGGTGATAAGGACCTTGCAGATGCAAGCTACTTATCACCTTGCCATCGCATGAGGATTACTGGCAAATTCTATTGCAGGTTTCACTCCTGAGATGGCTGATCGTTATGGAGCATTACTCAGGTGAAAGCCTGAATGATGCTTCCATATCCCGGGCAATGGGGGACAAGGTTTTGTGCTGTGGTGCTGTCCCTCAGCACCACGGCACTGCTGCCTCGCTCCCCAGAGATGTGTGTGCACCCACTGAACATCCACTCCCACTGTCTTCTGCCACTGCATCTGGGGGACTCCTTTTCAGTGGTCCAGACAGTGGACCAATGGGGAGCCCTGATGGGAGCTTCAAAGATGCTTTGCAGGGGCTCCGAGATACTGTAATTATAGCGTCAGGACTTGCGGCAAGAGGCTGTGGATGTTTGGCAGCTGATGGTAAATTACTCAAGGGTGCCTGCCTCAGCTGCAGGGGACTTTGGCGATCATGGACAGCGCGATGGGGAGCTCTGGGGATCTCCTTATTAAAGGAGACCCCCAGATGCAGTGGTGTAACAGATGCATTAACTGGTTTAGAGCTGCTTTTTGCTAGTCTAAGCTAACGCTCATGTCTTATGGGAAAATTGCTTCCTGACAGCATGAAAAATGTAATAGTAATAGGATAGGGTGTAAAGAACTCACTGGGCGATAATATCACCCAAGCGATAGGCGCCCAGGGGTTGTTAAATGTAATTGGATTAGGTGATGCTCCCATGGCCTAATTTAAGAACTCGCCAGCCTTTATCGCTAGCAAGTTTATTAATAGGATATGGCCCATAGAATTTAACTTTTATACTTTTTGGGTACTAGCTATCTTTTATCTGTATACTTTGGATGCTAGTTGGGGTGTGTGTATATAAACTGGAGAGAAACTTGGTAGCACAACTGATTGAAGACCTTCATTACCAGAGCAAGGACGTCTGTATAATTTTCCCTTCCTGTGCTAAAACTGGTTGCTTGATATTTATAATGTACTTTTGTGGAGTTACTACAACATATTTTCACCCTCACTGGTACATCTAAATATATCACCATTTGCTCATTTCTATTTTATATTACTTTATTTTTAAGTCTTTATTAAACATCTTATCTGTGAATTCTCTGGTTTAGATGGATTAACTCTTATATTTATGGAAAAGTAACTATAACTTCCTATAAGCTTAAACTTCCACTACTATAAGAATTACCGTAGGAAGAGTTCACACTTGACATATTAGTGTAAGGTTTTCCAGTGGTACAAATTTGCATTAGAACTGACAGTCTATAAATCAACGAGCTTGTCCCCAGCTAATGTGAATTTTCACATGGGGGGAAAACCTGATTGCCCATTACGTTTTCAGAAAATGCGTGCTTTTTTCCCCCCATTAGCTACTGTGCAAAAATGTTAGTGTTTTTTTCCGCATGCAAACGTGTATGGTGTTCAAATGAAGTGTGTGAATGCATGTCTGCATTTTTGTACATGCAAGTGTACATTGTGATACAGTAAGTAAGATTTACAAAAACACACCATGACAAGTACAAGGTAAGGTACTCATATATTGTTAATATAGGCATTAGGTCCTGGGATCAGTAGAGATAGAAGTGTACAAGGATGCTGCAGGCTTCAGAACTTTAGAGCTGTCTTGTAGTGGATCTGTAATCTGAAGAGCTTGTTCCATCAATTAGGTTTGGATCTGAGTACTGGGTAGGCCATGCATTAAGCTTAAAGAGACTCCGTAACAAAAATTGCATCCTGTTTTTTATCATCCTACAAGTTCCAAAAGCTATTCTAATGTGTTCTGGCTAACTGCAGCATTTTATACTATCACTGTCTCTGTAATAAATCAATGTATCTTTCCCCTGTCAGACTTGTCGGCCTGTGTCTGGAAGGCTGCCAAGTTCTTCAGTGTTGTGGTTCTGCTATGAACTCACCCTTCCAGGCCCCTCTCTGCACACTGCCTGTGTGTTATTTAGATTAGAGCAGCTTCTCTCTTCTCTCTTATCTTTTACAAGCTGGATAAATTGTCCTCTGAGCTGGCTGGGCTTTCACATACTGAGGAATTACAAACAAGGGCAAAGCTGTTTGCAGGAAGAAAAGAGCAGCCTGAAACTTCAGTGCATGAGAACTGCAGGGGGAAAGAAACACACAAATGATCTCTTGAGATTTAAAAGGAATGCTGTATACAGCCTGCTTGTGTATGGAAGTATTTTTCTATGTGTGGACATACTGTACATCAACCTACTTCCTGTTTTGGTGGCCATTTTGTTTGTTTACAAACAAACTTTTAAAAACTGTTTTTAACCACTTTTAATGCGGCGAGGAGCGGCGAAATTGTGACAGAGGGTAATAGGAGATGCCCCCTAACGCACTGGTATGTTTACTTTTGAGCGATTTTAACAATACAGATTCTCTTTAATTCTTTGTCATGTTCTTGGAACCATTCCTGAATAGTCTTTGCCTTGAGGCACTGGATTGTCTTCAATTGAGAAATAATTCGTAAACCGATACAGTGCTACTGTGATTTTAGATAGATGTGCATAACATTTTCTTTGTATGGATATGACAGTTTTAATTTCAGTGTTGTAAATTATATATGTATATGTATTTTTACAGTAGTTAAAACAAATCAAAGTACTGTCGTATGGCACATGCTGATATCAGCAGACTCCTGACCACTCTTAGATATTTAGAATACATTCAACTAGAAGTGCTGAGAACATAGCGTTAACACTGGTTGCTTGGCGCTGACTGACACTTTTATTGGGTAGTGACTGATGCTGAAATGCTCCGCCTGGCATTTCACAGGCAGTGCCTGGCTTTGATAGCCGCTTTTAGCAGGCGCCGAATGGCTGTTCTAGCAGTTGTTGACCTGCGTGGTCTGGCGCCTACTAGTGATTTCATTGGCGTTGACAGCTATTTTCCAATGGAGGTCAAATCACTAGTAAGATTTACCAAGATGCTTGCAGCAAGTCTTTTTTTTTTCTTAAGGAAAACCAGGTAGGGTCATGTTTGTAGCCTTAAAGAGACACTAAAGGCACTTAAAAACGTCGCTTTACCCTTTATTTATGTTAGGCATGTTTGCCCCTTTTAAAACGCCACTATCCCACGGCAGAACAAGGATTTTTTACCCCCCCAAATCCCCTGTGCAAAATCCACGACTTTCTTGGTCCTGGAATATGCTACCCATGGAGCTAGAGCTTTTGGCTGTAGCTCTGCCTCCATGTGCGTCAATCAGCGCTGATCGCCGCCTCTCCCTCGCCACTCTCAGTGAAGGCAGACTGAGAGGGGCAGGGAGAGGCGGCGGTCTGCGCTGATGGACGCGTGGAGAGGCAGAGCTGCAGCCAAAAGCTCTGCCTCTCACGGAAGCGCTGCCTGCAATGTGCCCCAGGGGATTTGGGGGTAAAAAACCCTCGTTCTGCCGCGGGATAGCGGCGTTTTAAAAGGGACAAACACGCCTAACATAAATCAAAGGTAAAAAGCCGTTTTTAAATTGGCTTCAGAGTCTATTTAACCAGCCTCCTTGAGAACATTGGACTTTGCAGTGCAGCACTAGCATTTTGATTGAGATGTAAAGCATGAAAAAATGTCAGTAATAATCATAAACTAGTGATTGCATTGTAGCTGCATAGTACACATATTTACACAACTGTATATACCTGTAGCTATTCACTTTGCTTAATTGTCATTGGATGTTGCTGTTGTCCTATGGGAATATACAATACATGACAAAGAGGATTGTTGGTCTTTACTGAAGCAGTGCAGATTTCTTGTTGTTTCATTGCTTTGTTGGGCCTGGTCCCATTCTCTGTCACCTCCGGCTGATCCTGTACTGTGTGTGGATGACATAAGTTATTGCTTGTTATATCTGTTGGGCCTACAGTTTGCAACTGCAAAAATTATTTGTAGTCCAAGTGTTGAAAGTTCATATGTGGTTTCCAATCTTTGTGGAAAAAAGTCATAGGAGCCTATAAATTCTGTGTTGTGGAGTGAAGAAGGCAGTTGCAGCCGGCAGTTCAACGGTCAGTCTGATCCGTGGGCCCTGCCAGTCCTGTAAATCCTTTTGGCACTAAGTCCTTATATAGACCAGCACAACGTTTTGGGCAACACACCCTTTGTCAAGTGCTTGACAAAGGGTGTGTTGCCCGAAATGTTGTGCTGGTCTATATAAGTTTCCAAATGCCAAAAGTGGACATTTTCAAAATGGAGGACAGAGAATTCCATTGATCACAGGGGACACACAGAACACAGGAGAGGAGAAAGGGATTGATGAGTAGACTACACGGGAGGTAAGTATGACCTGTGTATGTTTGTTTTGACTTTTTATTTTCAGTTCAGGTTCTCTTTAAGTGTAAAAGGACCCTAACTGAAATGACCCTAACTGAAAGGACAACTGATGTTGCAGTCCAGTGTCCATGATTACCTATGGCCTCTTTCACACTATACGCTGAAATACTGAAGCTTTTTCACAATGCACTGCTATGCAAAAAAAAAAAAAAACACATTAAAATGCATTAAGTGTAAAAGGGCTCTAACAGTCTGCAAATAATGAAATAAATAAACTAACACAATATGTTATGTTTCTGCCCATAATGCTGCATTGTCACCCACCTGAAGACTTGCAGCTAGAAAATGTGACCTTTCATAGGAAACCTAAGAGTCTGACAATATTGACAGTTCCATTGTCTTATCATCATATGGAGTTTGCTGCTGAATAACATACCTGGAGTCATTGTTATTACTGACAGGAGCTGCTCTGCTGTAACAAATCCATACTTGTGACCTCTGAAGTTTAATTTCAACATCAATATCTGTTAGCTGCTATGTGATTTCTACCGTAGCTTATATTGCCCAAGTGTTTTTAACCATTGCTCATGTTAAAGCCATCACGATTGTATTTTTAAGGTCTTATAAAAAAAAAGAGATAATCATATAAAAAAATCTATAACTAACCTGTAAATATAATGCTCAATATTGCAACTATAAGTCCATTCTATCCTGAAATTATGTTAACAAACATTAAGTGCAGCCGATTAATAATAAAACGCGCTCTTATATAGATCTGTTTCAATGCAATAAAAGCACTCTGTTTAATTTGGTGCTAAAGGGGGCGAAGTTCTAACAATTAGTCTAACACAGGAGGAGGGAGATCGTGATTTGAAAGGGGTTCTCTTACTTCAAAAGAGATTTGGGGGCACCTGCTGCTCTCAGCACAACTGCCTGCTTTTCAGTGGATTCCGGATCCCTGCTGCTGCCTGGCACTCTGCTCTGCCACCCCATGCCTGCTTTTATTCACAAAGCTTGCAACACATAGAACCGAGCCCTTTGCTTCTAAATGTCAACAGAGCTTTAGACATAATAAGCACACCAATTACAGCCAAGCACAGCACAGCAAGAGGGAATAACCTAACTACTTTAGGGCTGCCTAGAGCTGCAGAATATTGCAGCTATTTCTAAGGAAGAACCCCTAGCTTACAGAGAGATCAGTTCATTATTGAGACAATGAAATGCGCCCTTGAGGGGCTTCTCATGCATGTCACTCATAGGTGGAGCTATTGCTTTAAAATGCTTTAAACAGTGTTTGTGATGATTCTTATTTATTAAACTATTGATCGGAATTTATAATCAAGCTTTCCTCCAGCTTCAGCTATTCCTTTGCCAAGTTTTTTTTTTTTCCTTTCGGAGAAATTCATAGTTACGATTTTATGGTTTAAGCTTCCATCCAATAGAATCTGCACAACCGATGTCTGCATTGCGCAATGTTTCAAGTTTAATGGTGTGAGACATTTATTGGCAATGCCTATAATCTCATAAATAAGGGGTAGCGGGATTATATGAGCCTGGAAAGCCCATTCTAAACTAACGAGTTATTAAATAAGTACATTAAATAATTTTTCAGATTAGCAAAAATGCACAGTAACTCCTTGTTCCCCTTCCCTAGTGCAGGTCCAGATAATAAATTTTTTAAGCAACAATATCTAATAGCCGTCAAATTTATTTTAGTTACACTAAGGGCCCGTTTCCACTAGGGCGGTTTCGCCGGCGATTCTGCAGAGTTTCCCCGCACATGATTCGCACGGGG
The DNA here is from genome assembly GCF_040937935.1 of Hyperolius riggenbachi. Lineage (NCBI taxonomy): Eukaryota > Metazoa > Chordata > Amphibia > Anura > Hyperoliidae > Hyperolius > Hyperolius riggenbachi. The sequence continues at coordinate 188,051,138 of NC_090655.1, read as the reverse complement.
AAACTCTGCCATAGGGGATGACGGCACCGCGGCGGAGTCGCTTGCGGGAGCGATTCGCCCGGAACCCCCCGCAGAATTCGCCGCGGAGGCACGGCTCATGGAATTCGCCTGCAATCCTGCCCACCCGCTCAGTGCGGCGTGCGTCTACGAGATGCACGCCGCACTAGTGGAGACGAGCCCTTTAATGTTCATTCGCAGTGATTTCTCCTCAACTAGTGTTGCCCGCTATGATCAAACATAATCCTGCAGCAGACACTGCTTAACCACCCTGGCGTTCTGATTAAATCGCCAGGGTGGCTGCGGGAGGGTTTTTTTTAAATAAAAAAAAAACTATTTCATGCAGCCAACTGAAAGTTGGCTGCATGAAAGCCCACTAGAGGGCGCTCCGGAGGCGATCTTCCGATCGCCTCCGGCGCCCAGAATAAACAAGGAAGGGCGCAATGAGCGGCCTTCCTTGTTTTGCTTATATCGTCGCCATAGCGACGATCGGAGTGACGTCATCGACGTCAGCCGACGTCGTGACGTCAGCCGCCTCCGATCCAGCCCTTAGCGCTGGCCGGAACTTTTTGTTCCGGCTACGCTGGGCTCAGGCGGCTGGGGGGACCCTCTTTCGCCGCTGCTCGCGGCGAATCGCCGCAGAGCGGCGGCGATCAGGCAGCACACGCGGCTGGCAAAGTGCCGGCTGCGTGTGCTGCTTTTTATTTCATTAAAATCGGCCCAGCAGGGCCTGAGCGGCAGCCGCTGGCGGTGTTGGACGAGCTGAGCTCGTCCAGACCGCTCAGCTGGTTAAAGGGATCCTGAAGTGAGAAGTATATGGAGGCTGCCATATTTCTTGCCCTTTAACCACTTGAGGACCGCAGTGTTAAATCCCCCTAAAGACCTGGCCATTTTTCTTGAAATTGGCCACTGCAGCCTTAAGGCCTCGCTGCAGGGCCGCACAACTCAGCACACAAGTGATCTCCTGCTAGCCCCATAGAAGGCAGTTCACACCTATCGGTGTGGAGAGGTTCTGGGGCTGCCACCGCTTTCACGCCAATGGGTATGGAGCGGTCCGCTAAGGGTTAAACAATACCAGTTGCCTGGCTGCCCTGCCGATTTCTTTGGCTGCAGTGGTATCTGAATCACACACCTCAAAAAAGCATGCAGATAATCCAGTCAGAAGTCAGTCAGAGCACCTGACCTACATGCTTGTTCAGGGTCTATGGCTAAAAGTATTACAGGCAGAGGATCAACAGGACTGCCAGGCTACTGGTATTGTTTATAAGGAAAAAATATGAAAGCCTCCATATCCCCTTTTACTTTAGGTTCCCTTTAATGCTGTAGAGGTGATGTGTCTATGAAGAAGATAAAAGGGACAATGGTGCTGGGAATGACAGAGCAGCTACTTCAGAAAGGGAAAAGAAGGGTAATAATGGATTCAGTTGCTGGTTGTTGCCGAGTCTATGGCCCTGAGGCCTGTGTACAAGGCGTAACTTATTTCTGGATGACTGTATTTCTAGGTACACATGATGAGATTTTCTGGCAGATTTACTGTCACATCGATTATTTACAACATGTCCGATCTGATTTCCATTTGACTTCCAACTGTTTTTCGATCGATTTTCCATTGTAGTAAATGGTAAACGATCGGAAAATGAATAGAAATCAGATCATACATCATACATGTCACACACACACAGTCACACACACACACACACACACACACACACACACACACACACACACACACACACACACACACACACACACACACACACACACACACACACACACACACACACACACACACACACACAGTCACACACACACACACACACACAGTCACACACACACACATACAGTCACACACACACACAGTCACACGCACACACAGTCACACGCACACACACACAAACACACACACAGTCACACACACACACACACACACACACACACACACACACACACACACACACACACACACACACACACACACAGTCACACGCACACACAGTCACACACACACACACACACACACACACACAGTCACACACACATACAGTCACACGCACACACACAGAGTCACACACACACACACACACACACACACACACACACACACACACACACACAGTCACAGTCACACACACAGTCACACACACACACACACACACACACACACACACACACACACACACACACACACACACACACACACAGTCACACACACAGCTTAGGTTGCTGTAAACAGTTGTGCGTAATCATTTATGTCAGCTTCCTCTCATGCCTGCTGATTGTCCGTTAGTGACTGGGTATGCTAGAAAACTATACGCCAATGCTGTTCTTATATATTGTCGCATGTGCTGGCAGCTTGCTCCCACTCATTCTCCCTCCTCCTCTTTCCTTAGAGCAAAACACACTTGACAGATCATTGAACAGCTTATTTGTACAGTCAAAAGCAGCCTGAATCAATCAGTCTTTATCAGTTTTCTCTCAACAAAAAAAGTATAAGATGATAAGACAGTTTTATTTGGCTGGTGCTTTATTTTTTTAAACAATGCAGATTGCCTGCCTGTCCTGCTGATCCTGTACCAGCTATAGACCCTGAACAAGCATGCCGATAAAATGTTTGACCGAAGTTTGATTGAATTTGCTGCATGTTTGTTTCAGGTGTGTTTGAGTTAGACACTGCTGATGCCTACTGTTCAGGAGATGCTGTTGAAAACAAAGAAAACCCTGAGAATCCCCCATGAGCAGATGGACTGGCCCAAAACCTGTTGGTTCTGTCAGATTTGCCTACTGTTCCTAAATAAATAGCTAAAACTTTTTTCTTCTATCATGTCCCCTAGTCCTTCGCGTAAGACTAGGGACAAAAAGATTATCTGTCCAGGTTTACATTGCCCTTTGATGTATTTATACATGTTAATTAGATCTCCTCTAAAGAAAGCCATACATCAGGCAGAATGACCATCCATTTTGATTATTATAATTGGATCGGATGAAAATTGGTGCTGCCAAGAGCGTGCCCGATTGATGATACAAACAATTCCACGATCGTACACGCTGCAAGATGTAGTGCCAACATGCTCGATGGGATGTGTGGCAGTAACAGCATGCGGTATTGGGATGAGTGACAAACGTGGTGGATCACCCAGTCCCTACCCCCCCAATGGGAAATGTGCCCCATGCAGTATACTTTAGCTGTTGGTATCCGTCGGTGGCTCCATGCTCCATCCTTCATGCACACACATGCGCCCCATGTGGTTGCCGGTGCATGTTATGTCATACACGTGCCCACGTCATGCCGGCAACCACGTGGAGCGCGTGTATGTGCACGGAGGACGGAGCGCGGAGCCAGCAGCGGACACCAACAGGTAAAGTATCATGCACGGGGCACTGGGGGGTACATTTTACATTAGGAGGGGCAGCAGCCGGACTGGCAAAGCAGTGGTTGCAGCATCACAAGGCCAATTTCCAAGAGATTGCATGCTGAAATCGATCGGAAATCCGCCTTTTGGTGTATGGACAGGCAACAGATCTCTCTCCGATCAGATTTGATCAGAGAGAGATCTGTCTCTTGGTCGATATGCCCATATATACAGGTGAGGGGCCCATGCTCTGCCATCATCCGGGACCCATTCCCCGCATGCGACACTGAAAGGGGGAGCGCAGGTAAGCCCCAGTGCTCACACCACCAGGGTAATCACCCACAAATGCCCCTGAAGGCTGAATGCCAAACAAGAGAAGCAAATGCTTACTCCCAGACAGCACTCTTCCATTTAAATGGAGACAGCCTGTCAGCCAATAAAGTTGCACAACTTACACCTGTGTCTGCAGTACCAAATCTAGCAGAAGCTGCAAAGAATAAATAAATCGTAAAAAATAATTGCTTATTTTTTACCATTTTACTTGATTTTTTTTACCATTTTACTTGATTTTACCACTTACCCTGATTTATATTCTGAAATGTATCACCCATGGTGACAAGTTTGGTGTGGTCAGGTGCAGCTCTGCAGAATGTTTACATACTCAGTGTTCTGAAGCCAGTAGAAAGAAATACTGGTCTCCTAAAATGCTTTGGGAGGAGAATTCCACATAGCTAATCAGCCTAGGCTGTGACATCACTGGGAGGTCAGGGATGCATACCGATATACAGCAATACATACAATAAATCAATAAATATATAGGAAGTGTTTCTGATGCTGAAGCCAGGAACATTACCATTAAAGTGGGTATCCTGAATAATTTACTGCATTCTACTATAAGTCACTACAGTGCCTCTTTAAGGATTGGGAAGACATACACAATACTCTTTTACCCATTAAATAAGGACATTGTAGTAAGACACTATTGAAGTGTAGCCTGTAGTATTTTTCCTTACTTGAAGCCAATTTCAAAATTTTACACATGGCTTACCTGATCCCAGTTAATTTTTATAAAAGACACTTACATTTTTCTGCACTTTGCTTCAAGAATTAATCTGTACAATGCTTGATAGACGATTCTGAAAAGAGGCACCCATGCTATTGTTGGGTAATATACCCAGTATTTTTTTTCTTACTCATAGCTGTTTCAGCAAGAACTTGCCTAGTATTTGAGTGGGAAGATGCTCACCTCCATCTTCAGGCTGTAAATAAAAGAGCCAGCAACATAACAATTTATGAGTTCCTTGCAATTAATAATGACATATTGCTTCATTTTGAGAAGACAAAGTCCTTGGCTCAGCTATGTGACTGATAGGGGTCACCACATAGCACTCTTTGGGTAAGATTCTTTCAGTTAAAATTCTCCTCTGCCAACGGCCCAGTCTTTCTATGCCTTACAGTCCCCTCGATCTGATTAAGCATCCGTGGGATTTCCTGGTCTGTGGACACCTGATCTCCCAACTGACAGGATTTAAAGAGGAACTCCAGTGAAAATAATGTAATTAAAAAAGTGCTTCATTTTTACAATAATTATGTATAAATGACTTAGTCATTGTTTGCCTAATGTAAAGTTTTTCCTCTCCCTGATTTACATTCTGACATTTATCGCATGGTGACATTTTTACTGCTGGCAGGTGATGTCAGTGGAAGGAGCTGCTGCTTGCTTTTTTGGCATTTGGAAACAGCTGTAAACAGCTGTTACTTCTCACAGTGCACCAAGGCTCCCACAGTGTGATGTCAGAACCATGGTCCTGACATCACACTGTGGGAGGGGTTTCACCACAATATTAGTCATACAGAGCCCCCTGATGATCCGTTTGTGAAAAGGAAAATATTACTCATGGGAAAGGGAGTATCAGCTACTGATTTCAATTCTTGGTTACAGTTTCTCTTTAACCATTTCCCCTCCCCCCGGGACGAGTAAGTACGTCCTTGCTAAATGCCACAACTCTGTGCAGGGACGTAGCTACTACATCCCTCCCGCCGCGCCCCTCTGCTCGCCCCCCCCCGCGCTCGTTACTGACGCTCATTACCGCCGATCGCCCCGCCGCTAGATCAATGAATGGGAAAACCAATCCCATTCATTGATCTAATTCCCCGTGTGAATGGCTGCAGCCGTCTATTCAAACGCTATGCCATTCATGAATCCCGTGTGCGTAGTGCTTCTGTTTCCGTACTAACTGTAACTTGTAATTAGGGATAGACGCAAAACTTAAAAAATGCACCTTTATTTCCAAATAAAATATTGGCGCCATACATTGCACTAGGGAAACATTTTAAACGTTGCAATAACCGATACAAATGGGCAAATAAAAAGTGTGGGTTTGAATTACGGTAGCCACAAAATAGGAAGGAACAAAAGCGGTGAAAGGTACATACCAATAGACAAAAAATCTACAAAAGTATGTTTGTAAAAATATATAATTCTTTATTGTATCAAAAAACATCTAAAATAAGCCTGACCTCATATCCCAACCACCACCCCAATTGACCCCGACAGTTCATACAACAACCCCAGCACTCAAACACATACACTCAGACCAGATATTGCGGAAAGCTCAGAGCACGAGAAAAAGTTACTGCAGTATTGACACAGCTCCAATGGCCAAAATACACTTTCGTGCCTGTTCAGTTTGGCAATGAAGATTTCAGGCCTCCATTACAGCATAATGGTAGTTTGTAGGCAGAAAACAGCCAAAGCAGTATTGCACAGCGTTATTAGGTACATAAGGACTCCGTATAACAGGGAGCAGAAGACAGTCCTTTTAGCTCAGCAGAAGAACATGCAGACGCAAGATAGTCCACAGCAGCATGGATTAGAAGTAAGCAGCGGCAGCATGGATAGACAAGCAGTCCTGTCACACATATATTACTGGTGCACACAACAAATGAGTGCCTCAAAGCTCCGTCCGTGAGTTAGAGCACAGATACACAAATAGGCTCCATGTCATGAGCTGATTGTAAACAGTTCCAGTGTTTGCTGGTATGTAGTGGTATAAGCTGCTCACCAGATCCGTTGTTTATGTGTCCTCAGGCAGACCGCCATGTGGTCCAAGTGGTTCCCTCTCAAGGCGAAAGTGAAGAGAAGGAAGGTAGTGGCTGGGCTGTGCTTCAATAGCACCAGGTCCAATGTAGAGGAGTGGTCGGGGGGGCCAGGCAAAGCAGCGGTGATGCCACTCACAGCCCCGACATGTTTCACGAGTGACTGCTCGTTTCCTCAGGAGGCGTGGCTCACCGCAATCAGCTGTCGGCTGCTTATAACAGCCCCTATGCCCTATCAAAAACAGGCACACTGCTGACTCCACCCCCTCCCCCCACGCCGCCCGTCCAGCCCCAGCCAAAGCTAATGCCCCCGCACACGCCCCACATCCGCCCACAGCAATACGGCGGGCGGAGGGCGTGCCAGGAAGCACGCATGGCCAAGAGCTAAACGTCGGCCGCAGCACGTCCCCCGTCACATGCCCCACATCCGCCCACAGCACTACGGAGGGCGGAGGGAGCAAGGGGAGACGTGCATAGCCGACGTCAGAGACAGCACGCCCACACCCCTCCATGGCAACCAGATGCCAATATGGAGACGGTGCGGCGGATGGCTCAAGGGACAATTGACGGCGCGGAGAGACGGCGGAATCAACACCACAGTCCAAGCACACCTAGAAACGTGCGTATTTACATACTGGATTTCGAAAAGATCTATCGCATCTATTGCTTCATATACATCTGCAGTCATGCCCCTATATAGTAATTACTTGTTACTAAATAAAAGCTGCAAACAGTAGCAGCTTTGTCAGAAAAACGGCATATCTGCCCAAGATCAAAAATTAGCGTAGGGTGTTCAAAGCTAAAGCCACAAGGCAGTATGCAGCAGAAGGTCAGTACACCCAAGGCGAGACAGGTATAGTCCCGCACACAGCAAGCAGCAGAAAAAGGTCCACCCGACACCTATAGCTCAAAAGGGGACCCGTCTATAAAGGGAGAAACGGGGCAAAACCCTCCATCTCGTTTAGCCCTGGGGGGGAAGTGGCTCTTAGGTTAAAAATCCATCGACATTCTCTTTGGCAGAGCAGCCTATCAGGATTACCCCCTCTTATGGAAACATGGACCCGATCAATCCCCACAAATTTGAGTCCCCTGGGGTCACCACCGTGGTGTTGCCTGAAGTGCACCTCGACTGGGGCAGCGGAGTTCACATTTCTTATACTCTTCACGTGCTCAGAAATATGCTCTCTGAGTTCACGTGTTGTTTTTCCTACATAAAAAGCCCCACAGGGGCATAATAGTAAATAGACCATGAATTTCGTGGTACAGTTAACGTAATGCGAAAGTCTCCACTGTTTCCCGTCCGGGAGCACCACAGACGCCCCCACATGCATAAACCTGCAGAAACTACAACCCCCACATGTGTAGGTCCCAAGGGCCCGACAATGTGGTCGTGATGTATCCTCAAAGTGGCTATTGACCAATATATCCCTCAAAGAAGGGGCCCTCCTGAACGTAATGTTCGGCCGCGGTGGAACAAAAGGAGACAACCGTGAATCATTGCATAACATGTACCAATATTTGTCCAAAATTTGAGTAATCTCCCCGTGCTGCATACAAAAACTGGTGCAGAATCTGGTCTGCTGTTGGCCAAATTCCCATTCATTGATCTAATTCCCCGTGTGAATGGCTGCAGCCGTCTATTCAAACGCTATGCCATTCATGAATCCCGTGCGCGTAGTGCTTCTGTTTCCGTACTAACTGTACCTTGTAATTAGGGATAGACGCAAAACTTAAAAAAATGCACCTTTATTTCCAAATAAAATATTGGCGCCATACATTGCACTAGGGAAACATTTTAAACGTTGCAATAACCGATACAAATGGGCAAATAAAATGTGTGGGTTTGAATTACGGTAGCATGTTTTATTTTGAAACTATAATGGCCGAAAACTGAGAAATAATGAATTTTTTTCTTATTATTCCCATTACAACTGAGTTAGAACAAAATAATTCTTAGCAAAAAGGACCTCCCAAAGAAAGCCTAATCAGTGGCGAAAAAAACAAGATATAGATTGTTTTGTTGTGATAAGTAGTAATAAAGTTATAGGTGAATGAATAAAAGGAGCGCTGACGGGTGAAAATTGCTCTGGTTTTTTGAGAGGAAAAACCCTTCGAGGTGAAAAGGTTAAAGAATCTGAAAGTATCATCTTGATGCCAGGTTAGAGCTATCTTGATGGTCCAAGGAGGAGCTACACAGCATTTGGCATGTGGTTTTAACGTTTTGACTGATCAGTGTGTAATGGAGTGATTATGTACAGACAATATAGTCATCAAATGGACTTGAACTAAAAACCTGCACTTAGCCCAGGCGAAATTCCCAGAAATTGCTTGTCATAGACATGACTAGTTTTGGACAGCATACTGATGAAATTAGCTATTTCATATACAAAATACAGTCATAAGATAACTGACTGGAAATAAGAACCTGAAGTTAGTGAGCACAGGCACAGTTTCCCAAAATTAGTTGTTACTAATAAGAAAATGCTGCTGTGCATGCCACTATTTGCATATTACATACGTCATATTATCGCAGTACTGTGGTAATAATATTGCTAACCCCTGACAAGTAACCCATGGTTTACATGGTCCAAAATGATGAAAATAGGAGTTTTAAAGTAATAACGTTGTTAACCACTTACACATGCAGTGGTAACCCAAAGACCAAAGTAATGCTTTCTACATGTCACATATTTGTAATATTGATGATTACCACTGATATATGTGATGGACATAAAGTATAAACCTACATTTGCAACAATTGTACTCCTGGACTGCTCTGTTTTCTGTTACTGTAAATATGATAATGAAAAAAAGACATGTGCAAAATGTGTCCCACGTTGTTGTCAAATATGTAAGTAGCTTTTCAGATTCAGAATAAAAGGACATGTGTTTGTATTACCAGGGTTTGAAGGACGTTTCCTGGCAGTGACTATGGCAGTTAAAAGTAATTTTGCAGGAAAGGCAGTAGCACCACCTTGTTACCTTGGCAGACAATGGTTTGTAGGTTTTTCTTAGCTGCATGAAAGTGGCAGTGGGTGGCTGTGCAGAATTAAACAAACACAACAAATGTATTTTCTTTTGTAGCGGTCAAGAGGTAATGTGTTTTTCTTTTTTTACTGCGCACATTTAACCACTTCTGTGCCAGAGGGTGGTTTTGCTGATCGGTGCTGCGTGGGCTCTCCAGCCCGCAGCACCGATCAGCTAGCAGCCAGGGCGATCAGACTTCCCCCTTTTTTCCCCACTAGGGGGATGTCCTGCTGGGGGGGTCTGATCGCCGCCGGCTGCTTGCGCTTGTGGGGGGGCTCTTCAAAGCCCCCCTCCGCAGCGCTTCCTGGCCTCCTTCCCCTTCCCTCCCTCTCTCTCCCTCTGTTAGCGGCGCAGGACGGAGTTCCGTCCTGCGCCGGATAGGATAGGCTTCAGCCTATCAGGTGCCGGCGGTCCCCGGCCAATCAGAGGCCGGGGATCGCCGATCTCCTCTACGGCGCTGCTGATCTTCCCCGTGTGAAGATCTTCCCCGTGTGTTTACATTTACCCTGCGAGCCGCGATCGGCGGCTCGCAGGGTGTTCACGGAGACACGCTCCGTGAACTGACATGGAACAGCCGCTCATACGAGCGGCCGTTTCCATGCAATCCACTTCAGGATTCAGGGGCGTAGTTAAGCGTACGCCGAATCCTGAAGTGGTTAAAGTTGGAACAAACTGAAAGTAATTTTGCTCTGAAACATTAACCACAGTAAGGTCTGGTTCACATGGGCTTCTGCTGAGTTTCTGCTTAGCGTTTCCTTCAAACACTGTGTTTTTTTTTTCAAGAATGCCAGCATTTAACAGCTTAGCTTTTAATGGCTTTTGAAGGCTTTTAATGGCTTTCAGGAGAGTGTTGCATTTTCTGGGCTTTTGCAGGAACTATATGGAAAGGCTGGACTTTCTTTGGCTTTTATGGGCTTTCATTGGCTTTTGCTGGCTTTCAAACACCTTCTTGAAGCTGCATGTTGCTTTTGAGATGAGAAGAGACGCTAGGATCAACTGCCAGGCTTTAATGAAAGCCTGAAAAAGCTTGTACTAAACGCTCCCATTCACTTGCATGGAAGGGCAGTAGATCCCTAAAAACGTTACTTTTAAAATGCTGCGTTTAATGCCAGCAAAACGTCCGTGTGAACCAGCCCTAAAAAAGGAATATGAAACAGTACAAGGCTGGTCTGATGTCATTTGAAGGCATATTTACACCACACTGAAGCTAACTGATATACTTGTCAGTTTTAGGACAAATCAGATTGACTTGTAATTAAGTAATTACTGAGCAAATGAAGGAAGGAAAGTTCTCTGCTCCCCCTGCTGGATACAGTAAAAATTTGTCTGCATTGTTTACACAGCTCAGTACAGTCAAGTCAATCTGGTTATTCCTGTGGCAACTGCAATCTTATCAATTAACTTTCAAGGGAAGTGAAAAGTTTTAGCATTTACCCTTCCAGTAATGTGGAAACCAATAATATGTTTTTAGCCATTCATTTTCGGCTGTCTTTAATGCTTTAGACTACAGATGAAATTTGAGTTTTATTCCAGTTTGTATTTTTACCTGGGCTGTGGAGTCCATACATAAATCCTTTGACTTATTCTCTTCAAGATTGCTCCAATTTTGACTCGGCTATTTTTAATTTACTAATGCATTTTCAATGTTGATTAAAACAAGGTCACATCACATACAAGGTATTTCATCACTGCCAGAGCTCAGAAACTGAATGATGATGGGGTCTGCTTTTGGTAATAAACCAAAAAACTATGGGCTAGGAAGCTGACACTCTACTCTATGGGCTATTTGTTAAAGTGTGGGTCTAAAGGTGTCCCCACATTTCATTAAATGTGATCTTTCAATGTGATTTGAATGATCATAACTAATCGTAAGGCAATTATCGATTGTTTACATTTACTGAACAATTCTTTATTGAAATGCGATCATAAAATCCAACTTTCGGACCGATTTTATCCTATTTAGCAATCTACCAAAGAATTGTTCATTATTGATTGCCTTCATAAACTGCAAATTTTCTATACAATTCTTGTGAGAGATCGCGGAAAAGCCGCCACATGTGCTACTGAGCAGGCGGCTGATTCCGCGTCCAGTGCGGCGGTTTGCACGCGGAAGCGTGTGTTTGGTAGCAGGGCAGAACGCGGAAAAGCCGCCGCATGCAACAACAGTAAGGCGGCTGGTTCCGCGTCCAGCACTGCGGTTTGCACGCGGCAGCGTGTGTCTGGTGTGGCTGAGTCTGTTAGTGCACATAGACTTAGGAATACACGCGCTGAGAGGCAGAATTCTTATACTAAGCAGGAAGAGTCAGCTGACCACGCCGATCAGCTGACTCCTGAGCGGGATACTATTGGTTGAGCAATTAGGGGTGGCGCTGGAGAGCACTACTCCATATATAGTTCCTGCTGGTCACTTGCAAGTTGTCTGCCGTTGCGATCACTACGTGGAAGCACTCAGACATAGTCAGATCCTCAGTGTGTTTGAACCAGGTGGGCCTGGGAATACACACTTTGCCAGATTATTTGAATTGTATTCTGTTTATGCTTCAGCTAGTTCCAGGGTGTAGAGACCAAGGACCTCACACCCAGTTTAGGGAACTGTATTATCATCTGTGTTATACTTCAGACTAGTTCCGGGGTGCTGAGACCAAGGACCTCACACCCAGCTTAGGGAACTGTATTATCATCTGTGTTATACTTCAGACTAGTTCCAGGGTGTAGAGACGAAGGACCTCACACCCAGCTTAGGGAACTGTGTTATCATCTGTGTTATACTTCAGACTAGTTCCAGGGTGTTAGAGACCAAGGACCTCACACCCAGCTTAGGGAACCGTGTTATCATCTGTGTTATACTTCAGACTAGTTCCAGGGTGCTGAGACTACGGACCTCGCACCCAGTCTAGGGAATACTGTATTATCATCTGTGTATTCTTCAGACTAGTTCCGGGGTGCTGAGACCAAGGACCTCGCACCCAGAATAGGCATTGTTTGATATATGTTGTGACATAGCTTTTCTGACTACTCCTCTGTCTTCTGATTCGGTACCTCGTATATCTGATATTCCGTTGCCAGACCCTGCTTGACTTGGATACCGAATCAGCCTTCTGTCTTTGTACTTTATCTGTCAGTGTGTTGCCGACCCGGCGTGCCCGACCTCGAGAGCTATCTCTCCCCTTAAAAGAGATAGTCTCCAGAACAGATAGTGACATCCATCTTAGGTGTCATTCACTCCTAGGTCCTTCCCGTCTCCAGCCTGACTCCTCCCCCCGGAGAGCCTCAGGCTGCTGGAAGGTTCCTGTTCTCCCAGAGCTGTGTCTCTATATTGTATACCACCTGCTCAGCAGGTACATCACTCAAAGTATTACTGTTACAGCAAACACTCACTTATCCTTAGGTGTCCAGAGGTTAGCAATATATCTGATTGTCGGTGATACTGCAGATCACCAATAATCAGATTCTCTCTGCGTGCTGACATCGATCGTTACAATTCTGTTGTAAAAATCGCATCGCATTTGGTGAAAAAATTATGCCGTTAATGGGCACCTTTAAACCTATAGCGACGCCAAAGTCGTTGTGGCTTTTTAATTATACTGAATAAAGAAACCCAATACTGCTGATCGGAGGGGGCAGACAAGAGATCGGGCACCAGGGTGTTAGACCTCCGCACCTGGTGGCTGATTGATGAGCACAGACGTGTGCAAGCATGCGGGCTGTGCTCATCAAAACACACACACTCATATTCAAATCATTGGATGAATATAAAGTATGTGGATAGGGGGTGGTTTTAAAGAGAAGATGAAAAATGATTTCCTAGGAGAAAACTATAAATGTGGAATTAGAAAACTTTGCTGCCTTCACAGGAAGCAGAGGCAGTTTCCTACACATCAGCAGCGCTAGCCATTACACACAACATAGTCTGGCCTGATGGTGCTTGCCACATAGTAAAAATCATGTTCCAAGACTCTTTGTAAAACTCACTTTTAGCAATTCGGCAGTGTTATGATTTAGATTAAGAAATATGATTAGTGAAATATTTAATGTAAAGCTGCTGGAAAGGATATGCTATCCTTACTAAAGTTCCCCTTTAATTCCTTTCTGTCAATTATAAGCTGTGCTGGCTGCCAGATGTTAAGCTGCACTCCCATACTTAGAAAAACATGAATCACAATCACTGACAATGCAACATCATTTGTCAATGGGTCTAAATTGGATGAGCTTGGAGCGGCGGCTCGCCGCTTTAATAGATTGAGCCTTTCTAATATTTATGCACAGGCATTTTTCTAGCCAGTCACAGAGATTTCTGAATGAGTGACCAGCATTGGACTGTGAGCATAAGCTTAGTTTCCTTGCATATCTCACCTGTCCTCTCATAGCTTTACTATGGTATTCCCCCTAGTTTCTTTCTCAGTCCTAAATCCCAGTACATTTGTGGCATTACTTTAGAAGAGCTTGCACAGTTTTGATTAAATAAAACACATATACTAAGTCATAAGTCAGCATCATTTCATAGCTATAGATGCATAAACATAGTGGTAACACTCAGTTACTTAAATTATGACGGTCTGTTTTTATTTCACAAGAAAAGCCATTAAGTGCAAAACATTATAAATATTTAATATACAAAGCATTATTCTCTTTCTGGGCTTTAAAACATGGTGTCAGAGGGAGAGGAATTCTCTTATTTGCATAATTACTGTATGTTAAGCACACTTTTTTTTTACACTTTTGTGCCTTGTATACTGTTATGTGTACTAAATCTACATGTATGAGGAACTCTGAGGAATTGAAGCAGCGCCGCATCCCTAAGGATTCTCAGCGCATTTCATAACAGCCATTCTGCAGCATTTGTTACCACATGGATGTATAGTCAGCTACAAGGATGTGCTGCAAATCTTTCTGTAAATTAGTCTTAAAGCCCTGTTCACACTAATCTCACTGCCCCGCAAATTGACAGATTACGTACTGGATGAAAAATGTGGGGGAGGCATTTAGCAGCCACAAATGTAAAACCATACTTGCACTGCAAGGCCACATTTTTCTGCTCCCCCCCCCCCCCCCAGCCTGGAAGGCTAGATAGAGTGGCACAGGGAGCCCTTTCATATTTACCTGTCCAGCTGCTGGATCGGCTCTTCTCTTTCTCCATCCACAGCGCTTGAATGCCAACATCTCCTTCTAGTTTCCGATTACTTGATATGACGTGATCGGGATCCAGAGGGTGGTGTCAGCGTTGCAACCCTGTCCGGTGGTGGAGTCTCTTCTATTCAACTTTTGGCAGATCACCCCTCTTCACCTTTCGGCAACACTGCAACGCTGACACCATCCTCTGGATCCTCACATCATGTGATTGGGACCATAACAGAATGTCGGCATTGAAGTGGCATGGGTGGAGGAAGGGAAGAGGAGAGCTGATCCAGCTGATCAGGACAGGTAAATATGAAAGGGCTCCCTGCACCCACTCTGAATTGGGCTACATTAGGAAGCCCGTGATCAGCCAGCTGAGGATGCCCTGCCCTGAGTTATCTCACACAAGATAATGTGTGCAGTGCTGCTAATAGGTTAGACAATGCAAATTGCCTGGCTATCCAGCTGATCCTCTGCCTCTAATATTTTAGTCATATACTTCTAACAAGCATGCAGATCAGATGATTCTGAGTGAAGTTTGACTGGATTTGCCTTATGCTTGTTTCAGGTGTGTGATTCAGGCACTACTGATGCATTAAAAGATCAGCAGGACCCCAGGCAACTGGCATTGTTTAAAAGGAAATAAATATGGCAGCCACCATATGCCTCTCGCATCAAGTGTCTGATCAGAGGCGAAAGAATGGAGAGGAGGAGTGGCTCATTAATCTGCACGAATTGATTGAAAGAGGCGCCCTGGTGGTTTATAAAAGCACTTAAAAACAGTTTAAAATCGACAAAATATTTTGAGGTGGCTTATCTCAAACAACGAAAATCTTTGATGAAACAAAGGATTTTATTGGTAGCACGGGCAACGCGTTTCACAGGTCTGAGCCCGCTTCCTCAGGCCAAATAACAGTGCCTACATAGCAGAGAGAGACTCCTTAACCACTTAAGGACCGCAGTCTTTTCACCCCTTAAGGACCAGAGCCTTTTTTCCATTCAGACCACTGCAGCTTAAATGGTTTATTGCTCAGTCATACAAGCTACCATCTAAATGAATTTTACCTCCTTTTCTTGTCACTAATACAGCTTTCTTTTGGTGCTATTTGATTGCTGCTGCGATTTTTACTTTTTATTCTATTCATCAAAAAAGACATGAATTTTGGCAAAAAAATGATTTTTCTAACTTTCTGTGCTGACATTTTTCAAATAAAGTAAAATTTCTGTATACATGCAGCGCGAAAAATGTGGACAAACATGTTTTTGATTACAAAAAACCCATTCAGTGTATATTTATTGGTTTGGGTAAAAGTTATAGCGTTTACAAACTATGGTGCAAAAATTGAATTTTCCCATTTTGAAGCATCTCTCTCATTTCTGAGCACCTGTCAGGTTTTATGAGGTGCTAGAATTCCAGGATAGTATAAATACCCCCCAAATGACCCCATTTTGGAAAGAAGACACCCCAAAGTATTCACTAAGAGGCATGGTGAGTTCATAGAAGATTTTATCTTTTGTCATAAGTTAGCGGAAAATGACACTTTGTGACAAAAAAAATAAATTAAAAAAAGTTTCCATTTCTGCTAACTGGTGACAAAAAAAAATGAAATCTGCCACGGACTCACCATGCCCCTCTCTGAATACCTTGAAGTGTCTAGTTTCCAAAATGGCGTCATTTGTGGGGTGTGTTTACTGTCCTGGCATTTTGGGGGGTGCTAAATTGTAAGCACCCCTGTAAAGCCTAAAGGTGCTCATAGGACTTTGGGCCCCTTAGCGCACCTAGGCTGCAAAAGAAATGTCACACATGTGGTATCGCCTTACTCAGGAGAAATAGTATAATGTGTTTTGGGGTGTATTTTTACACATACCCATGATGGGTGGGAGAAATATCTCTGTAAATGAGATTTCTTTTGATTTTTTTACACACAATTGTCCATTTACAGAGATATTTCTCCCACCCAGCATGGGTATGTGTAAAAATACACCCCAAAACACATTATACTACTTCTCCTGAGTACGGCGATACCACATGTGTGACACTTTTTTGCACCCTAACTGCGCTAAGGGGCCCAAAGCCCTATGAGTACCTTTAGGATTTCACAGGTCATTTTGAGGCATTTATTTTCTAGACTACTTCTCACGGTTTAGGGCCCCTAAAATGCCAGGACAGTATAGGAACCCTACAAGTGACCCCATTTTAGAAAGAAGACACCCCAAGGTATTCCGTTAGTAGTATGGGGAGTTCATAGAAGATTTCATTTTTTTTTCACAAGTTAGCGGAAATTGATTTTTATTGTTTTTTTTCACAAAGTGTCATTTTCCACTAACTTGTGACAAAAAATAAAATCTTCTATGAATTCCCCATACACCTAATTGAATACCTTGGGGTGTCTTCTTTCTAAAATGTGGTCACTTGTGGGGTTCCTATAATGCCCTGGCATTTTAGGGGCCCTAAACCGTGAGGAGTAGTCTAGAAACCAAATGCCTCAAAATGACCTGTGAAATTCTAAAGGTACTCATAGGACGTTGGGCCTCTTAGCGCACCTAGGTTGCAAAAAAGTGTCACACATGTGGTATCGCCGTACTCAGGAGAAGTAGTATAATGTGTTTTGGGGTGTATTTTTACACATACCCATGCTGGGTGGGAGAAATATCTCTGTAAATTAAAATGTTTTGATTTTTTTTACACACAATTGTCCCTTTACAGAGAGATTTCTGCCACCCAGCATGGGTATGTGTAAAAATACACCACAAAACACATTATACTACTTCTCCTGAGTACGGCGATATCACATGTGTGACACTTTTTTGCAGCCTAGGTGCGCTATGGGGCCCAACGTCCTATTCACAGGTCATTTTGAGGCATTTGGTTTCTAGACTACTCCTCACGGTTTAGGGCCCCTAAAATGCCAGGGCAGTATAGAAACCCCACAAGTGACCCCATTTTAGAAAGAAGACACCCCAAGGTATTCCGTTAGGTGTATGGTGAGTTCATAGAAGATTTTATTTTTTGTCACAAGTTAGTGGAAAATGACACTTTGTGAAAAAAAACAATACAAATCAATTTCCGCTAACTTTTGACAAAAAATAAAATCTTCTATGAACTCGTCATACACCTAACGGAATACCTTGGGGTGTCTTCTTTCTAAAATGGGGTCACTTGTGGGGTTCCTATACTGCCCTGGCATTTTAGGGGCCCAAAACCACGAGGAGTAGTCTGGAAACCAAATGCCTCAAAATGACTGTTCAGGGGTATAAGCATCTGCAAATTTTGATGACAGGTGGTCTATGAGGGGCCGAATTTTGTGGAACCGGTCATAAGCAGGGTGGCTTCTTAGATGACAGGTTGTATTGGCACTGAAGTGCAGGAATGTTCTCAAATCGTGACCTGGACATGGCAATTAAGTCGTACCAGCAGTGATCAGAAAAAAATTTTCTGTCACTGCGGTGGGGCGGGTGAGGGTTTGGCCGGGTGATCAGAAGCCCGCAGGGGGCATATTAGGGCCTGATCTGATGGGTAGCAGTGACAGGTGGTGACAGGGGGTGACGGGGTGGTTGATAGGTGATCAGTAGGTGATTACAGAGGAGAATATATGCAAGCAATGCACTGGCGAGTTGATCAGAGGGGGTCTGGGGGGCTAATTTAGGGTGTGGGCGGGTGATTGGGTGCCCGCAAGGGGCAGATTAGTGATGGGTAGCAGTGACAGGTGGTGACGGGGTGATTGATGGGTGATCAGTGGATGATTAGAGGGGAGAACAGATGTAAACAATGCACTTTCAGAGGTGATCTGAGGGTAGGTCTGCACGCAATCTGAGGGTGTGGGTGGGTGATCAGGTGCCCACAAAAGGCAGGTTAGGGTCTGATCTGATGGGTGGCAGTGACAGGTGGTGACAGGGGGTGATTGATGGGTGATTGACAGGTGATCAGTGGGTGATTATAGGGAAGAATAGATGTATACAGTACACAGGGGGGAGGGTCTAGGGAGGATCTGAGGGTGTGGGGGGGGGGGGGGGGTGTTCAGGAGCCCCCAGGGGGCAGTTTAGGACCTAATCTAAAAAATAGCGTTGAGATAGTGACAGGGAGTGATTAATGGGTGATTAGGGGGGTGATTGGGTGCAAACAGGTGTCTGAGGGGTGGGCAGGGGGGGTCTGATGGGTGCAGTGGGCGATCAGGGGGCAGGATCAGTGTGCTTGGGTACTTACTAGGAGGGCTGCAACCTGCCCTGGTGGTCCCTCAATCACTGGGACCACCAGGGCAGGAGGCAGCCTGTATAATACGCTTTGTATACATTACAAAGCGTATTATCCGCTTTACATGCGGCAGATCGGGGGTTAACAACCCGCCGCCGCTGCTAATTGGCTGGCGGGTTGACGTCGCGGGTGGGCACATCCAGCGTGCGATCCCCGGCCAGCTAGTCCGCAACGAGCCGCCGCCGATCGCCGTATTGCGGTCGTTGCGGGCTCCACTTTGCCGCCGCCCCTAGGTAGGGGCGGTCGGCAAGTGGTTAAAATCACAATCCAGTAAAATATATATATATATATATATATATATATATATATATATAGATCTATATATATATATATATAGATCTATATATATATATATATATATATATAGATCTATATATATATATATATAGATCTATATATATATATATATATATATATATATATATATATATATATATATATATAGATATAGATATATAGATCTATATATATATATATATATATATATATATAGATCTATATATATATAGATCTATATATATATAGATCTATATATATATAGATCTATATATATATATATAGATCTATATATATATAGATCTATATATATATAGATCTATATATATATATATATAGATCTATATATATATAGATCTATATATATATAGATCTATATATATATAGATCTATATATATATAGATCTATATATATATAGATCTATATATATATAGATCTATATATATATATAGATCTATATATATAGATCTATATAGATCTATATATAGGTGGTTGGGAGGGGATCAAGGGATACATGGGGGGGGGGGGGGAGATGGAAAAAAGTTTATTTTTATACTAAAATCGCACAGCCTGTCACGGCTGCAGGCTGTGCGTCTCTCCCTGTCACACAAGATCCACAGTGACAGGGAGAGGGAGGCGGAGAGGGAGGCGGAAGGGCAACTATGTTGCCTTTCGGAGGGTGATCGCTGTGATTGGTTCACAGCGATCACACGGCAGGGAGCCAATCAGTGACGGCTCCTGCCGATACCCGGAAGCCTTAGCTGTCATAAGACAGCTAAGTGCAGCCGGTTCGGTGCGCGCGATCGCGGCGGGGAGCAGCGGCGCCGGTGATAGAGATCTACGCCCTGCCAGCCAGGAGCCCATCAAAACAGGGCGTAGATCTCTATCACTGCGGTCCGAAAATGGTTAATATGCCAACATCTTAATGCATTATACATAAAAAGATTTTTAAAAGAGAAAATAAAATTTTTTTAGACATCAGTTTTCCTCTCCTTGGTAAACTTATTTGTAGACTGCAAGTTCTGCTTAATTATATGGGACGTGCAGTGTAATATATATATATATATATATATATATATATATATATATATATATATATATATATAGTAGTCTCAGACTGAATATAAATATATATATCAAATACTACAAGTATTGATAATTTTTTTAGAAATTCGTTTCATATTAAACTTAAACTTCTAAAAAATTATCAATACTTGTAGTATTTGATATATATATGTATATATTTATATTCAGTCTGAGACTACTATATATATATATATATACGTGTGTATATATGTGTATGTAGGTGTATATGTATATATATATTACACTGCACGTCCCATATAATTAAGCAGAACTTGCAGTCTACAAATAAGTTTACCAAGGAGAGGAAAACTGATGTCTAAAAAATTTGTATTTTCTCTTTTAAAAATCTTTTTATGTATAATGCATTAAGATGTTGGTATATCAAGGAGTCTCTCTCTGCTATGTAGGCACTGTTATTTGGCCTGAGGAAGGGGGTTCAAACCCGTGAAACGCGTTGCCCGTGCTACCAATAAAATCCTTTGTTTCATCAAAGATTTTCGTTGTTTGAGGTAAGCCACCTCAAAATATTTTGTCGATTTTAAACTGTTTTTAAGTGCTTTTATAAACCACCAGGGCGCCTCTTTCAATCAATTTGTGCATTCTATACCCCCATACCTTATGGTCTGAGGGGTTGAGACAGAACACACGTGGGTAACCACGGTAGAAATCTGTCTCCCTTCTTTTTCCAAGGAGAGCGACCGCATCCAGATTCCTAGGGGTCACCCCGAGTGGAGTCGGGTTTGTTGTCTCCACCTGCTCCCTGTGGTCGGTTGCCCCACTGCAACCCACCTTTGTGAGTAGTTTTGTTTCCATCTTCTATATCCATCATTTGTTTGACATATTACACTATTGGGCTCCCGTCCCTGTCGCCTGTGTTTTTTCTCCAGATGGTGCACAGACACCCACATCTTACCACGGCTCATTAATCTGCTACATCATAGGAGGCAGACCTTCAGTGATTGAAGGCAGAGCGGCTCAATGCGCAGCCGCGTTAGCAGAATTGCAAAGAAGCGGCGATTTGAAGAAGGGGGGGCGGCTCATTGTGCAGCAGAATCCGCGCTGACAGCTGCCTCCCCTAATGCCTGCAGGATGCCAGGAGTGCGGGGGTCCTTTAGATGTAACGGCACTATATAAGGTAGAGGTACAGCACATGAGTTTTTTATGGCAACGTTTTGACCGTTAGGGAGCACAGGGCTAAACCATCTGTTTTTTTTTTTATTACAATACCTGACAAGGCTCCCCCTGCTATGGAATTATAGATGCAAAAGTCCTTCAGCTTTAGTTCAGGGACTGACGGAAACAGGTTACAAATATGTATAATTAAAGGGCCACAACAGTAAATAAAAAAATGACACAGTAAGGCTTCTGTATAATTGATGTATCTACTGTGGGATGATTAAAAATGAAATCATTCACTGTAGTGGTCCTTTAATGCGAGAAAAAGAATTCTTCCTTTGTTTTTACTTGTGATGTGATAAAAGGCTCAGTAAAGTCTAGGGTGCTGTTTGTGGAGGGCTATGCTTCTTGTCCCTGTCATGACAGCTGAGACAGGTGATATAAACATTTATTCCACAAAATTGATTTTGTCACTCTAAAATTCCATTTCATTTAAGCGTGTAGGATTGTTAAAATCGCAGGAATCTAAAATGTAAAGCTAAAACCACCACGTGAAATGAAGTGTGAAAAATGAAAGAAATCCTCCTGGCTTCCCTGTATCCTTCTATTGTGCTGCAATGTTGAGCGCTCTCATTGTTTCTGGCTTATAATGGATTCAGATGGTTAAAGTGTGTTCTTGCTGTAGCAGAAAGCCTTCCTCTCAACCTATAAAACGATTAACATAATTGGTGCTCTTTATTTAATGAACACGTTACTCTGAAGCTGCAATGCATCTATTGATGATTCAAACATCCCTTTCTTTTTCATTGCACTACATTGCTTCAGATGCAGTAAAGGACTTTACTTCTTAAGTTTGGCTGACCCTTCATTACAGAGCAGCGCAATTGGTTGGCATAAACAGTTTTTTTCATGTTAAGCACAACAACCTATATAGAGAACAAAGCTAAGGAATAACAATCTAAATGGGTTAATTTCTGAAGCCCTTTACGTAGTACACTGTTTGCTTATTGCAGTAATAAAGGTTGCAAACAACTGGAATAGACCAGAAGTATAATGGAAAACATACTTTTTTCCACACGTCCACAAGCATTTTTAGTCATGACAAATGTTGTGAAAAGGAACGTGAGCTGCAAAAATAATTAAGGCCCATACCCACCTTGCGATTTTGTCTATGATTCTTCCGACGAACTGTGTTTTTTTGAGCGGCGAGCGATCGTCTCAGCAATCGTGCGGCGCGGGTACTGGAGCCCGATTACCAAACATCACAGTGGATCGAATCTTTAAGATACCCAATGACCCCCTGATGACTCCTGTGCAAAGTGCCACAAACGTTTGAATTCTTGTTCGCCACCGTTGTGTGCCAACCGCGAGACATCACATGTTCCCATGGACTTGAAGATGTATCTGGGAACCTTATTCATCGGGAGGTGTCGCTGTGAGGTTCCCCAATCCATCGTCATGTGAGTATTCAGCATCAGAGCAGTGTGCTATGAAATATATATGTATACACAAACTTATTTTTTTCCTGATGTCCAAAAAACAGCACCTGCAAAGTATGGAAAAACTTTATTTCACATACAGTATCTAATTATATAATGATATAACATTTAAAAAATACTGGTACTTAAAAATGAAAATGGATCATCCCCTGGCCATACATAATAATGATATTGGATAATTACCATAGTAGCAGATGCAATGCTGGATACAAACAGTCAGTATATAAATAGAAAAAAACAACCATATGGTTCCCAAAAGGGACCCCACCATGGTGAAACCCGAGTTTAAAAGTACACATTCTAGAAAGTGCTGTGCATAAATTGTAATTGTCATTTAGAAAAAATACAATGTGTTACATAGTTACATAGTTACTTGGGTTGAAAAAAGACATACGTCCATCGAGTTCAACCAGACCATCGAGTTATCCTGCAAAAAAAAGAAAAAAAAGTGCAATATGCAAATTGCAAAAACAGCAAACAAAATCTATTAATTCACGGTCTATACATTGTGCAAAGAAATGCAGTTACTACTGAACAAATGAGTGGAACAGCATATACAGGGAAATAAGGGAAATGGGTGCAAAGTGCACTAACAAGGAAGTGGTAAGGGTGATACTTGGCACCGGTTTAATTAGCTGGTTAAGTACAACAATCTAGTGTGCAGTGGTCTGTAGGGGGATGATAAAAGGAGTACATATTGTTTGGCGCCGCTCAGTTTGGCGCAGGGAGAGCCGAAAGATGGCTCTCCCAACTGCCGCTAAACTCCAAGGGCGTTAAATGCTATTCCTCCTCCAAATTGTCGCAACTTGGAGGGAGATACATATATATATATATATATATATATATATGTAAATATATATACCGTATATACTCGCATATGAGCCGACTCGCATATAAGCCGACCCCCAAACTTTTACCTGAAAAACCAGGAAAGAATGATTGACCCCCCCATATAAGCCGGGGGTAGGACATGCTGGATTGGTGCAGGCCGCGTGATCCCCCCAGTGTGTCCCAGTATAGCTAGTATAGTGCCCAGTATAGCTAGTATAGTGCCCAGTATAGCTAGTAAAGTGCCCAGTATTAGTAGGTAGTGCCCCAGTATAGCTAGTATAGTGCCCAGTATAGGTAGGTAGTGTCCAGTATAGCACCCCCCCCCTTCCCGCTCCCCCCGCTGCTATTACCTGTTTAGCCAGCGGCTGCTTCCTCTAATCTGGGTTCCCCTCTCCATGCGTATAAGTGTTTCACAGCAGTGCGCCTGGCACTGCTGCTGTGACGAGGTAGGAAAGAGCGCGGCTTCCTGTAGCGGCGATGTGTATCGCCGTTACCAGGGGAACCGCTCTTTCCTGCCTCTTGCCTCATCACAGCAGCAGCGCCGGGCGCGCTGCTGTGAAACACTTATATGCATGGAGAGGGGAACCCGGATTAGAGGAAGCGGCCGCTGGCTGAGCAGGTAATAGCAGCGGCGGCCACGGGTGGAGCGGCGGGGGGCGCGGACCACGGACCACCACTCGCATACAAGCCGACACCCCAACTTTTGGCTCCCATTTTGGGGATCAAAAATTCGACTTATATGCGAGTATATACGGTATATTGCTTGGAACTCTGCTGTACATTTGTTAGTTGTATCTATGTTCCCCTTGTCGTCTTATTGTGCTTTGTAAAGCGCTGCGAAATATGTTGGCGCTATATAAATAAAAAATAATAATAATAATATATATTGTAATGTATAAGGATGAAAGAGATGTAAGTATTTCCTTGGTTCTAGTAACTGCTATTGCCCATTTTGACAGAAACAACTTTAACCACTTGAGGACCTAGGGCTTTCTACCCCTTAAGGACCGGCCACTTTTTTTCCATTCAGACCACTGCAGCTTTCACGGTTTATTGCTCGCTCAACCTACCACCTAAATGAATTTTGGCTCCTTTTCTTGTCACTAATAAAGCTTTCTTTTGGTGCTATTTGATTGCTCCTGCGACTTTTACTTTTTATTATATTCATCAAAAAAGACATGAATTTTGGCAAAAAAATGATTTTTTTTAACTTTCTGTGCTGACAGCTTTCAAATAAAGTAAAATTTCTGTATACATGCAGCGCGAAAAATGTGGACAAACATGTTTTTGATAAAAAAAACCCCATTCAGCGTATATTTATTGGTTTGGGTAAAAGTTATAGCGTTTACAAACTATGGTGCAAAAAGTGAATTTTCACATTTTCAAGCATCTCTGACTTTTCTGACCCCCTGTCATGTTTCATGAGGGGCTAGAATTCAAGGATAGTATAAATACCCCCCAAATGACCCCATATTGGAAAGAAGACATCCCAAAGTATTCACTGAGAGGCATAGTGAGTTCATAGAAGATATTAATTTTTGTCACAAGTAAGCGGAAAATGACACGCTGTGACAAAAAGAAAAAAAGTTTCCATTTCTTCTAACTTGCGACAAAAAAAAATGAAATCTGCCACCGACTCACCATGCCCCTCTCTGAATACCTTGAAGTGTCTACTTTCCAAAATGGGGTCATTTGTGGGGTGTGTTTACTGTCCTGACATTTTGGGGGTGCTAAATTGTAAGCACCCCTGTAAAGCCTAAAGGTGCTCATTAGACTTTGGACCCCTTAGCGCAGTTAGGCTGCAAAAAAGTGCCACACATGTGGTATTGCCGTACTCAGGAGAAGTAGTACAATGTGTTTTGGGGTGTATTTTTACACATACCCATGCTGGGTGGGAGAAATATCTCTGTAAATGACAATTTGTTAATTTTTTTTACACACAATTGTCCATTTACAGAGATCTTTCTCCCACTCAGCATGGGTATGTGTAAAAATACACCCCAAAACACATTATACTACTTCTCCTGAGTACGGCGATACCACATGTGTGGCACTTTTTTGCACCCTAACTGCGCTAAGGGGCCCAAAGTCCAATGAGTACCTTTAGGATTTCACAGGTCATTTTGAGAAATTTCGTTTCAAGACTACTCCTCACGGTTTAGGGCCCCTAAAATGCCAGGGCAGTATAGGAACCCCACAAATGACCCCATTTTAGAAAGAAGACACCCCAAGGTATTCCGTTAGGAGTATGGTGAGTTCATAGAAGATTTTATTTTTTGTCACAAGTTAGCGGAAAATGACACTTTGTGAAAAAACACAATTAAAATCAATTTCCGCTAACTTGTGACAAAAAATAAAATCTTCTATGAACTCGCCATACTACTAACGGAATACCTTGGGGTGTCTTCTTTCTAAAATGGGGTCATTTGTGGGGTTCCTATACTGCCCTGGCATTTTAGGGGCCCTAAACCGTGAGGAGTAGTCTTGAAACGAAATTTCTCAAAATGACCTGTGAAATCCTAAAGGTACTCATTGGACTTTGGGCCCTTTAGCGCAGTTAGGGTGCAAAAAAGTGCCACACATGTGGTATCGCCGTACTCGGGAGAAGTAGTACAATGGGTTTTGGGGTGTATTTTTACACATACCCATGCTGGGTGGGAGAAACACCTCTGTAAATGACAATCTTTTGATTTTTTTACACACAATTGTCCATTTACAGCGGTATTTCTCCCACCCAGCATGGGTATGTGTAAAAATACACCCCAAAACACATTGTACTACTTCTCCCGAGTACGGCGATACCACATGTGTGGCACTTTTTTGCACCCTAACTGCGCTAAGGGGCCCAAAGTCCAATGAGTACCTTTAGGATTTCAAAGGTCATTTTTGTTTCAAGACTACTCCTCACGGTTTAGGGCCCCTAAAATGCCAGGGCAGTATAGGAACCCCACTAATGACCCCATTTTAGAAAGAAGACACCCCAAGGTATTCCGTTAGGAGTATGGTGAGTTCATAGAAGTTTTTATTTTTTTGTCACAAGTTAGCGGAAATTGATTTTAATTGTTTTTTTTTCACAAAGTGTCATTTTCCGCTAACTTGTGACAAAAAATAAAATCTTCTATGAACTCACCATACTCCTAACGGAATACGTTTGGGTGTCTTCTTTCTAGAATGGGGTCATTTGTGGGGTTCCTATACTGCCCTGGCATTTTAGAGGCCCTAAACCGTGAGGAGTAGTCTTGAAACAAAAATGACCTGTGAAATCCTAAAGGTACTCATTGGACTTTGGGCCCCTTAGCGCAGTTAGGCTGCAAAAAAGTGCCAATCATGTGGTATCGCCGTACTCGGGAGATGTAGTATAATGTGTTTTGGGGTGTATTTTTACACATACCCATGCTGGGTGGGAGAAATACCTCTGTAAATGACAATTGTTTGATTTTTTTTACACACAATTGTCCATTTACAGAGAGATTTCTCCCACCCAGCATGGGTATGTGTAAAAATACACCCCAAAACACATTATACTACTTCTCCTGAGTACGGCGATACCACATGTGTGACACTTTTTTGCAGCCTAGGTGCGCTAAGGGGCCCAACGTCCTAATTACAGGTCATTTTGAGGCATTTGTTT
The DNA here is from genome assembly GCF_040937935.1 of Hyperolius riggenbachi. Classification (NCBI taxonomy): domain Eukaryota; kingdom Metazoa; phylum Chordata; class Amphibia; order Anura; family Hyperoliidae; genus Hyperolius; species Hyperolius riggenbachi. Next base: position 188,023,858 of record NC_090655.1, on the reverse strand, counting down.
TCTAGACTACTCCTCACGGTTTAGGGCCCCTAAAATGCCAGGGCAGTATAGGAACCCCACAAGTGACCCCATTTTAGAAAGAAGACACCCCAAGGTATTCCGTTAGGTGTATGGCGAGTTCATAGAAGATTTTATTTTTTGTCACAAGTTAGTGAAAAATGACACTTTGTGAAAAAAAAACAAAAATCAATTTCCGCTAACTTTTGACAAAAAATAAAATCTTCTATGAACTTGTCATACACTTAACAGAATACATTGGGGTGTCTTTTTTCTAAAATGGGGTCCGTTTCTGGGGCTCCTATACCGCCCTGGCATTTTACGGGCCCAAAACCGTGAGTAGTCTGGAAACCAAATGTCTCAAAATGACTGTTCAGGGGTATAAGCATCTGCAAATTTTGATGACAGGTGGTCTATGAGGGGGCGAATTTTGTGGAACCGGTCATATGCAGGGTGGCCTTTTAGATGACAGGTTGTATTGGGCCTGATCTGATGGATAGGAGTGCTAGGGGGGTGACAGGAGGTGATTGATGGGTGTCTCAGGGGGTGGTTAGAGGGGAAAATAGATGCAATCAATGCACTTGGGAGGTGATCGGAAGGGGGTCTGAGGGGGATCTCAGGGTTTGGCCGAGTGATCAGGAGCCCACACGGGGCAAATTAGGGCCTGGTCTGATGGGTAGGTGTGCTGGGGGTGACAGGAGGTGATTGATGGGTGTCTCAAGGTGTGATTAGAGGGGGGAATAGATGCAAGCAATGCACTGGCGAGGTGATCAGGGCTGGGGCCTGAGGGCATTCTGAGGGTGTGGGCAGGTGATTGAGTGCCCTAGGGGCAGATAGGGGTCTAATCTGATAGGTAGCAGTGACAGGGGGTGATTGATGGGTAATTAGTGGGTGTTTAGGGTAGAGAACAGATATAAACACTGCCCTTGGGAGGTGATCTGACGTCGGATCTGCGGGCGAACTATTGGTGTGGGTGGGTGATCAGATTGCCCGCAAGGGGCAGGTTAGGGGCTGATTGATGGGTGGCAGTGACAGGGGGTGATTGATGGGTGACAGTGCCAGGGGGTGATTGATGGGTGGCAGTGACGGGGTGATTGATGGGTGGCAGTGACGGGGTGATTGATGGGTGATTGATAGGTGATCAGTGGGTTATTACAGGGAAGAACAGATGTAACTAATGCACTGGCGAATTGATAAGGGGGGGTCTGAGGGCAATCTGAGCGTGTAGGCGGGGGATTGGGTGCCCGCAAGGGGCAGATTAGGGTCTGATCTGATGGGTAACAGTGACAGGTGGTGATAGGGGGTGATTGATGGGTGATTGATGGGTAATTAGTGGGTGTTTAGAGGAGAGAATAGATGTAAACACTGCGCTTGGGTGGTGATCTGATGTCGGATCTGCGGGCGATCTATTGGTGTGGGTGGGTGATCAGATTGCCCGCAAGGGGCAGGTTAGGGGCTGATTGATGGGTGGCAGTGACAGGGGGTGATTGATGGGTGGCAGTGACAGGGGGTGATTGATGGGTGATTGACAGGTGATCAGTGGGTTATTACAGGGAAGGACAGATGTAAATATTGCACTGGCGAATTGATAAGGGGGGGGGGTCTGAGGGCAATCTGAGCGTGTAGGCGGGTGATTGGGTGCCCGCAAGGGGCAGATTAGGGTCTGATCTGATGGGTAACAGTGACAGGTGGTGATAGGGGGTGATTGATGGGTGATTGATGGGTAATTAGTGGGTGTTTAGAGGAGAGAATAGATGTAAACACTGCGTTTGGGTGGTGATCTGATGTCGGATCTGCGGGCGATCTATTGGTGTGGGTGGGTGATCAGATTGCCCGCAAGGGGCAGGTTAGGGGCTGATTGATGGGTGGCAGTGACAGGGGGTGATTGATGGGTGATTGACAGGTGATTGACAGGTGATTGACAGGTGATCAGGGGGGATAGATGCATACAGTACACAGGGGGGTGGGGTCTAGGGGGGGTCTGGGGAGAATCTGAGGGGTGATCAGGAGGGGGCAGTGGGCAGGGGGGAGATGAAAAAAAATAGCGTTGACAGATAGTGACAGGGAGTGATTGATGGGTGATTAGGGGGGTGATTGGGTGCAAACAGGGTTCTGGGGGGTGGGCAGGGGGGGGTCTGAGGGGTGCTGTGGGCGATCTGGGGCAGGGGGGGAGAAATCAGCGTGCTTGGGTGCAGACTAGGGTGGCTGCAGCCTGCCCTGGTGGTCCCTCGGACACTGGGACCACCAGGGAAGGAGGCAGCCTGTATAATACACTTTGTAAACATTACAAAGTGTATTATACACTTTGTATGCGGCGATCGCGGGGTTAACATCCCGCCGGCGCTTCCGTATAGCCGGCGGGATGTTGCGGCGGGCGAGCGGTGACAGGCGCCGGCGGAGGATCGCGTCACGGATGACGCGATCGCTCCGCCCATGCCCTTAAATGGACCGCCGCCTCTGTGGGTGAGCCGGTCCTTCAGGGCTCCACTTCCCGGCCGCCTCTGTGCGTTAGGCGGTCGGGAAGTGGTTAACTAGACGTTTTTAGAGCTATGTGCTATGATTTTACATCAACTGGGAGAAATAGTTTCCCTCTCTTTCATCCAGATTTGAAGTGTCCTCCTAAGTATATAAAGGGCTTCTTGTATGCATAGTTCAAATTCATAGTTCAAGTCAACTGACAACATCTCTGTGTTTTTTAGATCGTTGCTTTGACTTAGCCATTCCAGAACCCTCAGTTTTTTCAGTCACTCATTGGTGGACTTTGTGAAGTTTGAAGGCATTATTTGGGATCATTGTTGTGTTGAAAAGTCCAGTGTTGGTTGATCTTCGGTCTCCTGACAGAGAGTCTTGGTTATTCTCAAGTATCCTCTGGTACAATAAAGAAATCATATTAGATACCGAGTTGCTGGACTGTCCAGGCCATGATACAACCACACAATCCTAAACCATAATGTTTTTAAATATCAAGCGTTACAGTTCCTGCCAGGGATAGATGACAGCATATTGTTAATATCACTATCAAGGTAACAAAAAAGATAATGAAAAAAGTAATAGCAAATATCATCTATGGGAAAGAAATGTCAATAGAGACTGTGCTAAGCATGTCACTTCAAGAATGTTATATTTATGTTAAGTATGCTTTACGTGAAAGTCTGCTTTATAGAATAAGTAAATTTATAAATATGCAAAATCAACCCTTAACTGCTCCCTGCATTAATAAGGCATTAGTGCCCCCTCTCCTTCTCAGTACCAGAAATGTTGGCCCAGCATGAAGCTTTTCTGTAATCCTCTTTCTTCCATTCAATAGTAGAAACAATCAGATATATTAAGTATGTATCACAAGAGAGAAGCAAACCATAGAAAGCATCCCTTAGGCAGCATCTGTAGGAATATTAAGCATTCTGGTCTTTGTTTAACAATACCCTGAGAGATGACTGAATGAAAAGTGCATTTTCTGTTTATTTTATCAAGCAGCAATTGCATATACAGTATATAACCCAAATGAACTAAGTGACTCCCATATATGGAACATCCCGCCAGTTGTCACTGTCTAGCAAGAAATAACTGTTTAAAATGAAAAAGATGAAACAGGTGAAGTGCGGTCCGGTGTTAGTGGAGGAACAGAAATGCAGACATCAAGCCAACAAACGTTGATACTGGTGATATCTTTAATGACAAACTGTTCATGGTTTATTGCAAGCTTTCGAAATGTGAAGTTTCTTCTTTAGGCATTATACAGAACTGGATCAGACCCATAAAATGAGACATTTTGAATCACATACAGACTTACATATATTTCTGTAGGCTCAATGATGTCACACAGTTGAACCCCTTTGAAGTGTAAAAACTGTGTGACATCATTGAGCCTACAGAATCATATATAAGTCTGTACATGATTCAAAACGTATTATACTTATACGGTTCTAATACAGATCTGTATAATGCCTGAAGAAGTAACTTAACATTTCGAAAGCTTGCAACAAACCATGTACAGTCAGTCATTAAAGGTACCACCGGAATCAACGTTTGTTGGTTTGATGTCTGCATGAAAAAGATGTTGTCTCAATAGTCTGATAAGTGAAAAAGCAGTGAAAGTGTAGAGTAGCATGCTGGATGTTCCTCAATAAGTGTGCTAAACTTGATGGACAGATGTCTTTTTTTAAAAAAAACTAACAAACAAAAAGCGGTATGGTCTGACCCTTACAGGTTCTAGTTTTGCTCTTAGGCATATGTTGGTGATCAGGAAGAAACCCCTACAGCTTTCAACATTTTCTATGATTTTCAGCATTAGGAGTGTGCCTTGCAAGTGAAGCTGAAAATCCCATATGTCTATCAAAGCACCATGACCAGTGCTAATGGGCACATGGCTATTTGTCACCTTACCTGATAAAGTGGGTGGTAATATGTGAAGTGGGTTTCTGTGCTACCTAGAGGCACTTATACCTGAGTATGTGCAGCTAAGTGCCACTTTTTCTTCTTATGATTGACCTAAATAAGTGGGTTACAACCGCAAAAAGCATTGTCCATCTTTTTGTCTGCAAGTAAACAATTTTTCCAAGCCCATTTGGTTGTATCTGTATTAAAGAAAAGTAATTTTCCACAGAAGAAAAAATATCTCCTAGGAGTAAACTTTAAAAGTGAATTGAATAAGGGCCGATTGCCTTAATTATTTTTTTCTCCTTAGTTTAGGACATAATTGGCCCATATGCAAATAACTTTTTTCACCTGAGTTATCTCCTAGGAGATCATTTTCATCTTCTCTTTAAACTAACTTTAAAGCATTTTACAATTGAAAAAATACCCAAAAGTTGGTCGGGATAGTACCATCAAACTTACCCTATATAGTCGTAATAAGCCTTATTTTTCAGCACAAAAAAACGTGCTGAAAAGTTACCCCTCAGCTTATTTTTGCGAGTTATTGGAGCAGAATGAGTGGTGGAGCAGGTTTTGTTGCTGGCAGAGGAGTGTAAGGATCTTACACTAGTGAGCTCTTGACAGCTGGCTCCCTGCTGTGTCTGTGCCCCCATCCCCTTCAACATGGGCTGCAAAATGCTCTGCTCAAGACTACCTGTGTCTCCTAGTGGCGTCTTGAGACACAGCTGTATCAACCTTGTGGCCCATCTTGCTATGGAGAGGGGTGCTGACTTGTACTGAGGGCACATCTGGCTACTGTGGAGGGTTCTATACTGGGTAGGGGGCTTATACATGAGTCAATCACTTTTTTCTTGGTTTCTGAGGGAAACGTGGGTACCTTGGCTTATACACGGGTTGGCTTATATGCAAGTATATACAGTATTTTAAGTATTTTCTTGCTTGCTGGTGGCTTAAAATGCAATGCATGACAAGTTGTTAAAGTATCACCTAGAAGAAAACTTAGGAGAAAAAGTGGCTTGCATATGCGCCAACGTCTCATCTTCCCTTTGCAATAAGCACTTTGTTATTCAAAAAGTACCAATAAGAAGGTGAATAAGTACTATCAAAGTTAATTTTTTTTTTGTTAGCTGGTGGTTCAAAGGGCATTTATATCTCTATGGGAGCACCCAGAGGGGAGTATTGATACTGTGAATATTCAGAACAGGAGATTGCCTTAAATGTTTTTATATAATTTATATAAGAAAGTAAAAATAGTGCATTAAAAAATTATAGAAAAATTACAATAATAACTAACAAAACAATATAGTCCTCGGTAAATAAAAGGGAATAAGATGAGTAAGTTCTGTGGTTAGCGTGGAGTTGCTGTCATATTGGTTGTTGGAATTAAGAGTCTTGCTTTAAAGAGGTACTGTAGTGACATATAGTAGAATTCAGTAAGTTATTCAGCATAACTACTTATACGGTAGTTTTGCTGGTTTCAGCATCAGAAACACTTCCTATATCCATATATTGCTGTATATTGAATGTAGCCCCGCCTTCCCAGAGATGTTTATCCTAGGCTGATGCAGGTTTTTTCTCCTAGGTTTTCTCCTAGGAGATCTTTTTAAATCTTCTGTTTAAAATAATTTTGCACTCTCCAATTGAAAAAGTACCAAAAAGTAGGTGAAAAAGTATTGTCAATATTATTCTGAGCATTTTTTTTCTTGCTGGTGGCTTAAAAGGCATTTTATTTATAGGAAAAAATATCACCTAAAAGAAAGCTTAAATTGGATTGGAGCCTGTTTGATTGAAAACCATTTAGAGCTTTACAATAGGGGACTGGGGCATGGCCAGTTATTGCTCAAACAGAAGTGAAATAGTTGTCTAGTACCAGGCAGAGGTGAAAGCTTCAAATACCACTACTGAGTTAACCAAAACATATTACTAAAAAGGCATATGTTTGATAGGCTGGTGGGTGGGGCATAGATGCTTGGTTATACTGAATGTTCTTGGTTTGTAACTCTGCATAAAGATTTGCAAGTTCAATGAACTTTATATATTTTATATTACTGTTTCTGCTATACATCACATGAATGCAGGAACAGCAGATGTGCCTATCAGCTTGCATACTCAGGTCAATACTGTGCCAAAAAGGTACCACCGAATAGCAGGAGTGCCTCTCATGTCACTTTTTTCTGGCCAAAAAGCCACAGTATGGCGCTAGTGCCTTTGATCTTGCTTTCTCAGGTCAATGCTGTGCCAAAAAAAGGTCAGAATGCCAGGAGTGCTTCTCTTGCTTCCTCGGGTCAATACTGGGTCTAAAAGGGGGCACAGAATAGCAATAAAGGCTCTACTATTATTTAGCTCCTTTTTGTTACAGTATTGACCAGAGAAAGAAAGCTACACATGCGAAACACATTGTTCAACTAGTGCTATTATAAATAATTTTCTAGAAAAAAAATGTGAGCTGTTTCCAAATAGGGAATAGTTCTCAATACACTCAATATGCAGTACATGCTCCATCTCTGAAATTGTTAAACTAGATTGTGAGACTCTGAAGTATAACTCCACCCAGTAATGTTTTCCTTCAGGCTGAAGGCTGAAGCTTATGTGGGGCTCTTGTTTGTCCTGTGGGAAGACTCCTTTATATGCTCTGTACCAGTGACACTTCTCACAGGGACAAGGCTCTTGTTTGTCCTGTGGGAAGACTACTTTATATACTCTGTACCAGTGACACTTCTCACAGGGACAAGGCTCTTGTTTGACTTCTGGGAAGACGCCTTTATATGCTCTGTACCAGTGACACTTCTCACAGGGACAAGGCTCTTGTTTGTCCTGTGGGAAGACTCCTTTATATGCTCTGTACCAGTGACGCTTCTCACAGGGACAAGGCTCTTGTTTGTCCTGTGGGAAGACTCCTTTATATGCTCTGTACCAGTGACACTTCTCACAGGGACAAGGCTCTTGTTTGTCCTGTGGGAAGACTACTTTATATACTCTGTACCAGTGACACTTCTCACAGGGACAAGGCTCTTGTTTGTCCTGTGGGAAGACTACTTTATATGCTCTGTACCAGTGACACTTCTCACAGGGACAAGGCTCTTGTTTGTCCTGTGGGAAGACTACTTTATATGCTCTGTACCAGTGACACTTCTCACAGGGACAAGGCTCTTGTTTGTCCTGTGGGAGGACTACTTTATATGCTCTGTACCAGTGACACTTCTCACAGGGACAAGGCTCTTGTTTGACCTCTGGGAAGACGCCTTTATATGCTCTGTACCAGTGACACTTCTCACAGGGACCGCCTTTATATGCTCTGTACCAGTGACACTTCTCACAGGGACAAGGCTCTTGTTTGACCTCTGGGAAGACGCCTTTATATGCTCTGTACCAGTGACACTTCTCACATGGACAAGGCTCTTGTTTGTCCTGTGGGAAGACTCCTTTATATGCTCTGTACCAGTGACACTTCTCACAGGGACAAGGCTCTTGTTTGACCTCTGGGAAGACGCCTTTATATGCTCTGTACCAGTGACACTTCTCACAGGGACAAGGCTCTTGTTTGACCTCTGGGAAGACGCCTTTATATGCTCTGTACCAGTGACACTTCTCACAGGGACAAGGCTCTTGTTTGTCCTGTGGGAAGACTACTTTATATGCTCTGTACCAGTGACACTTCTCACAGGGACAAGGCTCTTGTTTGACCTCTGGGAAGACGCCTTTATATGCTCTGTACCAGTGACACTTCTCACAGGGACAAGGCTCTTGTTTGACCTCTGGGAAGACGCCTTTATATGCTCTGTACCAGTGACACTTCTCGCAGGGACAAGGCTCTTGTTTGACCTCTGGGAAGACGCCTTTATATGCTCTGTACCAGTGACACTTCTCACAGGGACAAGGCTCTTGTTTGTCCTGTGGGAAGACTACTTTATATGCTCTGTACCAGTGACACTTCTCACAGGGACAAGGCTCTTGTTTGTCCTGTGGGAAGACTACTTTATATGCTCTGTACCAGTGACACTTCTCACAGGGACAAGGCTCTTGTTTGTCCTGTGGGAAGACTCCTTTATATGCTCTGTACCAGTGACACTTCTCACAGGGACAAGGCTCTTGTTTGTCCTGTGGGAAGACGCCTTTATATGCTCTGTACCAGTGACACTTCTCACAGGGACAAGGCTCTTGTTTGTCCTGTGGGAAGACTACTTTATATGCTCTGTACCAGTGACACTTCTCACAGGGACAAGGCTCTTGTTTGTCCTGTGGGAAGACTACTTTATATGCTCTGTACCAGTGACACTTCTCACAGGGACAAGGCTCTTGTTTGTCCTGTGGGAAGACTACTTTATATGCTCTGTACCAGTGACACTTCTCACAGGGACAAGGCTCTTGTTTGTCCTGTGGGAAGACTACTTTATATGCTCTGTACCAGTGACACTTCTCACAGGGACAAGGCTCTTGTTTGTCCTGTGGGAAGACGCCTTTATATGCTCTGTACCAGTGATACTTCTCACAAGGACAGGAAGTGGAAGTCATTTTAGATAGCACAGACAATAACAGCAATAAAACTCCACTTATCCATTTCTATTAATATGAACTATAATAATGTTTCTAATACTGTAGATGTGAGCAAAACCAAGGACATGAAAACTCTTTGAACATGTATGTATTATTCTATTAATTTTTACATATTTACATAAAATAGTACAAGGAAGAAGTGATAATGCTAAACATAGTTTACCACAAAAGTTGCTTTGTCCTCCTTGGTAATTACAGAGTTACAGGAAAATGTCCTTATTCTCTTTACACCATTGTCCTACAGATGGTAGACTATGATAAGACTAACCTACCATTTATGTGCCTGATAAACATCTCAATGTGTTGATTGCATTTCCAAGACACCCGCTGAAAGAAATCCCTTAATAATAAATGAGATCTGAGCTGGAGGGGTGTAATAGAATAAAGCACTCATTATTTGTGTCATTACTTCTTAATGCAAGGCATAGATGCCGTGATAAAGTGTCTGGTGAGACAATTCAAGGATTGGTTACAATAATGTTTGCACCTTTGTAATCAAGGATTTCAAACAAAGGGCTGTCTTTCACAAATATCTATAAAACATTTATTTGGAAAAAAATAAACATGTAATTCTTAAAGAGGAACTGCAGTAATAATAACATAATTAAATAAAAGTACTTAATTTTTACAATAATTATTTATAAATGGTTTAAACAATGTTTGCACATTGTAAAATCTTTCCTCTCCCTTATTTACATTCTGACATTTATCACATGGCGACATCTTTACTGCTGGCAGGTGATGTCTGTGGAAGGAGATGAGGCATTTTTGGCAGTTGGAAATAGATGTTATTTCCCACAATGCAACAAGGCTGGCATAGTGTGGTGTCAGCTCCCTAGTGCTGACATCACACTGTGGGAGGGGTTTTACCACAATAGCCATACAGAGCCCCCTGATGATCCGCTTGAGAAAAGGAAAAGATTTCTCATAGGTAAGGGGTATCAGCTACTGTTTGGTTCAATCTTTGTTTCTCTTTAAGTTGGGCCTTTAAATAGCAATTTTCTAAAGTAACTATGGTTTTCTTAACACTGTCATAACCTTTGACGTCCTCTTCCAGTCCCTATGCTGAGAAAACCAGAAAAACAGATCTGTACACAGAAGCAATTTTACTTACTTTATTGCTACTACTTACTGCAAAATATAATCATTAACCTTGTTTCTGAAGTGTCCAGCAATTAAACCTGCCGCTAGAAACATGATCTATTTCTTTTTTTGAGGAATCAATAGGCTGTTTAGGAAAATAGAGCAACAAAATCAGGTACCTTGGAGCTGAAAAGAAATGTTGTTTAATAATGTCTGTACTGAGCTTGGTACAGATGGCTGCAGAAAGAAAATACAAGCAGATCAGATTTTAGTAGGCAGTGTGTGCATGTGTGTGTTTGGAAGGGTAAGGGCCCATTCACACTTAAAATCGCAGAAAGCCGGCGATTACCGCCGACGTTTTGCGGGAGTGATTTTCCCGCGATTAGCGCGAAAAAATCACTGGACACTGCGGCGGTTTTCGAGCGATCGCGAATAGCGTGCTATGCACGCTAATCACGATCGCAAATCGCGGAACGCTCGGCGCTGGCAAACCGCTGCATACAGCGCGGTTGCGGTTATCGCTAACCGCAACCGCGGCAGTGAGAACACTGCCACTCGCTACATTGTGTAGCGGTTCTTGCAGAACCGCTAGCGGTTTGCCGTGAGCGGGAATCTCGCGATTCCCGCTCAGGTGAGAACGGGCCCTAAGGAAGGGGGGATTTGAGAAGATTTCAGGGCTAGACACTTTAGAGGTACTGTAAGTAGGATATTTATGTTTTCCTTAAAGGACATCCGAGGTGAAAATAAACTGATGAGATAAACAATGGTACTTATCCCCCTCTTCCTAAACATGAATGTTTTAGATACCCCGCAGTTTTATTTTATATTTAAATCTAGTTTTTAAGTTTTTGCTGTTTCATTGTCTCTGCTCAATGACACTTTCATGGATGTATGCCAGAGCTCAAATCTATGAACTATTGACCCTTTTTATCTTATACAAAACACACAATTTGCTCACTGGGGCACTGAGACCGGGGCCCCCATCTGTCGTGCAAACCATTGTTTGTGCCTTTTTATCTTTTCCCTGCTCACAGAAGCCATTTACTGAGAGGAAAGTGTTTTATGACTGTAATTACTTATTGGTGAGGGTTATGCTATAGTCTGACCCGGTCCTGACCCGGACAGAAACTGTCTCTTGCATACCTGATTTTTAACTTTTTCAGGCATACAAAGAAAAAAAAGAACACAGCATAGTCATTTGTGTGCTTGGCACTGTACATATACATGTCCATCTCATCATGTCACATGTCACCTCGGTTGTCCTTTCAGTAATACAGACATGGGGCCTGATTCACAAAGCGGTGATAACTCAGTTATCACGCCTAAAAGTCTTTAGGCGTGATAACCTTTGCACCACACTGGTGAAAAGTCAGTTTAGGCATGATAAGTTTAGGTGTAATAAGTTTAGGTGTGATAAGTTTAGGCATGCTAAGTTTAGATAAGTGTAGATAGCGTGCAAAGTCCCGCACGCAAAGCAGCGCCATTAAAATCTATGCGAAGTGCACCAGACTTTGCTAGCGCAAAACTTTTGATCAGCTGTGCACTGCGGTGCTAACGCAGTTGGTGCTTAAACTTATCATGCCTAAACTTATCACACCTAAACTTATCATGCCTAAACTTATCACACCTAAACTTATCACACCTAAACTTATCATGCCTAAACTGAGTTTAGGCATGATAAAGGGCTTTTCACCAGGGTGCTAACTGTTAGCACCGCTTTGTGAATCAGGCCCTAGGTGTGATAAAGGGCTTTTCACCAGCGTGCTAACTGTTAGCACCGCTTTGTGAATCAGGCCCATAGGGAGTAGAGCTTGCGCTTTTTATCATTCTGTCTTGTTTGCTAGTGCTTTGGCAAGAAGATTATGTGCAGTTTCAACTCCAAACCATGAGTACATGTTCAAATGCAATATTTTTGTGATTTCATAAAAAAGTCAATCTTTTGTACTAAAACCTAGTTACTAAATAAAGTATATTGAACAAAAATGCAAGAGATCGAACAAAAAGGTGTTATTGCATGGAGCAGCAGGTTTGCTACGGTTCGGTTACTTTTTAAAAGTAAGCTTTTATCTTCATGAATGCAGAGTAAAAATTGTGATTGCATTATTTACAGTCCTTATTTATCAGTTTCAATATATTACTTACGTTGGCAGATTCTCAGTTCCTCCTGATTTTTCACATCCAGTTTAAACCGGCCCTTATGCTGTGCATCTGTATTAGGCTGGGCAAGTCTGAGACTTATGTAGCAATTCTCTTATACTGCAATATACCCCATATTATTATTATTAGGGCAGCATTTTGGCCCTGGGGATTTTGGGAAGGACTTAAAGAGGAATTGCAATAAAAAAATAACCTAATGAATACAATTTCTTATTGTTTACTATATTCATTTATAGATTATTTGTTCAGTATTTGCCTATTGTGTCTTTTCTCTCTCAATCTTTCCTCTCTCTGATTTACATTCTGAAATGTATCACTGGTGGTGAACTATTTAGTTCTGCCAGGTGATCTGCACAAAATGTTCATTACTGAGAGTTCTATACACAGAGGGAGATATTGCTTGCTTGGCAGTTAGAAAAAGCCATTTCTCCCCACAATGCAACAAGGTTAACAGACTGCAAACTGTCAGAACCTTGGTCATGACATCACACTGTGGTAGGGGTTTCACCACAATATCAGCCATACAGATGTCCCTGATGATCTATTCAAGAAAAGGTAAAGATTTCTTGTGGGAAAGGAGGTATCAGCTACTGAATGGGATGAAGTTCAATCCTTGGTTAAAGTTCCTTTTTTAAAGTGGACCTGAACTCTTGCACAGGACAGAAGGAAAACATAGAAAAATGCACCCTGTATGTATTTAGAGAGTTTATCCTGTTTAATTCCCCCTCAATTGCGTCCAATCAAAAGTTGTAATTTGATATCTCCCCTGTGTCACATGACAGCCACGGCAGAGATGGCAGATAAAGCTTGTTTGCAAGCATAGGCTTTTAACAATAGGGCCTCGATTCACAAAGCGGTGCTAACCTACTTAGCATGCCTAAAGACTTTGGGCGTGTTAACCAGGGTGCTAAGTAGGTTAGCACCGTTTTTTAAAATCACATCGCGCGCAAAACATTGCATGCGCACAACGAAAACGGCGCACCTGATGCGCCTATAAGGTCGCATGGAGTGCGACCTTAACATCGCATGGTGCGACATTAAGGTTGCATCCCATGCGACTTATAGGCGCATCGGGTGTGCCGTTTTTTTTCGCACTGCGATGCAACGTTTTGCGCGCGGGATTTTGCGCACGGGTGCTATTTATCACGCCTAAACTAACTTTAGGCGTGATACAGGGCTTTTCACAGGCGTGCTAACAATTAGCACTGCTTTGTGAATCAAGCCCAATGTCTGCTTCCATGAATCAGGAAGTAGAAACAGTGCAGATTTGTGTTAGGTTGTGTATCAGCTGTAACAAAGAAATGTTTTTGTTTAAAGGTTATTATGTTGTTGTGTATCTTTTAGAGCAGTGAGGATGTTCTGAGTTCAGGTCCACTTTAAGTTTAACACTTTTTAGAGTAACACAGAAGTAATAAGCAGGGCTGTGGAGTCGGAGTCCTGGAGTCGGAGTCGTGGAGTCGGGCAATTTTGGGTGCCTGGAGTCGGGAAAAAATGCACCGACTCTGACTCCTAATGAATTTGTAACTGTAATTAAAATAGAAAATATGATAAAATGTTCTATTTCTCAGATAATAGTCATTAAAAATAATGTATATATACAGTATATATACAGTAATAGCTGTGCTTAGTCCACAAAAATGAAATAAACCAATCAAAATTAGTTACTTGTGCTGCTTCAATAAAGCAGTCCTCGTATTTTTAAGGTCAGATATACATATCTGATTGTGACTGTATATATGATGTGTACACAGGAATCTCTTATATATACTAAATAACATCTATGCTGTAAGAATAAAGCCTGATGTGTAGCTGTGTCACTAATAGAGATGGTCAACGAGATGGAAATAATTCTGCATTGATGCTGATTTATGCAAATGTATGCACTCCCTTTGCTCATGAAATCAAATAATTTGATATGTTATTAAAATTTGGTTTGGTGACTACAAATTAAAGGGTAACTGAGACGGATGAAAAGTAAAGTTTTATACATACCTGGGGCTTCCTCCAGCCCCCTTCAGGCTAATCAGTCCCTCGCTGTCCTCCACCACCCGGATCTTCTGCTATGAGTCCTTGTAATTCAGCCAGTCAGCGCTGTCCAGCCGCATGCAGCTCCCACAGCCAGGAACGTTCTGCACCTGCGCAATAGTGCTACACAGGTGTAGTATGCTCCTGGCGGCGGAGTGTGTGCATGCGCACTACGCTTGACTGGCTCAAGTACCTGGACTCATAGCAGAAGATCCAGGTGGTGGAGGAGGACAACGAGGGACTGATTATCCTGAAGGCGGCTGGAGGAAGCCCCAGGTATGTATAAAACTTGAATTTAATCTGCCTCAGGTTTACTTTGTTACACAGTAGTACTATACTCTACATATGCACTCCCCACAGAGCTGCAGGGAATCCACTGAGAATGCTGTGCACATTGAACACAGAGGTGTTGTCTGTTTACAATCTCCTCCTTCCCCTGCCGAGTACTTGCACATCATTCTTACATGTACCCACGCTTACATTGCCTAGGGCCTGATAGATGTTCTTTGTTCCGGTTTGTACCTTTTACAAGTACTCTTACCAAGGACTAGTTTTAGTCTAAAGGGAATAAATATAGTAGTCTACATATCCTTCTCACTTCAGTTGTCTTGTAAAATTCCTAAGCGTTGGCAGTTAAGAGACGAATTTCATGTTACATACTTTTAATCAACAAAATTGTAATATGCAAATTAGAGGAGTCGGAGTCGTGGAGTCGGAGTCGGTGGAATCCTAAACTGAGGAGTCGGAGTCGGTGGATTTTTGGACCGACTCCACAGCCCTGGTAATAAGCCTTGAAAAAGTTAACAATAAGATGAAATCAAGATTATATTTTACATTCCTTTATATTGCTGTTTGCCAGGTTTACCTTGGCTACATCTACTATCAAATAGGTGTTTAAGTTCCCATCTGCAACTGCTACCTGGAGCTTTCTGATAAATTCACTCCTTGGCCTTGTGTCCGGTTGATGAAATTTCATACACTGGTTGATTTCAGTCTTCAATTGATCGATCGATTTGATCAAATCGTTCGATCAGACATTGATTGCCGCTCGATTGGTCAATTGATTGATTTGCGGCCGATTTCAATCAATTTCGATCGATTTGATCTATCTGACATGATGGAAAATCTAGCCTGCAGCAGATCGATGGCCCATAGAGTTGCATTGGATCTAATGGTCCAATATTGCATTTAGATCGATTTTCAATAGATTGCCAATAGATTTCATTCTGAAATCCATTGGAATTCTGTTCCTAGTGTGTGGCACACATCAGATAGATTCCTGCCAGATTCAACTTGACGGGCATCTGACAGAAATCTATCTGATGGTCAAATCTACTGCAAATCTATCAGTGTATGGCCACCTTAACCTCTCATTTATCCATCTGAAGGCAATGCCTTCCAATAGCAGATCACTATAGGCAAGTCATAGTGTTTTTACATGGCGAGATCGGTTGTCCTGTGTCTTAAGACCCTAACATTTGCTTATTAACTATGCTGCAATGTCAAATGAAGAAAACTCTCAATAGTTAAAAAATCTAATGTTTCTGAAACAGTGTTTGCAGTCTTGCATGGAACAGCACAAAATAACTTTCTATATAAACCTGAACTTGAGCTAGTTGGACAAGCATGTAAAGCTCATATACAGTGGGATGTGAAAGTTTGGGCCACATTGTTAATCATCATCATTTTCCTGTATAAATTGTTGGTAGTTGCGATAAAAAATGTCAATTAAATATATCATATAGGAGACACACACAGTGATATTTGAGAAGTAAAATGAAGTTTATTGGATTTACAGAAAGTGCACAATAATTCTTTAAACAAAATTAGGCAGGTGCATAAATTTGGGAACTGTTGTCATTTTACTGATTACAAAACCTTTAGAACTAATTATTAGAACTCAAATTGGCTTGGTATGCACAGGTGAATCCAATTATGAGAAAGAGTATTTAAGTGGGTCAATTGATAGTTTCCCTCCTCTTTTAATTTTCTCTGAAAAGTAGCAACATGGTGATCTCAAAACAACTCTCAAAGACAAACTCTCAAAGACAAAGATTGTTCACCAGTGTGGTTTAGGGGAAGGATACAGAAAGCCTCAGAGATTTTAGCTGATTGGTTCCACAGTTAGGAATATAATGAGGAAAGGAAGACCACAGGCTCAGTTCAAGTAAAGGCTCGAAGTGGCAGACCAAGAAAAATCTCACATAGACAGAAGTGATGCATGGTAAGAACAGTCAGAGTCAACCCACAGACCAGCACCAAACACCTACAACATCATCTTGCTGCAGATGGAGTCACTGTGCATCGTTCAACCATTTGGCGCACTTTACACAAGGAGATGCTGTATGCAAGAGTGATGCAGAGGAAGCATGTTCTCAGTCCAAAGCAAAAACAGAGCCGCTTGAGGTATGCTAAAGCACATTTGGACAAGCCAGCTTCATTTTTGTATAAGGTGCTGTGGACTGATGAAACTAAAATTGAGTTATTTTATCATAACGAGGGATGTTATGCATGGAGGAAAAAGAACGCAGCATTACAAGAAAAACACCTTCTACCTACAGTAAAATATGGTGGTGGTTCCATCATGCTGTGGGGCTGTGTGGTCATTGCAGGTACTGGGAATCCTGTCAAAGTTGAGAAACGCATGGATTCCACTCAGTATCAGCAGATTCTGGAGACCAATGTCCAGGAATTAGTGACAAAGCTGAAGCTGCACCGGGGTTGGATCTTTCAACAAGACAACGACCTTAAACACTGCTCAAAATCCACGAAGGCATTCATGCAGAGGAACAAGTACAACATTCCAGACCTGAATGAACTAGAGATGTTTTGTAAAGAGGAATGGTCTAAAATACATTCAACCAGAATCCAGACTCTCATTGGAACCTACACAAAGTGTTTAGAGGCTTTAATTTTTGCAAAAGGAGGATCTACTAAATATTAATATCATTTATTTTTTGTGGTGCCCAGATTTAGGCACCTGCCTAATTTTGTTTAGAGAATTATTGTGTACTTTCTGTAAATCCAATAAACTTCATTTCACTTCTCAAATATCACTGTGTGTGTCTCCTATATGATATATTTAACTGACATTTTTTATCGTAACCACCAAAAATGTATACAGGAAAATCATGACGATTAACAAGGTTACCCAAACTTTCGCATCCCACTGTATTGTATCAGAGGAAATATCTCCAGAGTTCATCAAATTTGAGATAAATGGCTACAAAGACAATCCCCTAACTGGGAACACGCCATGCATTATATTATTCTTCTACTTCCATAAAAGGTAGTGAATGATAGATTGGCTTTATCACTGACTGTTTGCCTCTTGACCCTACAGACTCAGAGACAATGATTCTTGTCGATCTCTGTGCATTACCAGTGTAACTGTGCATAAATGTTATTAGTGTATGCCATATACCAGTAGTTTTCAAGCAGTGTTTTATCTCCAGCTGCAAACTTTGCCCTTGAATATGTTGTTCATCAAAGATATATTATATTCCTATTTGTTATTCTACAACGCTATATATTAGGTGCATAAACATCTTTTACAATACAGATTTGAAAAAATAGTGCTTAAAGCAGAATCGATGCTGAATACATGTGCTTTCTGGTTGCTTGAGACTCAGTGTTACAAATAGGCCTAGCAAATACACTACTATACCCCCACTCTATATAAATACCATGAACTTGGTAGTAAATGTGAAAATACCATAATTGGAAGTATATTACCCATAGGGAAGCCATGGAACCCGTTCTTTAAACACAGCAGATCCCTCAAACAGCCTAAAGGTGCCCCTTAACGGTACAATTTTTCACCAAATGTGATCTTTCGATGCAATTTTAAGGATTGTAACTAATCGGAAGGCAAATATCGATTGTTCACATTTACTGAACGATTCTTTCTTCAAATGCGATCATAGAACCCAACTTTTGGATCGGTTTTATCCTATGTAGCAATAGACCAAAGAATCATTCACTATTGATTGCCATCATACATTTTCTTTATCATTTGAACATAAAAATTGCATTTGGTGAAAATTTTGTACCGTTTTTCGGCACCTTAAAGGACACCCGAGGTGAAAATAAACAAATTAAATAAACAATTGTATCTATCCTGCTTCTCCCACAAATGACTTTTTAAGATATTCCACAGTTTTATTTTATATTTAAATCTACTTTTTAAGTTTTTACTGTTTTATTGTTTTTGCTCAATGACACGTTCATTGAAGTATGCTAGAGCTAAAATCTATGAACTATTGACCCCTTTTATCTCTTTCCTGCTCTCAGAAGCCATTTTCTGTTAGGAAAGTGTTTTATAGGTGTAATTTCTTATCAGTGACGGTCACACTGTAGTCTGAACCAGTCCTGACTCAGACAGGAAGTGCCACTTACTTATGGTAGGAATTGTTTTACTTTATCAGGCAGAGAAAGAAAAAAAGGAATACAGCATAGTTATTAGTGTGCTTGGCGCTGTACATACACATGTCTATCTCATGATGTCACATGTCACCTCGGGTATCGTTTAAGAGGTTGACCTTCATCCATTATGAGTACTGCTGGCAATTTGTGCTGGTTGGTTGAGGCTTTTGGTTTGTTGACTCCTTGATATTCAGGACTCTACTGTACTGTATTAAATAAATATTATGTGATTGTGGTGATTCCAGGCAGTGTGGTACCTGCATGTATGTCATTGCAGTGACATTGTAATCCTGCAGGGTGTTGTCACCAAATGTTTATTCCATTGTAAAAGACATTTTTTCAGTCTTCAACAGGGATTGTTGGTAATATCTAACCTATTGAAAAGGTTTATAGTTTTGTTGCTGGTCATCTTTAATCAGTTTTACTACCTGAAAAAGGTTGGTTAAGCTACTGTAATAGATGTCGCTGTTCAATTTTTTTTTTGTAATAAATTTAGGTGAATAAACTGGTCCTTAGAATATATGGTCCCCCCAGGTCTTACTTTGAATAGTTCAATATGAGAAAAGCTTTTAGTTCTCCAGAACCTCTTGCTTGAGGTTGAGGATACAGTGATTGATTTTATAGAAAAATGAAATATACAGTATATTGATTGATTCTGTAGAAAGTTTGATACAAGTATAATTGGACATGATGGAAAAGTTCTATTATATTGATTTATTTAAGAAAGATTAAAAAAAATGTATTAATCTATGCATTGCCATCTCTCTGTTTTAATTTGCCTTTTGTATGAAATATCCATAAGATGCAAAGAACTCCAACTTGCAGGCAAATGTAATGCATATTGAATACAGCTTGTGTCTGGGACAATCAAACGTATTTCCTGCTGAATTGCCTGTGATCCAAAATAATTAAATCTCCTTGAACAATTCTGGTTTTGGTAGCAATCTGGCCTTGCAGTGATGGGTTCTCACCCTGGTTCAAATCCCTGGGAGGCCATTATCTGCATGTTTTCCCTTTGTCTGTGTGGGTTTCCTCCTACAGCCCAAATGCATACAAATAAGTTAATTGGCTTTTTCCTAAAATTGGCCCTAGACTACTATGGACATATGACTATAGTAGGAATTGAGCCCTTGTGAGGGACAGTTAGTAACAAGATTATGTAAAATGCTGCAGAAGATGTTGTTGCTATATAAATACTAAATAATAATACATTTTGGTACTGCAATAAATATTTAGCCTTCAATAGAACATTTTGTTTTCATAATGCATTCCTGAACAGATGGATGGCGTTATTAGGCATACAAAAGTAATTGGAAGCTAAAACTTTTGTATCAGGCTGCACAAAAACTGCTAACAAGACAATAGTGCTGCAACGTTCAAAAGGTCATTATTTCTTTGTTTAAGATAAATTAACCAGATTTTACTTCACAATAACATGGCTCCTGTTTCCACTTAAGAATTAGAATATATCACCTTTAATTGAAAACAAGAATTTGAGAAACTGGGAAACTTCAATTTACCAGTACACATATACAGTGGCTTGCAAAAGTATTCGACCCCCTTGAAGTTTTCCACATTTTGTCACATTACTGCCACAAACATGAATCAATTTTATTGGAATTCCACTTGAAAGACCAACACAAATTGTGAGAAGTGGAACGAAATCATACATGATTACAAACATTTTTTTTTTTTACAAATAAATACCTTCAAAGTGGGGTGTGCGTAATTATTCAGCCCCCTTTGGTCTGATTGCAGTCAGTTCCCCATGGACATTGCCTGATGAGTGCTAATGACTAAATAGAGTGCACCTGTGTGTAATCTAATGTCAGTACAAATACAGCTGCTCTGTAACGGCCTCAGAGGTTGTCTAAGAGAATATTGGGAGCAACAACACCATGAAGTCCAAAGAACACACCAGACAGGTCAGGGATCAAGTTATTGAGAAATTAAATGTAAAGCAAGCTTAGGCTACAAAAAGATTTCCAAAGCCTTGAACATCCCACGGAGCACTGTTCAAGCGATCATTCAGAAATGGAAGGAGTATGGCAAAACTGTAAACCTACCAAGACATGGCCATCCACCTAAACTCACAGGCCGAACAAGGAGAGCGCTGATCAGAAATGCAGTAAAGAGGCCCATAGGGACTCTGGACGAGCTGCAGACATCTACAGCTCAGGTGGGGGAATCTGTCCATAGGACAACTATTAGTCGTGCACTGCACAAAGTTGGCCTTTATGGAAGAGTGGCAAGAAGAAAGCCATTGTTAACAGAAAATCATAAGAAGTCCCGTTTGCAGTTTGCCACAAGCCATGTGGGGGACACAGCAAACATGTGGAAGAAGGTGCTCTGGTCAGATGAAACCAAAATGGAACTTTTTGGCCAAAATGCAAAACGCTATATGTGGCGGAAAACTAACACTGCACGTCCCTCTGAACACACCATCCCCACTGTCAAATATGGTGGTGGCAGCATCATGCTCTGGGGCTGCTTCTCTTCAGCAGGGACAGGGAAGCTGGTCAGAGTTGATGGGAAGATGGATCGAGCCAAATACAGGGCAATCTTGGAAGAAAACCTCTTGGAGTCTGCAAAAGACTTGAGACTGGGGCGGAGGTAGGAGCTGGTAGAGACATACCCTAAAAGACTGGCAGATGTAATTGCAGCAAAAGGTGGTTCTACAAAGTATTGACTCAAAGGGCTGAATAATTACGCACACCCCACTTTGCAGTTATTTAATTGTAAAAAATGTTTGAAATCATGTATGATGATCGTTCCACTTCTCACATGTACACCACTTTGTATTGGTCTTTTTCACATGGAATTCCAATAAAATTGATTCATGTTTGTGGTAATAATGTGACAAAATGTGGAAAACTTCAAGGGGGCCGAATACTTTTGCAAACCACTGTAATTATCTCATACGTTTATTTTCAGTTTCAGGTTTGCTTTAAATTGCTTTGCTAAGTGTCTTTGTTATTGTCACCTATCTATAGTGAAAACACTTAGAACAGCACTTTAATGCAGTAGTTTTCCATTATTTGTCACAATGTTTAGTGGGAGCTTATGTATTATGCTTTGTGTAATCGTATGTCTTTTCAGAAATGTTTATATTTGATGGAGATCATTTTAGTTTCTTAGATTTTGTAGTATTCCTGTACAGACATTAGGGCGTCACTACCATTGATTGTTTTGGGCAACATTCATGTACAGGCTTTACTTTATTGTATTTCATAGGAGCTGTGGTCCTTTGAATGTGGGTGTGGATTTCAAGATGTTAATGGTGCTTGTGTAGGCTTCATGCAATGTGTACAGCCTGTCTTGGGGGTCTAGTAATAGTGAATAGCTGAATACTGCAGCGAGAGATCCCAAAAAATTCCTGTAGGGATTTTTTTCATTGCGTAAATCTTCCTGTCTTACTATAACTAACACAAGTTTTCATTTTTTTTAATTACTGCAGGTAGTGACAGTGTTCGCTTTGAGCATCGGGGCCCTGGTAATATACTTCATTGATTCATCCAAGTAAGTATATCCTTCAACAGAATAATCTAAAACCTCTTTAATATTAAAAGAAATGTCAGTACTTACTTTTTAGCCTGTCGACCTACCAGCCTTTCAGCTAACAGCTGAGGGGAGAGAACTTTATCAGAAGAACACTAACCTCTCCTCTCCAATGCCTAACACTGCCTAACTCTCCTCTCATTTGCCTAATGCTAACCTCCCCTCTCCAATGCCTAATACTAACCTCTCTTCTCTGATGCCTAACACTTAACGCTTTTCTCGGATTCCCATCTAACCTCCTCTCTCTTGCGATGCCTAACCCTAACCTTTCTTCTCATGGCTGGATTTCAGGCAAGTCCACAAATGTCATGGCTTAGGGCACCAGTAAAGCAAGGGGCAGGCTGTGGGCAGCAGGGTGGCAGTAGCAGTTAGCCTGCCGCTGAACATTCATCCTACTACACAGAGTGTGTACAAAGCACTAACCTCTCCTATGCTTAACACTAATCTGTCCTCTTCAATGCCTAACATTAACTTTCTTCTCTCCTCTTCCTAATACTAACTTCTTTTCAGTCTAACACAAACCTCTCCTCTCCGATGCCTAACACTAACCTCTTCGATGCCTAAGACTAACCTTACCTCTCCAATGCCTACACTCCCCTGCTTAATACCATTCATGTATATGTAAAAAGGGCCTCAGGTAAAAAGAACGATAGTAAAATATAGGTAAAATAACCGATATTCTAATAGTTAATTCCAATAATAAAATATATGTAATCTTTACTCATATTTTACTATAACCTATCCTAATCTTATCCAAACACTAGCCCTCCTACTTGATACCTAACACTAAGAGATCACCTCCAAGGTGCCTATCCCCCTGGTGGTGTCTAACACTTAAAGGAGTCATCAGAGAGATTTACATAAAATAAGCGCTACTTACCGGGAGCTTCCTCCAGCCCCGAGCTCCCAGGATGTCCCTCGCCGCAGCTCTGCCCGCAGCCGTTTGCCGCAGGTCCACGGCAATGAGGTCAGAGCGACCTCCAGGTTGCTCTGTACTGCGCCTGCATGAGCGGTGCTGTCAATCACCGCCACGTGGGCCGGAGTGGACTGCGCAAGCTGAACTACTGCGCCTGCCCAGTCTGCTCCGACCTATGTGGCGGTGATTGACAGCGCCACTCACGCAGGCTCAGTACAGAGCGACCTGGAGGTCACTCTGACGTCATCGCCGGGGACCGGGACGGACCTGCGGCGAACGGCTGCGGGCAGAGCTGTGGCGAGGGACATCCTGGGAGCTTGGGGCTGGAGGAAGCCCCCAGTAAGTAGCGCTTATTTTATGTAAATCTCCCTGATGACTCCTTTAAGAACCCCCATCCTGGCACTGCCTAATCTTAAAACTCCATGGGTGGTGCCTAGTCTTAACCCCCCCCCCACACACACACACACCTAACACTAAGGACCCCCGTTGCCTAACCTTATTTGCCAATATTTTCATCACCATAGGTGGAAATGTTAATAGCCAAGATTAGCGTCTGTCATCGGCAGATTGCAGCTACAAATAGAGAAGTACTCGTCATTTATAGCCACAATTTGCATAGTAGGTGGAGCCGGCACCAGCTTATCATGGCTATTAACAATACCGTTAGGGTGACACTGTTTTTACCAGGGGGCGCCTTTGGCACATTTTGTATCTGCTTCGCATTAACTTCCCTTCTTCCATGCATATCACTAATCTCCACACTCTCATGCCAAACACTAATCCCCCTCTCCGATGTCTATCATTAACCGGCTCGGGACCGCTGAAGTAAGAATCTACACCACACTTGCACTGTCTAACTCTGATGCGGAGTAGATTCTACGCCACTATTTTCTGCAGTCACGAGATGCTCCCTGTGGCTGCAGATTTGGCTGTGATGTGACAGCCAAGCTTTCTCCTATGGGTATAAAGCCAGTTTCATTGGCTCCTTACCAGATGATCACTGTGAGCCTAATATAGTGATTACAGCCAGCATAATGAAAAAAAGGCGATAGAGGCAGCGGAGGACGGCGGCGTGGTAGCGATCCAGGTTTATGGGGCTGGAGGAAGCCCCAGGTATGTATACATTTTTTTTCATTTTTTAGAGATCGTTCCTCTCTGGTTTCCTTTAAACAATACCAGTCGCCTAGCTGTTCTGCAGATGTATTTGGCTACAGTAGTGTCTGAATAACACCAGAAACAAGCATGCAGCTAATCTTGTCAGATCTGACAATAATGTCAGAGACTCCTGATATGCTGCATGCTTGTTCAGGGTATATGGCTACCCTCACATCCTCTCCTCTGACCTCCCCACCATCATCCTTGGGGATTTCAATATTCCCATCGATGAAGCCCAGAGCTCCGCTGTGACACGGCTACTCACCATTGCCAACTCACTTGGACTAGTACAATACGCCAACACCCCCACTCACACTGCAGGTCACACTCTCGACCTTATATTCACTAAATCCACCACCATTGCAGACTTTGACATCACACCCTTGCCACCCTCAGACCATCACCTTCTCACCTTCAATCTCCTCACGGAAGGCACCTCCAAATTACCCACCCACCCACCTGGTCGATGAGACCTACGCAAGCTCAACCCTAGTGTCCTTACTGACCCCCTCCATGCCCTCTCCTCCACTCTCCCCACCCTAACCTGTCATAATCTTGCTGCAGCTCAGTATCGCCAAACTCTCTCATCAGCCCTAGAGAAAGCTGCTCCACCAATATTTCGCCGCAACTGACCCCCTAACCCCCAGCCCTAGCGCACTACCCATACTCGCAACCTCCAGAGGAAAACACGCGCCACTGAATGGAAATGGAGAAAAACTAGACTTAACCAGGATTTCCTACAGTACAAGACCAACCTGCTGCAGTTCCACACTGCCCTTGCTCATGCGAAGCAGGAATACTTTACTAAGCTCATCGGAGCACAAGCTTCCAACGCCCGGCGTCTTTTTGCCACTTTCAACTCCCTGCTTAAACCCACCCCCCACCCTCCGTTTCCTCCCTCTCTGCCACAGATTTAGCCACCCACTTCACCAACAAAATTGTCTCCATCCGCCAGGAAATATCCAATCTCCAATCTTCACCTCCCACCTTCTCCCAACCAGCTCCTCCTCCACCCTATCCTCCCCTCACATCCTTCACTCCTACTACCACCAAGGAAGTCAACCATCTACTGCAGACTTCCCATACCACTACTTCCCCCCTTGACTTCATCCCTTCTGATTTACTCCAGCCTCACTTCACGGAATTGGCCCCAGTCCTCAATACCCTGTTCAACCTCTCCCTATTCACAGGCACCTTCCCCTCAGACTTCAAGCAGGCCACTGTACTACCCCTTCTCAAGAAACCCTCCCTCGACCCCTCGCTACCCTCCAACTACCGTCCTATCTCCCTCCTCCCCTTTGCCTCAAAACTCCTTGAGCGTCTGGTTCACAAACGCCTGACCCAGTACCTCAATGCCAACTCACTGCTAGACCCACTGCAATCTGGATTTCGGCCTGCCCACTCAACCAAAACTGCTCTCACCAAAGTGGTCAACGACCTTGCCTTAGCTAAAGCTGAAGGTAAATACTCCATTTTCTTCCTCCTTGACCTTTCAGCAGCTTTTGACACAGTAGATCATCCCCTACTCCTCCAGTCCCTCCAGTCCTTGGGCATTCACAATCTCGCCCTGTCCTGGCTTTCATCCTACCTCTCCAACCGCTCCTTCACGACCGCCTTCAATGAGTCCTCGTCCACCCCCAAAGACCTCTTGGTGGGAGTCCCCCAAGGCTCGGTCCCTGGCCCCCTACTGTTCACCCTATACACATCCTCCATTAGCAAGGTTATCTCCTCCATGGGTTTTAACTATCATCTGTATGCAGATGACACCCAGATCTACCTCCACACCCTTGACATATCCACCACTACCATGGACAAGGTCTCCTCCTGCCTATCAGCCATCTCCTCCTGGATGTCCGCTAGGTTCCTGAAACTAAATCTAGACAAAACTGAATTTATGATCTTCCCACCCCGGCCATCTACGAACCTCCCAGATGTGCATGTCACTGTTAACCACACTACCATTCACCCTACCTCTCAAGCCCGCTGTCTGGGTGTCACCCTGGACTCCGCACTCTCCTTCACTTCCCACATCCAAAACCTCACAAAGTCCTGCAACTTCCACCTTCGTAACATCTGTAAGATTCGCCCTTTCCTGACCTCTGCCACCACCAAACTCCTCATCCATGCCCTCATAATTTCCCGCCTTGACTACTGCAATGCCCTGCTGTCTGGTCTCCCTATGACCCGAACAGCCCCACTGCAGTCCATCATGAATGCGGCAGCCAGAATTATCCACTGCTCCTATCGCTCCACCACGGCAGATCCCCTCCTAGAATCCCTCCACTGGCTTCCTATCCAGTCCAGAATCAGATTCAAGATACTGGGCCTGATTCACAAAGCGGTGCAAACTTTTTCGCAGACTTTTGCGCACGCAATTTGCCGCGATTCGCGCGATCGCGGATTTTTGCGCGCGCAATTTGCCGCGGTCGCGTGAATCGCGGCAAATTGCGCGTGCAAAAGTCCGCGAAAAAGTTTGCACCGCTTTGTGAATCAGGCCCACTGTGTCTGACCTACAAATCTGTCCACAAAACCTGTCCAACCTACATTTCCGATCTTACTCAGAGGTACACACCTAGCTGCTCACTCCGCTCTTCCAATGAACTTCACCTGACCGCCCCCCCGCATCACCCAGTCCCATGCATGCCTCCAGGACTTCTCAAGAGCTGCTCCAACACTATGGAACTCCCTACCTCCACCCATTAGGGCAGCCCCCTCCTTCAACATCTTCAAGAAAGCCCTCAAAACTCACCTTTTCACTCTGGCCTACTACCCCTCACAAGTGTTCTAAACCCACAGCTCAACTCTGGTCCCCCTACCTCTCGTGTCCCTACCTCTCCCTCTAGATTGTAAGCCTTTGGGCAGGGTCCTTCTCCTTTTGTGTCCTACCTGATCATGCACCTCCATTACTGTGAACCCATGCTATGCATCTGAGTGAACCTAACTTTCCTAATCTCCATGCTCCCCTCCAGTGACTGACTAAGCATTACCTGGTACTCATACTGTGCTGTGTGATCTGGTTTTCTTGTATTCCTGTATTGTCATATTGCTGTATGTCACCCCTAAATATTGTCTGTAACCTAAATTAATGTTCAGCGCTGCGTAATATGTTGGCGCTTTATAAATACAATAAATAAATAAAATAAATAAATAAGTATTAGAACCTGCATAAGTTGTATCCTAGCGGACTTGCCTATCTGTTCTTGCACTTGTGGCCCAGAAACTTGCATGTAATCTGGTGCTTAAACTTTTGATCTGATGCCAACAGCATGTTTGATGAATGTCCTTTGCAAAGTTTGAAGCTATCAATATATACTTCTGAACAAGGTTTCCGACTGTGAATCCAAATACCATCACTACCATATACATGATGACTTTTTTGAACAGGGGATCCCCAAAAAATCTCTGAACTAACTAGTTCTCAACACTATAGATCCACCTATCTTTATGGTGGCTGGTATCATATCTATGGCTCCGATGAAATGCGCATTTCCACCCATGAGTGTGTTTTGGTCATTTTAGAGTATTTTGGTGAAATAAAGTATTTTTGTATTTTATGATACTTTTTCTCTCCTCCCATTTCCTTTGTCTACAAACTGTTAACTCTGAAGTCTTAGACTTAGGGAAGATTACTTTGTTTGAGATACGATTGGACCTAGTTGTCTTAACTAAAAGTATTAGAGGCAAAAGATCAGCAGCCAGGTAACTGGTATTGCATAAAAAAAAAAAAATATGGCAGCCTCCATATCCCTCTCACTTCAGTTGTCCTTTAACCTATCCTCTCTGATGCCTAACACTAACCTCTGCTTGTGAATAGGGGAGGATTCAATTATTTGAGATTCGATTAGTCAGTTTTCAAGCTGCATACATTTGCATACATAATTTGCAGAATCTGACATCAGCTCTGATTATCCTGTTATTCATAAATACTATAAAAATAAGACAATATGCTCAGGGCAGGGTATAGCTGTTATAGTTGCTGGATTCAGTGCTTAATAACTTAGAGAAATATGAACCTAAGGCACAGCTGCTAGTATTTGTCCTCTACCCACTCTTCTTCTGTTTTCCTCTAAATAGCCAGCATGCTGCCAATTTGAGAGTTACGATTAGCTTTTCTCTAACTTCTTTCTTGTTATTGGCCTGTACTTTGAGCTTGACCCTGATTTCTCTTTGGAAATCTATTAGTCAGAAGCCAGAGACTGGTAGATTGAGTGCTAAAATACTGTGGCACACTGGGGCGGTAGAGAGCACGACTTCCCGGGCTGGCAAAGTAGCAGTACTTTATATACATTCTACAAGAAAACAGAAGGCAGACTGGGATACAAGGTATAAAAAAGTGCTCCTTAGAAAATGCTCTCTGAAAGCTCAGGTCTCTTGTACCTTGTCTATTGCAATGAGCCCATGTGTGCCCCAGCCAGTAGACAACTTGGCATTTAAATGTGGGCACCCCCTTCAGTAGGTTTTTCTGAAGGCTACTTTATGACATTTTAGTCTGTAGTAGCATCCAAAGCTACTTGACACGCCACCATTTTTGTGTAACAGATACTAAAATGTTTTTAATACCCAAATGTACAAAGTACTTCAGTCACAAAAATGCTGTATATTCAAGAGGAAAACCTATAGGGTACCACCATTAAATCAAAAGGTAATAAATCAAGCAGTTATGCATCTTGATGCAGATTGTATGCTTAAAGGACCACTATCGCGGAAAAAGTAGGGAGTTAAAGTCTGACTGAACCGGCAGGTTTTGGGCCAGTCCAGCTCTTCATGGGGATTCTCAGGGTTTTCTTTGTTTTCAACAGCATTTCCTGAACAGCAGTTGCAAAGTGACAAAATAGTGATTAGGGGGGCCGGCTGGTATCTTACTATTTTGGCAGTTAAACTGCTGTTCATGAAATGCTGTTGAAAACATAGAAAACCCTGAGAATCCCCCATGAGTAGATGGGCTGGCCCAAAACCTGTCGGTTCTGGCAGATTTTAACTGCCTACTTTTTTTGCGATAGTGGTCCTTTAACTAAAGAAGAAATAAAGCCAGATGAATCGCATAAATGGCAATTATTTATTGATTCTATTTATCTAGTTATAAATCCATGTGGAAACAAAAAGTACAACATTCTAAAACTGGAGGTGGGTGGGAGGGCTATGGGGGCAAGGGGCTGTAAGGGGGTTATGTGTTCGGTGCAAATGATAAAAACATTTCACCAAGTGATATTATATAGTAAGATCTGCATAGGACCATTGATCAGACAAACAATCAAGTAATCAAAACATACAGTGAACACATCACATATTAATAATCTTAAGTGCCAAAGTGCAATATTTACATGAAGTAGTATACTGTGCAAGTAGGCAAGATACATTATTAATACCAAAAAGTGTACTGTGCAAATAAGTAATCAATAAGCAAATAAAGACATTGGATAAAAAAAAGACAAATGAGGGAATACATTATATCAGTGCATGAATGATCTACTTAATTGTCAACTCAAGGTATTAATTCATAAGCATAAATCACATTATAAAACAAAGTCCAATCCATCCAGAATCATGTCCTGAAAAATTGCATGTCCCTGACAAGGGGGAGATATCTTTGATGTAAGGGAGAGCCCAATGCACAAAGCCCAGTGCAAGGCACAGAGGTCCCCAAGAAATGATTTGCAGGGTTAAGCAAACTGAAGAACCTGCCTGGTGCATAAGACCATGAAGCCCCGGTGAGGTGGACTGGGATTAGGCATGAGAGAAAGTGGGTGTTCACATTGTGTGCATGCTACATGCATCTGACCTATTATAATTATCTAGGATACCGGATGAACTCATGATACAGTTTACAAAGCACATAACAAAACACAAAAATAATTGTATGCTTGTTGGCACATCTGTAATACTTTGGTTAATGGACAGAATCTCAGGCATTTATGAATGAGTTATTACTCTAAATTGTTAAGTTATCTACCTTTTCTTGATACTTATATTTTATTGCTCATCTACTGTAATGGTAAGTATAATAAAAAATAAAATAAATATAAGGAAAACAAACTATAAGTTGCAGTGGTTGGATGGTGTAATGGTTAAAGAGAACCCGAGGTGGGTTCTAAGAATTAGGGATGATCGGAAATGCCAATTTCTGTGTCTGCCGAAAATCTGCATTCCACCATTGCTAATTACCGCTACTGCTACCGTTTCTGCTTTTCGCTAACGATTTCCGCATTGATTTTCTCAAAAACTACAAGGTCTTTTAAAAAGATTTTTTTCCCTCTTGCTCCCATTTGTCTGCTCAACATTTCCTGAAAATGTGGTGTTTCTAGCTCCTACTTTTCTATTAACCTCTAAAGTTGGTGTCATACAGCACAGCGGTTTCAATGCGGTAATTTCTGCCGATCGATTTTTTCAAAAACTACAAAGTCTTTTTGAAATATTTTTTTTCCTCTTGTTCCCATTTGTCGGCTTAACATTCTCTGAAAATCTGTTGTTTCTAGTTCCTATGGGGGCTTTGCTATTAACCTCTTAAAGCGGCATAATACCGCATATCGGTAATGCAAATTTTCTGCATTTTACGGTACAGTCAACAGTGGCCAATTTTGGCAGTTAAAAGCAAAGCCCCCGTAGGTTCTACAAACACCAAATTTTCAGGGTATGTTAAGCAGAAAAGTGGAAACAAGAGGAAAAAAATATTTCAAAAAGACCTTGTAGTTTTTGAGAAAATCCATGTTAAATTCGGCAGAAATTACAGAGAAAATCCGCATTGGAACCGCTATGCGGTATGATGCCGACTAGCAAATCTCCCATAAGTGCTAGAAACACCAAATTTTTAGGGAATGTTAAGCAGAAATGTAGGAACAAGAGGAAAAAATATCTTTCAAAAAGACCTTGTAGTGCGCGCTAATGGCTGCCTCACAAGAGGTTTGAGTCCGACAGGAGAAAAGCGCTATACAAATATAGGAATTATTATTATTTAATAGTCTTTTTGAAAGGAAAATACCAGGAACAGTTGTGTAAAGGTTCTGACTTACTAATGTTACTCCCAGTCAGACAGCATTAGAGAAACCAAGTAATCCATAGCCTGACTATAAGAGAAGCACATCTGTAATATTGTTGTATCAGAGCATCTTCCGTAGTGTATTGGTGTGCAGTCTTCTTCCCTTCCTGACACCTGGCATTATGGCAGGTGATAGGACTGCTTTGCTGCTTCCTAGGCCCAGCAAATCTGCAGTTGTTCTAGCTCTCATGGACTAATGTTGGGCTGCATTTGTGCATCCGGAAGCCACCTAACATTATTCTATGGGAACTAGAACCAGAACTAGCAAGTAGCAATGTGATCTTAGGTTCTGATAGGGTGCCAGAGGCTGGGTAGGGGAGCAGGCTGCATGTTACTTCACTGCACAAATAAGCTGATCTAACAGGTTATGGTGAGTTCACACTTTGCACTTTTCTTTGCACTTCATTGCTGCAAACACAGTGCACATAATTGAACATCTTTACTTTCTGAAACATCCAAACACACTATGTACAGTGCATTTATGGATAATGTCTGTGATCTGATCAGGTAATTCGCCAGTCTAATAACCTATCCAAATCCAATCAAAGGCATAATTTCACCAGTAACCTCCGTACAAACGATTGTTGATCTGCTGCATCCAGGGGCTTTACATGAGATCTTTTATTTTTTTCAAATCTTTCTGGATCCTAGAAATAATGCAGTGATACAGATATTTCTCTTCTGCTACATTCCTGGATAATGCTAATTATAGTCCATGATTTATTTATAGATGTTTTAACAATAGAAGTACTTTCCATGTGCCAGACTAGCCAGTTCTGTGTAACATACATTCAGGGGAGGTGATTTCCAAAAGCACCGTAAAGGCATGCATGCTTGTTTTGGGGCTTCTGTTTAATTTTGTGTCAAGTAATGTCGGGCACAGATGGCGCTTGGGGAGCTGCAGTCAAGATATTATGAAAATAGAAAAAAAAACAAAGATAGAGAGACAGAAGCATGAGAGAACTTAAGAAACAAAAGAAAGGAAAGTTTTCAGATGAAAACGCTGGAAAAAGCATGGAGCCATGGCATAATACAAGTATGCTGTGAGCTCTGCATAATGGTTTGACCAGCTGCCTCCATTCCGAGACCTCCGGGTCTTACCTTGCACCACTAGCTTGACTGACATACAAGAGATGACCAGAACCTCTTGCAGATACTCCTTTAAATTCCGATCGCTTATTAAAGCACATACTCTGAGAACCTCAGCTTCACAGCAGAAATCCAAGATGACTGCTGGAGCTTCTTTTTTTGAGGCTGCACTGCGAGGTCTCATTTCAATGCCAAAAGGCAACTACCGGCAATGTTTGCTGCCACACCATCCTAGCCTTCTCCTTTAGCCGGTGCAAACCTTTCTAATGAGGAGCTGCTCACGACAATACATGCTATGTTCAGGACGGAGTTATGGAGGTGGTCTCTAAACTCTCTAGGCAAATTGCAGAAATTGGGAATTATGTACGACTAGGAAAAGCAAACTGAGACATTACCACTGCTCTTGAGTTTGACAAATCCCAGCTGGACGATCAAGGGACACCTATTGGAAATCTGGAAGCTAAGCTCAAAGACCTTGAGAATAGGAGTCTCCGAGCAAACTTATGTATAAGGGGGTTACCAGAGTCCATAACTAACCTAGAAGCTACCTCTAGTAATCTTTTTAGTGCTTTGCTGCCTCAGACAGACCCATACTCTCTGCAGATTTTCAGGATCCCTTCAAGAGTGTCTGCTTTATGTGCTAGTTTGTGTCATTTTAAACATATTATTTCTTCTGGAAGTCTATGATGTTGGTCATTCTTGTTTGTTATGCACATACAATACTTCAATGGAGTGGCATTCCACATGTCTTTCACTTTGAGGAGAACTCCAAGATCAAGTTTGTTAGACCATTCATTGCCTTATGTGGAACAAATCCCTGGATCTTCAACCACATGAACCTTTATTAGCCTTCACCTGGCAGACTCAAATGCCAGAGCTGCAGCCACTAGGATGCACTCTATAGGCAGTAGCAGTGTTAGGGAGTCTTTCCCAAGGTCTGCTACTAAATAGGTGCTGGGTTACTGAACAGGTAGAGCTGATATTTATACCCAGGTAACATGTGTCAGAGGCAGAGCCCTTAACCAGTACAGTGCACTATCCAGCCACAGTACAATAGTACTTGCCTGTACCACTGCTCTCTACAGACAATAGCATATACTGTCTTGTTTTCTATTTTTAGTTATCCTTTATAAGGATGATAGCTTCTAATTCTATCTTACAAATTATCAGTAATCGCTTGGACCTTAGGGGCACGCGATAGTTACAAACGTATGCTACTTGGAGACTAAATTAATCCAAGCTGCTGCAGCAAAATCTAACAAAATTTTGGGATGTATTAAAAGGGAAATAAAAACTTGAGATGCTAGCATAATATTGCCCCTGTTTAACTCTCTAGTAAGGCCACATCTGGAATATGGAATTCAGTTCTGGGCACCACATTACAGGAAAGATATTGCAGTTTTAGAGCAGGTGCAGAGACGAGCAACAAAATTGATACGTGGGATGAAAGGTCTCACTTACCAATAAAGGTTAGATAAACTGGGCTTATTTAGTCTAGAGAAAAGACGCCTTAGAGGGGATCTAATTAACATATATAAATACATTAGAGGGCAATATAAAAGCTTGGCGGATGAGCTTTTTGTCCCTAGGCCTTTTCAAAGGACTAGAGGACATGGTCTGCACATGGAGGAAAAACGTTTTAGCCGTTTATTTAGGAAAGGGTTCTTTACAGTAAGAGTGATTAAGATGTGGAATGTATTGCCACAGGAAGTAGTTATGGCAAATTCTATACCTGCATTTAAAGGGGCTTAGATGCTTTCCTTGCGTTTAAAGACATCCATGGCTACAATTACTAGGTAATGCCCAATGGTGTTGATCCAGGGATTTTATCTGATTGCCATCTGGAGTCGGGAAGGGATTTTTTCCCTTTTGGGGCTAATTGGACGATGCCTTGTAAGGGTTTTTTGCCTTCCTCTGGATCAACAGGGATATGTGAGGGAGCAGGTTGGTATTGTACTTTCTCTGGTTGAATTTGATGGACGTATGTCTTTTTTCAACCCATGTAACTATGTTATTAAACCCTGATATGGTGACTAAGGTGATCGACTGTTTAAATAATTAGAGAAAATTATGCTCAGGATGTTAATCCTAGCATTTGATGGTTGGCACACAAGGTGGTTGTCGGGAGAACTTACCAGTCAGGCAGCTAAACTAAAACGAGAAAAAGTGTTTATTAGGCAAACCCTTAAAGGAAACCAGAGATGAAAAATAATAAAAGATTTATACATACCTGGGGCTTCCTCCAGCCCCATGTGCACGGATCGCTCCCACGCCGCCATCCTCCGCTGCCTGCAGCTCCGGTATTGGGTGCCGTTACTTTGGCCAGTTGCGGCCAGTCTGCCCAAGAGGAAGTGCACTCTCTATGTATCTCTCCAGCGGCCGCACTTCACTTGCACAGACTGGCCGCAGTAATGGGACCCGATAGAGGAGCTGCAGGCAGCGGAGGATGGTGGTGTGGGAGCGATTCGTGCGTATGGTGCTGGAGGAAGCCCCAGGTATGTATAAATCTTTTATTATTTATCATCTGTGGTACACATTAAACATAAGCGAATGACTTTAACTATAATAAACCAATCTACTATATATCCATGCAAGCAGGTTCAGTATCTCAGAACATAACTTGAGTAGAAAAAGTTTCTAGTTGGACCAAAGCTCTTGCTTATGAGCAATTGATCAAACCAGTGATGGCAAGCTTGCAAACTCCAAAACTAGGGAGATATCAATCACATTAATCAATAGAAAATCTCTTAAGATCCAGAAAAGATCTACAACACTTTTGTGGAATATTAGAAGAATCTCATATCTATGCAATGCAGATAGTAAACCTGATGATTCTAGTGCATCTAGGGATGTGTTTTTAAATCTGAATATCATCCAGTCCTTTACCACTGAACCTTGTGACTCCCTAGATTTGCCCTTCTTAACCCAGGAACTAGCTATATGTAAAATGTAGACCTGTAAGGCACCAAGGCCTGATGTACTTAAAGCTGCTTATTAAAAGGAAATCTTGGGTAAATGAATACCTTACTTGTTGAGCTTTTATAAATACCTTCTAGAGGGTAATAACGCTCCAGCAGATTTTCTCTCTTCCTTTATAGCCATTTAACTAAAACTAAAGAGACTTACTTATGCCTAAAAAATTACAGACCCATTTCCATGCTGAGGATAGATTATAAATTATAGGCCAAATGCTGTTCTGCCAGTGCTTATAAAGAACACTTGGATCCAATCCTACGCGACAAGCATAAGATAATGTTTGCAAAATTCGTAGTATCCAACATCATTGTAAACTTTTGTTCCAAAGATAAGCAATCTTAGCACTCAATATGAAAAAAGCATTACATGTAATGAAATGGTCCTATATGATGGCAGTTCTACAGATATATGGTTTTCAGGGAAAAATTTTAAACCCATTCAGAACGATCTACTCTTCTCCCACATCTTACCTGAAACTCAAGACCACTGCGAGAATGAGCTTCCCTATCCAAAGAGGTACCCCCAGGGTTGTCCTCTATCCCCGGACATACTTGCTCTTATTATTGAGCTTCTAGCCCACCAAATCCATGCCTTAAAGTGAACCTCCGGACTAAAAATCTACTCAGCAGAACTGAAAAGGCTTGGTGTTTCTTTAACTGTTTCACAGCATCAGAACTTTGTTTTTCTT
The DNA here is from genome assembly GCF_040937935.1 of Hyperolius riggenbachi. NCBI lineage: Eukaryota > Metazoa > Chordata > Amphibia > Anura > Hyperoliidae > Hyperolius > Hyperolius riggenbachi. Next base: position 187,987,828 of record NC_090655.1, on the reverse strand, counting down.
ACCAAAGCATCATTTTTAGCTGCATTTTTAGCTAAGCTCCAACCATCAAAGAAAAAAAGCCTGGGCTTTTTTCCCCTAATGCTGTGCAGAGCATGATGGGATTTCCTATGTTGTTATTCACGTTGCCTAGCAACTGGGAGAGGTGCTCAGGACACAGGACAGTTGGTACTGTGTATCATGCTCCCTGTCACCTCCTTTCAACCAAAAAGATGGCTGCCATCATGAAATCAAACATTTACCTGTTCTTTTAAAATAGGGTGGGAAAGAGATTATATTACCTATCTATTTTAATTAACATAACTGATGTAACTTAATGACAGTATGTTTGTTTAGGCTGAAGTTCCTCTTTAAGTAATGTTCTAGGTATTACAGTTGGTTCATCTTCTTATAAAGTAATTCTCTTTGCGGATGACATTCTCTTGACCTTCCCCGACCCCACATCTTAATCTCTAATCTGCTGAAAATAACTCAAGAATTTTCCAAAATCTCAAGTTTTAGGCTCATCATTGATAAGTTGGAACTCGTGTCCATAACATGCTGGATCAAGAAGCTAAACAACTTGCTGATAATGTGAGCCTGAAACACCAACCCAAATATATCAAATATTTGGGAGTAAAAGCAAAACATGCCAAATTCCGTCATCATGTGGCTGTTGCGTTATAGCTGACACACTACTGATTCTGTGTAAACCCAGCCTTAAGCTTTCTTATCAGGTAGAAGGTAAAAAATTATCTCATTTACCTATTTTCCTTTGAGAGTTGGACATCAGTAGGTTCCATTATTACTGAAGAGAGGTTTTCAGATTACACTGTAAGCTCCCTAGCCTACCACCTTATTTCTAGGTGTAATTGCCCCCACTTCCCCTGCAAAACATTGTCCCTTGTCTTTAACATTGAATAAGGGCAATTTGCAAATAAGAAGGAGACCATACTGCTGCCACTTCATCCTTTGCATATGTAGGCTGGTACAGCTTACAGAGGGGACCTGCATTAGGCCTCTTGCACACTGCAAGTGATTCCGATTCAGATTCCGCTTTTTAATCAGTTTTTACATCCGATTCAGATTCCGATTTGCAGTGTGCAGGGAGCAAACTGCAAATCGGAATCTGAATCAGATGTAAAAACTGATTAAAAAGCGGAATCTGAATCGGAATCACTTGCAGTGTGCAAGAGGCCTTAGTTGGCTCTGCAATCCCTGTGTTTTTTCAGCCTGCAAGGGGTTTATGGGGCTCTAATGGGAGGGGTACATTTATTTATTTGTGACATTTATTATAAATACAAATAATTCCCTTTGAACCCTTAGCATGCCAGTGTTCAAGGTAGATTTGCAGTAACATTTGCATATTTCTGCATCAACTTGGAATTATTTGTATATCTTTAGCTAAGTAGATACTTGGCACTTATCTAAAACTTTGTACTAAATGCCTTTAGATGTTTTTTGGCACAAGAATGTGGGGAAAAAAAACACTTATAGAAGTTGGCTGCAGTCTAAAGGCTCGTACATACGCAATCAAGCGTGTGTACAGCAGCCCCCAACCTATGAGCGACTCGCTCGGCAGATCAACTCACCAGACAGACGCCCAATTCCTTTGAAGACACCCACCGTATGACATCATGCATGCACTGCTCCATCGTCTCTCTGCCCCTGCATAGCAACAGTATGCATCATCAGCTACACAGCTAACACACGACAGTACTGGCTGGCCTAGCGATATCGCCCAAGGGATCGGGCTCCGATCCCCGATGAGCGACATACCTCACAGGTGTGTACGCACCTTACCAGTGAAGTCTGCATGCTGAGGGGCACAGTCCTGTTAAAAATGACTTTGCCAGCTTTGAGAGGCCTGTGCATGTTTATCAAAATGCACTGGTGAAGTATCAAAAATTCACATACAATTGTGTGCTGGGCACACTATAACACTAATCAAAAAAAGTTCAAAAACCCGTAATTAACCCTAGGTTGGGTAGTGTTGGGGCTTGAATCCTGGGTCTTTTTATGGGGGGGTTGCACTTTGGGGCATACACCGCATTGTCTTTTATAGATTATTTAGTAATAAATGGATTTATACTTTTGCAATTACGGGTTTTTGAACTTTTTTTCAGCAGTGGTAGTCTGGGAAAACTAGATGTTACTGCCCACTGAAAGGTGTACTCTTGACATAGGTTACAACTCGGCTCCATGAGCCAACATAGAGGAGAGCAACCAAGGTTTGAGGGAAGCAGGAGGGATTTTATGGGGAAGTTTAATTGTTTATATTGTAACTTATCTAATGCCACCCAGACAGTAGCATTATTGTGTTCTGATATTATGAACATTACTTTGACTTTGTTTCTTTTATCTTTGTAAAACGAATACAAAATTGTTTGGAATATGCGCTGGGGAGCTGCCATCATCGGGTCATTGTGGTGTCCAGCAATGTGTAGGGTAATGTGCATGCATATGTGTGTAGTTGAAGCAGTAGCTCGGCATGGTTCCAAAAGTGCAATAGCTTGCTATGCTGACTATATGCTGACACTCACCTGCTGCTTGGGTGGTTGCAGCACTAAGGTGAAGGATGACAAGGAGTAATCCTTTGCCTTAGGAAATCACCAGTTCTGTGCTCTAATGGTGATTCATTCAGTTAAATATAAGCTGGACAAAACTGGACAAAAAACTTTTAAATATTTAAATTCTGTGTGAAAACATACTAGTGGCAATTGTACAATCATCAGCACACAGAAATAAAGGAGGAAATGCCTAACTTCTAAATGTATGGCAGGAAGAGAATGGAACTGAAATTTGATTAAAAAGAGGCATAAGGCATGCTTTTAGGCTAATTGAATAGTGGCTGGGTTTCTGCAAGAGCTGTGTCAGGGCTGCAGCTCTAGGTTGGCAGTGAGTTGACAATTTTGTTAACACTTGCATAAGTAAGCACAGGATTGTACAAAGAAAAGTGATATTTATTACGGTATGTATGGTCTACAGGAGCTAGTTTTGGGTGAATTCTGCTTAGCAAGAATTAATTGTAGATAAGGATGCACTTGTGTACAGTAGTGATCTTACAGAGGAAGTGTAGTGAAATTTATGTAATGAATAAAATTGCTTATTTTTTTTTTTAACATTTATTTTTTAATTATTTTGTCAGTGTTTGCCCATTGTAAGATCTTTCCTCACTCCATTGTGAAATAAGGTGACATCTTTAGTCCTGTCAGGTGCATTTCTGTGTAATGTTTGTTTACTGAGAGTTCTGTAGTCAGTAGAAAATTACCTGGTTTCTTAGAATGCTCTGGGAGGAGAATTCTGCATAGCTAAACAGCCTAGGCTAAGCATCACTGGGAGGGAGCTGCTACATATAGTATACAGCAATACAGTAGAGTTTTTGTTACTGGCACAGGTAGTGATTGCTTGATACCGGATATGTTCTTTCACTATAGTTCTTAAATAGCTTAATTAAGTAAATATGTATATTGAGCCAGAAAAGTAAGAGAAGGATTTCAAGTGAAATGGGATGACTACAAAAAACTTGGCAAGAAAAATCCTTTTTGTGTTTGGTGATTAAACTAGTAGAGGTAAGCATTTTACAAATTTTACAAATGGGTCTGAATGAGTGATATTATTAATAAGATTTTTTTATTGACACATCAATAAATGATTTTGAGGAACTTTATCACTTCCTCAGGTATGATGCATAATGGCTAGAGTCTTATGCTGGGCATACACGGGTCGTTTTTTAAATCGAGCTGCTGATGGCTCGATTGATAATTTCCGACAGGTCCGATCACCGTGCGGATCGATTTCCCGCTCGATACCCGCGGGCGGACAATGGCAAAAAACGAAAGGAAGATAAGGAGCGCCCGCGGGGACGTGCGGGAATCAATCCGGGCGGCCGCGGGGACGAGCGGGGACGCGCTGGCATCGAGCAGCTGGCTCGATACACGGTACAAAAACGTACTGTGTATTCCCTGCATTACACTGGTATGAACACGTTTACAAAAAGCCTAATGCTGGGCATACACGAACCATTTCAGCGGCTCGATTAGCCGCTGTATCGACTGCCGCCGCGTCCCCGTGTGTCTCCGCTCGTCCCCGCGTGCGCCTGGATCGATTCCCGCTCGTCCCCGCGGGCGCTTCCTTATCTTCCGCTGGTTTTCGCTATTGTCCGCCCGCGGATATCGAGCAGGGAATCGATCCGGCGGCCAATCGGACATTTCGGAAATCATCAATCGAGCCATCAGCGGCCCGATTGATAAGGAAAATTTAACCGTGTATGCCCAGCATAATGGATGACCCTGCAACAGTGTCTGATTCAAGAGATAGTGAAAAAGCTTGTGCTACAGAACAGAATTGTAATTTTTCAGGAAGATTAGTTAATCTTGTGCCAACGATAATTAATAGCCATAATTTATAACGGGAAGTACCTACTTTGGACACTGCTTGTGTTAATTGTAGTACGCGTAGACTGATCCATTGCTGTGCTGCAGTAAATGAATATTACCAGTGATTCATTGATTTATGTTGGTGAGCAGTAGGCTGATGAAACTTTATAACAGGCCTAATTCACTCTGTTGATCCACTTCCCCTTTGTTCTGTTATCTCTACAAATAGCCTGAAATGTTTGTTCATTCAGTCACTGAAGACTAATTTGCCAGTAAGTAGCCAGTATAAGCCCCACATCATGGTTTTACTTTCAGATATCGATACTAAATGTTACCAAATAGATACTAAATGTTTGAATACATTTTATCTTTTCATCTGTGTGCGGTGTTGAAAAGTAATTGTGTTACTTGGGAATGTTGTGAATAGGCAGTGGGGTAGCTAAGGAGCCGTGGGCCCTGATGCAAGTTTTACATGGGCCCCCCCAAGCACTCTATTTATAGCAATTGATACGGCGCACCAAAACCTGCCAAAGTCAACTACAGTGTATGAGGTGCAAGAAGGGTATGTGGAACAGTTTGTTAATAATTACCACTATTCAAAGTACCTATAGAAGTGATTATTATGAGCACAGCACCAATAGAGAGCTAATACTGTAGTTGAGGGAGGGCCCTTAGGGGCCCCTCTGGCCCAAGGGCCCCGATGCGGTGGCTACCTCTGCAACCCCTATTGCTACGTCCCTGTGAATAGGGATGATTAATGAAATGCAAATTATATCTCTGTGCATTCACATTTCATATACATTCTATGTAGCTTGAATTTGTACCAATCACAATAACTTCCTGCCAATTTTTTTATTTGGTCCAAGTTCAGGCTGTTTAACATTTACATGAAATTTGAAGTCAAGGAGAAATGATTTGCATCTCATTGATCAGCTTTAGCTGGGAAACCACAGAGCCACTACTGTTGTCCTATCAGTGAGCCAATAAGGCCACTAGGAGTCAGTACCTAAAATAATACATATAAAGTGCACTACAGGAGATTCAGTTGACAGTAATGCACCAGTACTCAGTAGAAAGAGGAAATCTCCCATATTTAACATGGAAATCAGTAAGAATATGACATGCAGAATTTCTTACTCTGCCCAAAACTAGAAAAACATTTCTTAGCCAAAGTTCCATTCTTAAATCAAGATAAGTGCACGTGTTACATAAATTCACGAACAATGTGTAAACTTACTATAACAGATTACTGTAACGTCTGGGTTCTCTGTCAGACTGAAGCAGTTAATTCTTCTGCATGAAGAGAATATTTTTTCATGTGAATTTATCAACTGTGTGCTTGTTATTTAAACAGATGTGGGCAGCTCTAATTTTCCAGGACATACATGGAAGCAGACAGTTGCTGTAATTCATAATCAGTGGGTCTGGGTGCCCCATAAAGAGCTACTCTGAAAAAAAAGTATTTGTCAGAGAGAGCAACATGTTCTGAAAGAAACATATTAAATACTAGAAATCAAGGAGTATGAGAAGCTTCATTTCATCATTGTTAAATGTGATGTGATGACTGAAATAAAATCCCAGGGATTTGGACTTGTGTGTAATACCATTTAAAGTGATATGTTGGCTGTGTGATATACTGTTTTTGTGGATTTATTTAATCATAATGTTTCAAGGATGCCATAGAGCTTAGGATGGTCACAGATATCGGCAGGGCAGACATCACTGTTGGGTTGCAGCTCCATTCATTTTTGGTTTGTTCCTGCCTAGTTACATAGTTGGTTTGGTTTAAAAAGGACTTCTCTCTATTGAGTTTATCCAGAAATGATGGTGCAGCACTGTTCTCCTTCCCTACTCCAATGGCAAATATAAAATTGGTGGATTAGCAGTGCTAGGAATAACCTAGTAATTATAGCCGTGGATGTTTTTCAATGCAAGGAAAGCATCCAAGCCCCCTCTAACCTCCCTGGCTGGGAGCGTTTCTGTCTGGATTTATGGGTCTAAAAGCAGTACATTTTTTTCACGAATTTTAGGCCTCCAATTCTTAAGTCTTAACTCACCTAAATATATCAGAATAAAGGCCTGGTAGACATCCTGCGTATAAATAAAAGACTGGAACACAAAATTGTTGAAATTATAACATTTATGAATAAACTTAAAAAATAGTGAAATTATACAAATAAGGCACCAGACTATACAGTATGTCCATATATACCTAATACACCTCCCGTGTGTGGTATATTTTGAAACAGGGAATTGCACAGAGGGCGACATCACAATCAAGGCAGTAGAAGTGTGATTCCTTTTAGACTTTTTTCCGTTTGCTATCAGTCTTAGGCGGCAGGCAGAGAGTTGTCAAAACCCAGGTAGAGTTCGGAGCAGGCGACTGGCAGAGAGTGGGTTAAATCCAGGCAGAGGTTGGTGCAGGCGGCAGGCAGAGAGTAGTCAAAATCCAGGTAACAGTCGGTAACAAACAAAAATCGGTAACAGTAAGGCAGATCAGCAGAAGTACTTGGCTCAGAAGCAGTTAGGAAACAAATTGCTATTTTGTTAACGTCCTGTGCTTTTAAATGAGCTTATCTGGAGTCCTTCTGGCCAGCGCCAATTGCGCATGGGACCCAGGTAAACAGAGGGAGCTGCGTTTCTAGCTAGGCCAACCATAGCTCAGGCTTACCGCTTTTAGCTCCTGCTACTTTGCCCAAGCTTAGCTCAGGAATACCGCCAGGGGGATTAACCTCCCTGGCGGTCTATAAGGAACCGCCAGGGGGCAGCGCAACACTATTTTTTTAAAAACATTTTTAATATCATGTAGCGAGCCTAGGGCTCGCTACATGATAGCCGCTGTACAGCGGCATCCCCCCGCCTGCTTCGATCGCCTCCGGCGATCTTTGATCAGGAAATCCCGTTCAAAGAACGGGATTTCCTGAAGGGCTTCCCCCGTCGCCATGGCGATGGGGCGGGATGACGTCACCGATGTCATGGACGTCGTGACGTCTAAGGGAGTCCCGATCCACCCCTCAGTGCTGCCTGGCACTGATTAGCCAGGCAGCGCATGGGGTCTGGGGGGGGGGGGGGGGGAGCGGCGGCGATCGGAATGCACATGCAGCTAGCAAAGTGCTAGCTGCGTGTTGCAAAAAAAAAAAAAGTAAGTAAATCGGCCCAGCAGGGCCTGAGAAATCCTCCTGTGCGGCATAGCCCAAGCTCAGCTTGGGCTTACCGCCAGGGAGGTTAAACACACATATAGAATATGCCATAACTGCTTCTGGTGGTAATATACTGTGGTTGTTGTTGTTGTTGTGTCGTTGTACTTATTTATGCTACAGAGAGGAGAGTTGGAGGCTTTTTTTTCTTCTCAGGTTTACAAGATGAAGCATAAAGTAATTCCTTGGCTAAGCGGTGACACATCACATAGGGTTAAGAGTGTGAAGATTGGGGAATGGGGACTAAAGGAAGGCAAGAGATCCACTAGGTTCTACACTAGCATTAGTTCCTTGCAGAACTGGAGAGATAAGGACCATATAACCTTCCAGGAACACCAGGAACTAACATTCTCTACTGAGTTTTCTCCTATGTGACATTTTCACACCTTGTTAATAAATTGCCTTTTAAACCACCAGCAAGCAAGGAAATACTCAAAATAATGTTGACAGTACTTTTTCACCTTTTTTTGTACTTTTTGCTACAAAGTTATTTTAAAAAGTTGAAAAAATATCTCCTAGAAGAAAACACAGGAGAAAAATTGCATATGGCTCAGTAGGCAATTGTGCAGTAATATTTGTTTTCTATTGAATATCTTGTTGTAAAATATTACTTACAAGTTGGGTTGCATAGAATTGCAACCACCAATAAGGGCTTATGGAGGAAAACCAGCCTCTGCTTTGGTTCAAGTCCCTGAAACTTTGTTTGCTTTAGATATTTTGTGCAGTTCCATCCTTTTGCTCTTGCCTTGCAGAGCTAGACTTCAAATTTGAATATTAGAATCTGCACGAAGTCTGTATGCTTTACTGTGTTTTCTGTAAGATTAATGGGACTCAAATGACTACGGGGGAACAGAAAGTTACTAAGAATCGCTTTATTAAGCTAATAACCTGGGGGGGAAAAGTCTGTCCGTCTCATAGTCCGAATAATACATATATGGGTGTCCGCTCTCTGCTGTGTCCACTACCAATCAGGCGGTGGGCTGTGCCCCAGACTCACCAATACCAGCCATCCACTGTTCCTGTTTTTAATTCCAGCTGATGATCTTGTGGGTAGGGCCACGGCTCCGTAATTAGGGCCAATCACTGCACTTCCTCTGTAGCAGTGACATCTGATAGGTTACTGCTACTAAGGGAGTGCAGTGATTGACCTCAATGACCGAGCCGTGGTCCCGCCCGCGAGACCATTGTCTCAAATTAAGATGGGGAGCATTGGGCAGCCATGATTGGTGGGTCTGTACTGATTGGTAGATGAGTTCCCGAGGCCTGCTGAAGGCTATGTGCAGCAACTTCCTTTTAAATGGAGCTCTTGTATGTATACAGGGGGACAGAGGAATCGGGACAGAGACATGAGGACAAACAAGGACAGAGGAGGACACATGTATGCAGATGGGGACACAAGAGAACACAGGTGGACAGAGCAGGACACAGGAATACAGATAGGGACGCAGGGAGCACAGGCAGACAGAGGAAGACACAGGGGATAAATAATTTGGGGCAAAAGGTCTTTAAGATGCCCCTGCACTATAGACGCGCCAGGCTTAGTAATTTTTTCCCCTGGTTTTCCTCTTCCAAACCTAGGCACATCTTATAGTCTGTCGCATATTATAGTCCAAAAAATACGGTTGAGTTATCAAGCCTCCTACAATAGAAGAGAAAATATGCAGATGTATGCAGTGTGTAGATCTCAACACATGACAGGAAAATTACGGTCATGTTCACCTGCAGGCTGCAAGTAATACATTTTGAAAGAAATGTTAGGGGACCTCTAAAATAGGCTCCCCAGGACACAGTTTGGACACCCATTCAATAGTTGATGCAAATTTGTTGAAATGTATGTGCAGTTTGAGTATGGATGATTCAAGTATGCTCGCATCAGTATTGATTGGTCCAGTTTCAATCTGTATTACAAAAAGCAACCAAGTACTTATCAATTATTGCAAGTACACAATTAGCTATTGTCTAGGTTTGCATGGACACAAGACAGCTGAATATGGATACGTGTCCTCAGTAATTTTAGAGCAAGTGCAGGCTGCTGTTGCTGACAGTGACAACCTCTTAAAAAGTGCTATTTTCATGGCTGTTGTGCTGATCCTCTGTCTTTAATACTTTTTGAATTACTAATCCAGAATGAGTGTGCAGATGAAGTGTTTAAACAACACTTTTTTTGCAGTTATGTGACTTCTAGAGCCTAAGGCTGAATTCACATTGGTCAGTTGCATAATGCACACGTTATAATGAGTGTGAACTGCAATGGAGGCTGGCCATAGACTTTAATACAGAGCCTACATGCAGCGAGACTGAATAAAGAGATCAGTTACAACACAGTACTGTGAACAGTCCCATAAATTTGTATGGGCTGTGAGTTGACATGCAGAACCAGTTATTATGGTTTGACAGTTTGCATTAAAAAAAGGTGTAGCGTTGACATATACTTCACTGTAACGGTTGGTTAAAATAAACTGTGTTTATAGCTTTTAGTTTGGCCGATCACCTGTAGGAATGGCTTGTCTATAATGTATGTGGGTTATAATACATTTTTAACGCATCCTTGCTATTGATGGCAGTTTATTGCAAAGAGGCTGCATCTCCAGGGATGTCAAATGCCGAGCTGCGAGACTTGGGATTTTGATGCAGTTGTGCTGGAGCAGAAGCTTATTTAATTACACTGCAGCTATTCCTGAAGGGACAGAGCCATCCATTATATTGATGGCTTCTTGGAGGCTTGCTTGGCTGTAGCCTGGCCTCATCGATGAGACTTACAGGGACAAGGCAAACACACCCTGAGATTATACTTTGGCAGTTTAACTCTGTATTTCATGAGCTAATTCATTAAAAAAAACGTTTTAATGTAATATAAGCTCCAAAGCTGTAAAACGTTCTTGAAACCTTACTATAAGTCTACTACTATTGGCTATTTTAAAGAAACTCATTTTCTTGAACCCGTAAAATAAGATAAACAGTGAATGGCTGCATTACAGCATGAGTGATAAGCATAGACTCTGCAGTCTGCCTTGCTTCACTGTCTGCAGAATATGTAGAGCATGTTATGCTGCTCATGTTTACCATACACACTCAGTCTCTGTAATACAGCCACACTTTAAGGTGGGCCCAGTGGAAAACTCCTCTGTTCTTATCAAAACACCTTTTTGGTAGTTTAGTTATTTTAGGGGCAGCCTAGAGAGTGAGGTATTTTAAATGATGGAAACTATTTTGGTAAATAACAAGATAACTTTTTAATATGATCTTGTTTATTTCGATTAAAACTAAGCACAGTTAATCGGATTGTCTTTTTTAAAGTGTGTGTTTGGGAGTTGTCTGCACTGAGATACTGCATGTGTTAAGTTTCTACGTCCGTGAACCGCTATGCACCACATTAACCCTTACTCTTGTGCAGCATTGCCAGTACGTCTACACATTATTATATGCATCATGCAAAGCTTCCTTTTTAAAGTAAGCATTTTGCACCTCCAGGTAAATGGGCTGTGTGGCCATATTGGCAAATGGCACTGAAAAAATCAATGTGCCTGTGGTTGAGTGGGTAGTTTGTAAGAATCTGCGCTCAGTCTATTTCACTTCACAACTAGGTAACACAAAAACAGCATCAGAGTCAATCAACAATCATCCGGCCCCGCCTTTCACCCACCGCCTGCGCGTCTGCCACAGAGCCGAAATGGCAGGGGCCTTACGTGTATCGGCCATGTGCGCACCTCTCTTTTCCCCCACTCATTCACCCCCTAACACTGATGAAGTTATTTCTGATTAAAAGCTATTGTTGATTAAACAGGGTCATGCAGTAGCTAAAATGTCAAAACTGCTCTGGTCCATAAGGAGAAACGAGGTTTAGATGTAACAGTGTACTGTGCGCACAGAGACCTATAAAGTCATGCGTATGGTGTACCATTTTCCTACAAGTGGTAAAAATAATGACAGATTGAACATAGAACTGAAAAAAAAGATGTTTTACCGCACAAGCCTGTATATTACCAATTACCCATGATTGAATAGCAAAACATGTCTACTTTTAAAAATTGTTGTGGCATTTTTCCTGATGGTTAGACAATTAAGAACTTTTTATTATTAATACAGTATAAGTAGAAAAAAGTACACACGTTAAAGAAAAATATATCTTTATTTTTAAATAAAATATCTTTGCCATACATTAAACCAGCAACATAATTTAACCTCCCTGGCGTTTAGCTCATAATGGTGACGTGCAGGAAAAAGAAGATGAAAGCAGTATGCTTGTTACCATTTCGGGCATGCCACCCAGGAGGTTTCCTGGCTTATTGGTGTCCCCAGTATAACTTAGTAATGTATAGGTAGCTTAGTATATGTGTCTCCCTCCCCCTGATCCCCCCCCCCCCCCCGATCCCCAGCGCTCACAGCACCCCTTCGCACAGCCCGGGTCTTCTCTGTGCGGAGGATCAGGACCCGGCGGCATGATATTAGTGGCGTCACAACTGTCATGACGTCATCAACGCTGTGACGCCTCAGGGTTCCGATCATCTGCACAGAGAAGACCTGAGCTGTGCGAAGCGGTGCTGTGAGTTCCGGGAATCGGGAGAGTCCCAGGGGGTTGGGGATCAGGGGGAGGGGAACACATATGTTAACCTACCTATACATTGCTAAGCTATACTGGGGGACATCTAAACCTGGCTTCCTATACTGACCACACCTGTACCTGGCCTCCTATACTGGGGAACACCTAAACCTGGCTACCTATATTTGCCACACCTGTACCTGCCTTCCTGTGCTGGGGAACACCTAAACCTGGCTACCTGTACTGGCCACACCTGCACCTGGCTTCCTATACTGGGGAACACTTAAACCTGGCTACCTATACTGGCCTCACTTGTACCTGGTTTCCTATACTGGGGAACACCTAAACCTGGCTACCTATACTGGCCACACCTCTACCTAGTTCCAATACTGGGGAACACTTAAACCTGACTACCTATACCAGGCACACCTGTACCTGGCTTTCCATACTGGAGAACACCTAAACCTGGCTACCTGTACTGGGGACACCTGTACCTGGCTACTTGCATTAGGGGCATCTATACCTGGCAACTTGCATTAGGGGCACCTATACCTAGATATATATAGTGGGGCACCTATACACTATCAAAAATAATGTTCTCGAGTGGGATGCAGTTTTTACACCCTCGCCCTGGGAGCAATTAAGCCTAGAAACTGCCCTGATTGGAAGGTGAAGCTTAGCTTGCAATGCGCATTCTGCATCACGCACATGGGTGAGACATGGGGGCTGGGGTCTTATAATCGAGTTGGCTTATACTCACCATTGACGTGCTCATCCCTCGTCTTGTACCTCCAATCACTGCACTCGCTGCCACTGAGTGATTACAGTGCTCTTCATATGAGATTTTTTAAATTAAAAAGTTCCAAAAGCTGGTATACTGTAACTCAAATGCAACTGTATGATCAATAGAGTCCCATGTTCATTGTAATGCAGCATTCCCTGCTATGTAGTTATCAGCAGACTCCATAGCAAATGTAGGACTCAGCAGACTCGGTAACCTATACGGGGTGCACACCAGGATGTCTAAGACATTTCAAGGCGCACCAGGGTGCACCCAGTTTGAGAACCCCTGGTTTAGAGGCTTTTAGAGGCTTAAAGGGGACAGGTGCTAACTGGCTTAAGATCAGTAATCTCATTCTTTTCATATGAGATTTTAATAAAGGTTTAATTACTTTTATAAACTAGCACTGTGGATAATTTCTTGAACATTCCCATTAAGGGCCCGTTTCCACTACAGCGAATCTGCATGTGTTTCTGCATGCAGATTCGCACAAGCAATAGAAGTGGATGGGCCTGTTTCCACTTGTGTGGGATTCTGTGCGGGCAGACACATCAGAATTTACCCGCAGCACACACGCACGTGATTCGTCTGTAATGTAACTAAATAGGAAAACCGCAAGCATTTTAGTCTTGCGGTTTTCCCGGCGTTTCTGTGTGCGTTTTCACTTAAAAACCCATGTCAATGCATGCCGGCATTGACATGGTTAAAATCGCGTTGCGCAAACCGCGAGCGATTCCTCGTTAAAATCCGCAACGAAACCACAACCGCATGCGGATTCGTTGCAGCGATTTTCCCGTCAAAATCGCGCCGAAGTAGTGGAAACGGGCCCTTAGAGTTCATGTACCCCATGCAACATACTTGACCATGGGTTTTACAGCATTTGTGTTGCTATCCATTGCTGCACTGGCCTAATTAAGAAATACTTAAAGTGGACCCAAATAAAAAATACAAGATTTCAGAAATAAAATCTATTTTCTAAATTATAATGATAAATAGCAGCCTTTTTTCAGCTGCATGATGACAAATATAAAGTATTTTACATTTATTGGAGGAACTCCTCCCTTCCTTTCATATTGCCGGGATTTTTCCGGCAAACTGGTGGAGGAGATAAAAAACAAAACACAGTCTGCTACTGATGATGTCACAGGGGAGGTGATCTCAGCTTGTGTGAGATTTCACATAGACGATGCCCTTGTGAGGAAGGGTAGCTGATGACAAACACACCCATGATCTAAAACCTCCTACTAAGCTCAGAAGTAATGGCTGCCACCTGTATAACCCTAGTTATGAAAAGAGAAGGGTGAAAAGGATGCATTGAAATGCTCATAGGCTTAAAGGAGTGTTTATTTATCTTTGTATGTGTCAGAGTGGTGCAACTAAATATTTAGAATTAAAAAAATGTTTGGTTTGGGTTCACTTTAATGAGACCACACTACCCTGCAAACTACAATATACACAAGGTTTTTTTGTGTGGCATACGCAGTTGTGAAATGCATAAGTGCGAACATCAGTGTGTCCCAGCCCTGAAGTTATTTTGGTTGTTGTTGTTTTGCTGCGCATGCTGGCATGCTTTTATTAATACATACCATGAAGTAGAAGTCACAGAACCCCATGAGCCAAAAAATTGGTTACATTGTCATACAATAGCACCATAAATAAAAAGGAAAAACATTACATATAATATATCTGCAAACTGAACATGAAACAAAAACCTATATTAAAAGCTACCAATTTTATGCGAATACAGCAGTATCCTATGTGTAAATACTTAGTATCACATTCAGTGTATTCTCAAGTCTGCAAGCTGAATAATCATGGATTGTCCACTCAAAGAAAAACTGAGATGGGTTGTTAAGAAAAAATATATACATACCTGGGGCTTCCTCCAGCCCCCTCCAGGCTTATTGCTCCCACACCATCCACCTCCAATTCCTCCTTTGTCTGCAATTGGCCCCGGAAAGTTCTCTGGTCTGGGGCCAACTGCATGGCCCAGCCAAGCAAGCTCTCCCAGTGCCGGTAGTGTACTGCGCCTGCGGCCGTCGACGGGAGCGTGCGCAGCCGGACTGTGCCTGCGCCCCCTGGCCCCGACTGGACAACTTACCAAGGGACAGTTGTGGATGAATGAGGAGGGGAAGGAGGATGGCTGGGAATGATACGTCTGGAGGGGGCTGGGGCTGTATATTTTTCAGTCCCCATCTGAGTTACACTTTCAGTTAATTCTTTAAGAAAACTAATGTGATTAAAAGAGCATTGCATACAGCACTCAGTATTTTCATGCTACAAGTCCAATAACATGGCTCGTCATCTAAGTGTTCTTCTATTTTCAGTATTTTTTATTAAAATACAATGTATCAGATAACAATTGTATTTTAACAACATGGCTACATTCAGGTTTGACTATGCACTTATTGCTTTCAAAGATAAAGGCCAGTATAAGTGTTCACATCAAGCTATACAACCCCCATTTAGGATCTAACAATAGAAATAACAATCATGCATTATGATAATATATTCATATTGAATGTGCAGTCTGCATTACATTATAATCATATTAAGCCAGAAGGTTGCCTTATACTTGCATGGAGAAATGCAACCTTTATTATGTAAAAAAAATAAAACTATTAACTGAGTAACTAAGTAAAAGAGAAATCACTTCCCCAACCTCTAAAGCTTGAGAGGCATATACCTTTTATCATCTATTAGTTGCAAACTGGGGTCCACCAAGCGGAAGTTCATATTCATTTTGCAATAACTGTAATTAGTAATTTTGGAAGGGGAGAAATGGTGTGAAGTCCTGCAGTGAGGTTTTGCAGTAAATCGCGTGCGCACGCTCCATCATCAGTCTCTCAGTGGCGTTCATCGCTAGGAGACTGTTAGACAGTGAAACTGCTGTCTATTTACACTGCACTGATCTACAGCAACGGTGTACTGGGGACAGCCATGTGACACAGCTCTCCCCTGGGAGGCACAGAAGCGATCAGCTGTCATAGGCTGATGCCTATGACAGCCGATCGCTGTGAATGGCTGCTGGAGGGAGGGAGGTAAGAAAAAATAGGGTAATTTATTTAAAAAATAAACAAATAAAGAAACAAACATTGTGGGAGCGATCAGAACCCACCAACAGAAAACTCTGTTGGTGGGCAGAAAAGGGGGGGGGGGAATCACTTGTGTGCTAGGTTATACCGCCCTGCAGCGAGGCCTTACAGCTGCAGTAGCCTAATTTGTAAAAATAGTCTGGTCACTAGGGGGGTAAAGCCTGTGGTCCTTAAGTGGTTAAAGTGGTCTTAAACTCAGGATTTCTTCTTTGCTCTAAAAGATGATTTACAGCCTTAAATCTACTACCAGGAGAAAAAACTATAGCAGAACAGAATGCAAAAAGTTAAACACAGCACTTTGTTCTGCAGTGGAAAGCTCCTTTAGTTTATGATACCCATCAGAAGAGGTGATAACATTATATTTTGTTTACATTCTCCTGTTGCTGCAATTAGTTACAGCCAGCCATGGAACTGAAACGTAACTGTACTGAGCTCACAAGCAGAGAAATCTATAAATAAAATGCAATGGCAGCTTTCAGAGCAGATAAACTGTACTTCGAGAATTTGTAAACAGGCAATGTTACTTGTGCACAAAAATTATAATCACCTGAAATGATTAGTGTACATACACCTGAGTGTGGTTAAAATGTCTGAAAATGAGGCAGTGGTCAATCTCAATTATACAGTTTACCTCTTTCACTGATATTAGGTATTTGTTAAATAAAAACATCTGACGAATATGGTTTAAGTGCATGGTTTCTGTGTGGTTTTACTCCGGATAAGTCAAAGTTTACCACCATTTGTAGTATGTAATGCAACTGAATGGACTGAGATTCGGGAGTGATGCCCAAGTCCCCTCGCCAGAGGCTTGG
Organism: Hyperolius riggenbachi; assembly: GCF_040937935.1. Lineage (NCBI taxonomy): Eukaryota > Metazoa > Chordata > Amphibia > Anura > Hyperoliidae > Hyperolius > Hyperolius riggenbachi. The sequence continues at coordinate 187,971,048 of NC_090655.1, read as the reverse complement.
TGGCCACTTGGGGCCTCTCATTTCCTGCAGGCATGAGAGAGCCTACACATTCCAGTTGTTTAGAACTGGGTTGATGGAACTAAAGATCTCCTGGGAGGGAGATGCTTAAAGAGTGGCCCATGGAAAAAACCTGCAGCTATGCATTTTGCATGTCCCTACCAGCCTGAGGTTAACCTCTGGGTCTGAGTTCCAGGCACACCATCTTATTCTCTCTGTGGTCCTTTGTCCAATGTACAGTGCACAGCAAGTGCCATGATCCGCACATCCTCCAAAGTACAACAGTCTAAATCAAACTTACCATCAACAAAGCCACACGTGGGGGTGGGGGTGGGTAGGGTTAAGACATACCTGAGACTTTATTGAAGGACAACACACATGAAGGGGAGGGGGTATGGGACAAACCTGTGAAGATCAGTCATTGCCCGACTCCTCTAGTATTATAGGATGAGATTATAGCCCCAAAGTAGACTGTGGATCAGTCTGTGGCAGTCTTCCACGGACATAATTTCCCTACGACATACATATCTTTGCCTAGTACACCGCATGGCATCCTTAAAACAACAAATAAATAATAAATAAATAAATATAAGACGCCATGCATCCCGGATTTCCTCCTCTGAAAAGTTTCTGTTAAAGAGACCATACAGTACTGGGTAATTACTCTCCTTAACATAACTTATTCTCAATCAATATTGTAGTATGTATATCCCATATGGAAACAAAATGTCTAGGAATAAAAAAAGGCCTCTATGGATGAATAGAAAGGTTAGGGATAAAATGAAGAGGAAAAATAATGCCTATAAGGTCCTAAAACAGGAGGGGACCGAGGCTGCACTAAGCAATTATAAGGAGTGCAATAAAAATTGTAAAAAAGAAATTAGGCTGGCAAAGATCGAAGCTGAAAATCAAATCGCTAGGGATATCAAATCTAACCCAAAAAAGTTTTACAAGTACATCAACTCTAAAAAAAGAAAGGTTGACTGTATAGGACTCCTAAAGGATGAGGGTGGGAACTCAATGGTGGATGACCAAGGTAAGGCAGAGTTATTAAATGCTTTCTTTGCTTCTGTTTTCACAAAGGAAACAACACTGTTGCAAATTACAGAGGCAGAAGAGTCTCAATCTTCTAACTGTAATATTAAATACTTAAAGGAATACTATTGATGTATGCATTTATTTTGAAATGCTGTATGTTGTAGCACACATTAGGACAAGTACTTGGAGCAATTTGATTCCTCACACAGCTGTTCCTCTCAGCTGTAAAATCCTCTGTCAGTTTTGGCGTCAGTGTTGGATACAAAATGTATCTAAATACTGGGCTCCCAGAGGGCTAGACCATGTCTTTGAACAGGGGAGTTGCTATCAACTCTTCAGTTTATAGTTTAATTACCACCTTGCTGAAAGAATCTTGTTGATGTGGTGGTAAGGGGTTAAAGATTCTAGCAATGTGTGTTTATCATCTTTGCTTCTCTTGACTGATAAAGATACTAATAATGCTAATTGTAGACAGTGGTCTGCCCCTCCCAGCAGCTTGTAAAGTGGATGCAGCCTGGAGTGAATCACCTCAAGCAGGCAGCCAGTCTGACTACTGTTATAGCTAGTTATATTCCAGCAATATTACAGCTCATTTAGTTACCTGTTACTACCTCTGATCAGCCTATTTCTCCTCATGTCTCCTGCATGCTGTGAGTGACACAGTGAAATATATTTGTGAGCTGTGTGACAGAGTAACCAAGCAACTCAGGGTGATCCAAACTACTATGAGCTGTGTGAGAAATTAATTTTTAAGCAGGGATGGTGAGAGAGAGACCTGGGTGAATAAATAAAGTGCCCCTAGCACTAGTGGTAATGTGTACACCAGGGGTCTCAAACTCAATTTACCTGGGGGCCGCAGGAGGCAAAGTCAGGATGAGGCTGTTTCCTTACCGTTAGCAGTGGGGTCCCACAGGGGTCTGTACTGGGTCCAGTGCTCTTCAATTTATTTATTAATGACCTAGTAGATGCAGTAGTGAGCAATGTTGCTATTTTTGCATATGATACAAAATTGTGCAGAATCATCAACTCTCAGGAAGATAGTGTCATATTGCAACAGGATCTGGATAGGATGGCTATATGGGCACATAAATGGCAGATGAAATTCAATGTTGAAAAATGTAAAGTCATGCATTTTGGTCGTACAAATGGTCTAGCACCATACAAAATAAATGGGATACAGTTGGGGACATCAGACTTGGAGAAGGACTTAGGAGTACTCATCGACAACAAGTTAAATAATCATACTCAATGCCAAGCCGCTGCAGCTAAAGCTAACAAAATGTTGGGATGCATTAAAAGGGAAATAAAAACTCGAGATGCTAGCATAACATTGCCCCTGTTTAACTCTCTAGTAAGGCCACATCTGGAATATGGAATTCAGTTCTGGGCACCACATTACAAAAAAGATATTGCAGTTTTAGAGCAGATGCAGAGACGAGCAACAAAATTGATACATGGGATGGAAGGTCTCGCTTACCAAGAAAGGTTAGATAAACTGTGTTTATTTAGTCTAGAGAAAAGATGCCTTAGAGGAGATCTAATTAACATGTATAAATACATCAGAGGGCAATATAATAGCTTGGCGGATAAGCTTTTTGTCCCTAGGCCTTCTCAAAGGACTAGAGGACATGATCTGCGCATGGAGGAAAAACGTTTTAGCCATTTATTTAGGAAAGGGTTCTTTACAGTAAGAGTGATTAAGATGTGGAATGCATTGCCACAGGAAGTCGTTATGGCAAACTCTATACCTGCATTTAAAGGGGGCTTAGATGCTTTACTTGCGTTGAAAGACATCCATGGCTACAATTACTAGGTAATGCCTAATGCTGTTGATCCAGGGATTTTTATCTGATTGCCATCTGGAGTCAGGAAGGAATTTTCCCTTTTGGGGCTAATTGGACCATGCCTTGTAAGGGTTTTTTCGCCTTCCTCTGGATCAACAGGGATATGTGAGGGAGCAGGCTGGAGTTGTACTTTGTACTGGTTGAACTCGATGGACGTATGTCTTTTTTCAACCATAACTATGTAACTTCTGTCAGTTCCCATCCCAAGGCATCCAGTAGGCCCTGTGCATATGGGCAGTCCCAGAAAAAGGTGCAGCAATGTTTTCTCTTTGAAAATTCACAAGGTGCAATGTCTATACTTGCACAGGTTCCTGGCATGCATGAAGGACCTCAGGGGCAGCCCCCCTTGGAAGGCCATCCAGGACAGGTCTTTATGCTTGTTGGGAAGCTTTCTGGAAGCCACGGTCTTCAATACACACTTGGTGGGGCTGTCTGGCAGCCCTGAGATGGATTCCATACTGTTTCTAATGATCCTGTAGACCATCTTTGGCTTCCACAGGTCTGGTTTGACCCCATGCATCTGCAGTTTCTTGATGAACTTGAAAGCATCCACGTAGAACCAAGGGATGGAGCTATCTCATTTGTCCCACGCTAAAGACCTCCATAGGAAGAGGAGGAAAAAACGGGAAATGGAGTTGTCTGCGGAGCCCTGAGCATAGTCCATAAGAGTCCTGTGGATGCAGTTACACACAAAGAAGTCTCAAGCACTCCTTCTATTAGTGTACAGGAGTGTAAATTTACAAAACGGCACAACACAGCATTCATGCAAAACATGACAGAGCACAAAATAGGGTAAAGCACAGTTCCAATGATTGCACAACATTATTATTTAATTAAACAGCACAACAAACATAATAAATATCACAAGGCAGCTGTGATTAATAATTAATATAATACTTAATATGAAGATTAAGCATCTCATAAAATAATTCATAATTAATATGAACCACATTGATTCTAAATTATTATTTATAGTAATGAGAAACAGCACATTGATCTATATTTACTATATAGCACAATCATTTATCATGAAATATTATTAAGCAAATACATGAATAATGCTTATTAATGCACTAGTACACAACAGTGCAAAGCTATGCCTAATGCATCGAACAGCAGCACAGTATTAGGTGTACAGAAACAATATAAATACAGTCCAGGATTCACTGGCCTGCACGGCAAGGCATAGTGGTATGTAGTAGTGCAATAAACAATACTACATGAAGCGGGGGTTTAAAAAAAAAAACGCAGGAAATATAGGCAGCACATAATGTTTTGGAAAAATACAATCATGAAAGTGTTGAGCAAAAAATAGAGTTCCTCTAAGCTCTTAATTAGGTACAGAGTAACCAAGAGGAGAGGACTGAAGAATAGTGAGTAACGGAGATAAGAGAACTGTAGAATAGTGAGCAACCGAGAGGAGAGAACTGACTAAAAGTGAGTAACTGACAGGAGAGGACTGAAAAATAGTGAGCAACCGAGAGGAGAGGAATGAAGAATAGTGAGTAACCAAGAGGAGAGGACTGAAGAATAGTGAGCAACCGAAAGGAGAGAACTGAAGAATAGTGAGTAACTGGGAGGAGAGGACTGAAGAATAGTGAGTAACCGAGAGGAGAGAGGAGTGAAGAATAGTGAGTAAACGAAAGGAGAAAACTGAATAATAGTGAGTAACTGAGAGGAGAGGACTGAAGAATAGTGAGCAACCGAGAGGAGAAGAATGAAGAATAGTGAGTAACCAAGAGGAGAGGGCTGAAGAATAGTGAGTAACTGAGAGGAGAGAACTGAAGAATAGTGAGTAACCAAGAGGAGAGGGCTGAAGAATAGTGAGTAACTGAGAGGAGAGAACTGAAGAATAGTGAGTAACCAAGAGGAGAGGGCTGAAGAATAGTGAGTAACTGAGAGGAGAGGACTGAAGAATAGTGAGTAACCGGGAGGAGAGTACTGAGTTATGCAAAATTATGAGTTAAAATATATATTAGTTTTTATATGTGAAGTAAACCAGAATCAGAAGACTTATTAGAGTTATTGCTTTCTAGGATATTTTGATACTATGTATCATCAGCACATTCTACATTTGTACAGTAAGTATTAACTGGAAGTCATTTAATTGCTTGTGCCTAGGTTTAGTATTTGCAATTATAATTAATGCCCTGTAAAATTAGTTTTTGTTTTTTTCTGACAAGCTAAGAGTTAATCCAGACATTTCCCTTCATATGCATATTACGCTGTCTGTGTCTTACTGTGCTTTGTCTTTTTGCTCTTTAATTTCATGTGAGTTTAATTTTTTATAATGTGTTTTGAGAGGTTTTGTTGTTGCTGTGGTTTGTACATTTCACAGCTGCTCCCCATGATGTCAGAATGATTAAGTAACTAATATCAACTGACAGAGACAGTCAAGTGATCCTCACGTTCCATTATAAATATCTAAAAGAAGATAACCAGATAATGCTCAAGGAACCAAGGAACATAAATATCATAAGAAAGTTGTGATCAAGAACACATGGCAATAAAAATTCACTATGATCCTTTCGCTTTGCTTATAATAGTATCATTTTGCATTTTATTCTTGCTGTAGGAGACATGAGTGGCTAATCTGCTTAATTATTTTACTTGGCCTACTAGTGAATTAGATAATATGACATTGGAAGCAGTGAATACAAATACTTTGGGGTTTTTTTTGTGTCCTGGAATGTGCTATACATTTTGATCATGTGAAATGTGTCACTGTAATCACTATATCTACCAATTATGTATTATGTACCAATATTTTAATTATTTTTCACATTAATAAGTGTCCAGATTACTAATCCATTGTTTTAATTGTTTGGGTAGGATATACAGGTTTAATGGTTGCAGCCCAAACTAGTCAAACTTTGTTTGCGTCGGGAAGGATTACAATACTGTTAGATTGTTTTTGCTGCTTATGTTCCCCTTGGAAAGATGTAATTTCCCTTTTGTTCTGGTGACACACAGGGATTTCAGCCTTGATCACCCTGACAGGAAGCAAGGGACAGCAATGAACACCTAAATCAGGTTGTAACTAAGGGTGCATGCGCACATCCAGTTTTGATTGGCCAATGATTGGTTAGTTTTGTCACTTCCATGTAGTGTGAGGGCCAACAGATTTTAAATACTATGAATAGATTGTATAGGTGATCTTATACTAGCATGGTAAAATTAGCTAATCAAAATTGGATGTGTGTATGCATCCTTAGACATGCCAAGGAGACAGTGTACAAAATTAACTGGGATTATGCCAAAACATACCTCTTAGAAGATACTACAGTACAAAATCAATCAAAAAACAATGAAAGTAAACATAAAAGCTTAGAAACTGGTTTTAGGTATTAAGATGGCTAAAGATGTACCATTAAGTATCTAATGATTAAACTGACTTCAGTCAGCCATGCTTGATTAATGTTCGTGAGCGTGACTGTTTGATACATACACATTACATGTGGTTCCCTACTTACAAACAGTTTCAGTTTGGCAGTTTGTAAGTTGAATGTGCTTGTAAGTCGGATCATGTTACACATCGTGAAACCTAGATAAATAATTTACTTTTGAACATCATCACATATAATAAAAGGCAAGTGTCCCTGCGTCCTGTCCCTGTGTCAGTGCTTTTGCGCTACTGCGCATGTCCTGCACTGACAGCCGTTGGGACAGGACGCAGGACGGACCAGGTCTAGTTCAAAGTCAAAGACAGAGGCGCTTGGCTTTGAACTAGACCTGCAATAGTTATATGCTCCGCGAAACGCGTTGCACTGCACTTTTGGAGTATGTAAATAAATATTTTTGTTGAACATTATCAACAGTATCTTGTGTCTACTTGGAGGAGGTAAGTCCAACACTGCCTCTTTTATTTTTAACAATTTTAGCAAATGTTATCCTTCTGGTGCCTCTGTCTGCTTGTATTCAGAGTACAGCTACAGCACCTACAGTTCATTAAAAGTCAGTGGTACTACTTTGCAAAAACATATTATTTTGTATAGTCCTGTATGTCAAAGAAGAGGCTTCTACACATTTTTTTTTATACTTACTAATAGCCCTGTGACATGTATAATTTCATAATCAAACCTGTTATGTGTTAACCTATTTAAAGTAGTTGTATCCTAAAGTTGTCTCATTTGTATGGCTGGCCTATATGTCACCTCTCTATTATTACTATATCTTAAAACGTTTTGGGCAGGGTTATATCTGACAGGTTCTCTTTCTCTCTTAAACTACATACAACCGCTAGATTAAACTCCCCCACTGCGGCTGATGAAGAATGCCTGGGAAGATAATCTAGGATGTGTATGGGAGTTCCCTGACAGCGCCTAAATATCCAGCTTGCACCCACCCCACCTGCCAAAAGCCACTCTGTCATGCGCCATGTGTCCTCAATACAGATAAGGAAATGACATGCCTTCATCTTTTTTTATGAAGTAACATAATGGAACTTATTGTCCTAGGTTTCTTTTGTGACCAAATAAATTGAAATACCGTATTTTTTAGACTATAAGACACACTTTTTCTCCCCCAAAAGTGGGGAGAAAAAGTCCCTTCGTCTTATAGTCCGAATACAGGGAGTCCCCAACTTAGAAGTCTATAGTCTATAAGTCTATAGAAACCGCCGACCCGGCGCGATTTTTGGGACTCTCTGTACTGTCCCTGGTGTCCTGCTGCAGTGGCCCTGTTATGAGAAATTAGCGGTGGCAGCCTCGGGTATCACTCACCTGATGCTTGCGTTGATCAGCTGCCTGGTGTCCTCCGTGTTCCTGGTGTCCGTCTCCGGTATCTTTCTGCAGTCTTCTGCTCCCCCATATGGTAATTAAGCTGCGGCAACCACTTCAGGAATCACTCACCACATGCTTGCAGACCGCGAGATTAGCCGCTTGTTGTTTCTCTCACCTTCCCCCTAGTGTCGGTACTTCCTGGTTGCGTCATTACAGACGCGGCCAGCACTAGGAGGAAGAAGCGGCTGATCTACAAGCATGTGGTGAGTGATGCCCGGAGTGGTTGCCGCAGCTTAATTACCTAACAGGGGAGTGGAAGACTGCAGAAAGATACCGGAGACGGACGCCAGGAACATGGAACACACCAGGACAGCAGCTTCTCGATGTGGGCATCAGGTCATGTGAGTGAAATCTGGAAGGAGAGGACAGGAGGAGGACATGGGGGACAGGAGGAGGACATGGGGGGCAGGTGTACACATGTGGGTACAGGAGGAAGTCACATGAGGGTACCGGAGGAGGACACAAGCGCAGGGAGGGGCAGGAGGAGGCCACGAGAGGGTACAGGAGGAGGACACAAGGTGGCACAGGATGATACATGGCGACAAAGGAGGAGGACACAAGGGAGGGGCAGGAAGAGGACATAAGGAGGCACAGGAGGAGGACACAAGGGGGACAGGAGGAACCACAGAGGGGGGACACAAGGAGACACAAAGGGGAACAAGAGGTGGACACAAAGGGGGACAGGAGAAGGACACCATCATTGGGGGAGAACATCTACTAGAAGCCCCTGGACCATAGACACACCAGGTTTAGTATATTTATGTTTCCCTTATTTTTGCCCTTTAAACCTAGGTGCGTCTTATAGTCCGGAGCATCTTATAGTCTGAAAAATACAGTATCTGCTTTTGGAGTAGTTCTAGGGATTTTCTAGTCACCTCTATAGGGGAAGTGTGAAAATAATACATAATCTTGGGCAGGAGGATCATCTACAGTATATAGCTGTTACAGGACCTGCCCAAGATATGTTATAGTTCACCCAGGATTGTATCAGTTTCAGAAGAGACTTGTATAGTGGTGTATAATTCCAGGAGAAAAGTTTGGAGGAGTCACTAGGCAAACGTTACACCTAAGTATCTGAGATAATGTGGTTGGTATTTAAAATTGAAGAGGCTGCAGATGTAGCTCCCCATTACCACTGGAAGATTACTAGTCTGGAGTCCAAAAACAACTTCAAAGTGCTTAAAATCCATCAACAAATTAAGAATAGAGATTACTGAGTTGATCATTGTCAGGAGGACGTCATCCGCAAATAAACGCTTTATGTTTTTTTGTTTTTTTTTACCCCCTTGGCGGTATGATTCTTTCCGGATTTCAGGGTCTAAAAGCGGCACAATTTTTTTGCACCCTTTCAGACCCTAAAACCTGGAAAAAAATCATGCTGCCAGGGAGATCTGCACAGCCCCAGTAATCACTCACCTCCCTGGACTCCCGCACTGCAGTTATGCCTCCATCCTCAGGGTGGCGCTGCAACTCTAAAGTGAGATTGCCAGCTGTCGTCATGACGACAGCCAGCAATCTCAGCAAGAGGAAGCAAAGCTCCGGAGGATGGAAAAAGAATGGCGTCCGACGTTGGGATCCCTGGGAGGTATGTAGAAAGGCTCCCGCTGCCCGCATTGCTCTGCGTATACCGTGCAGAGGTCGGTATTACCGCTCTGAGCTGCGGTTTTCCGCCCCGACCCTAGCTCAGGGTTACCGCCAAGGAGGTTAATAAAAGAATACCTCCGGCTTTTAATGAATTTAAGAGAAGAGTAGTTTTAACATGAATTGACTGCACTGCATTTGTGTGTAGTGAGTCTATGTAAGTATGCAAGGGATTAATTTTTACTTTGGATAATTCCACTTGAAATGATCAACCAAATTCCTGAAATGTTCTAATTAGTTTTGCAGATAAGGTTTCCCAGGTTAGGTATCTTTAGGTTGTCGTCGGAGAAGCTCTTGGTTACAGGTGCATCTTTCCTGCACAGTACTGTACAGTAATTCTATACAAGGGAAGACAAAAACACTAGGCAGATATACACTGAGTGTTATGCTGGTGTGGGAAGTCTTCACCCTAGCTGAAAAATTCTCACCTGAGCATTGTATCTAGAAAGATCCATAGGGAGTCTGATGCTCAACTGGTCTCTCCATCTGCAATGATCAGGGGTGAGCTTTTCAGCTAAGGTGAAGATCCCCCACATCAGCAAAAAACTTTCTGTAACCTATTTCTCAGTGTATGCTTGCCTAATTATTTTTTTAACTCTCTAGATGTTGATTGTGTTTTCGAAATTAAACAGGCAAAATTATTATTTTTCTTAACAGAATTAGGGCCAGCTTTAGAAAAGTCACCTTCACAGTAGCTGTTGGGTTCCCTGAAGCAGCAGGAACGCAATGGATCGAGAAATCGGCACTGCACATTAATTGCGTTTTGTGTTGCATGCCATCAATTAAAAGTGTGCTTCACGGTAACTGTTAACTGGTGCATTTAGTGCATTGCCATGCTGCAGTCTGTTGTACCGCAACACATCCGCCGCACTTCCCTGCTTAGTTGACTTTTTTTCAGCAGCTTATTTTTAGACATGTTAGCTACTAATCTACAGGTCTGTTGTCCTTGCACTGTGCTCACAATATGAATTCCCTTCTCACATCTGACAAGAGTTTTTTCTATCAGTCTGCAGCATAGCAGATGCCTCCTCCCTTGGTACCTGGCATTATAGATTCTGTATATTATAGGCTGTCATTTTTTAGGTAGATCTTGATCTTTCCTTTGTTTTGTGATATTCTGATGTAAGTAAAGTTTTGTTTCCAATGTATATACAGGTAGTCCCTGACTTACGAACGCCTGACTTACAAACGACACACCAATATGAGCGGTCCTATAATGTGAAATTTGATTCTGTGGGAACAAGTCAATTTTTTTTTTCAAAAAGACCTTGTCATTAGTGAGAACATTTTAAAGGGAACCCGAGGTGAGAGACATATGGAGGCTGCCATATTTATTTCCTTTTAAACAATGCACCTTGCCTGGCTGTCCTGCTGATCTCCTGACTCTAATACTTTTAGCCATAGACCCTGAATAAGCTTGCAGATCAGATGCGTCTGACCAGATTAGCTGCATGCTTGTTTCAGGTGTGTGATTCAGACACTACTAACTTAGAGATCAACAGAATGCCAGACAACTGGTATTGTTTAAAGAGACTCTGTAACATTAAAAAGATCCCCTGGGGGGGTACTCACCTCGGGTGGGGGAAGCCTCCGGATCCTAATGAGGCTTCCCACGCCGTCCTCTGTCCCACGGGGGTCTCGCCGCAGCCCTCCGAACAGCCGGTGACTGTGCCGACTGTCAGTTCAATATTTACCTTTGCTGGCTTCAGCGGGGGCGCTGTGGCGGCTTTCCGTTCCGAACTACACGGAAATACCCGATCTCATTCGGGTCCGCTCTACTGCGCAGGCGCAGGACACTTGCGCCTGCGCAGTAGAGCGGACCCGACGGCGATCGGGTATTTCCGTGTAGTTCGGAGCCGACAGCCGTCAGAGCGCCTGCGCAGGAGCCAGGAAGGAAAATATTGACGTCACCGCTGCACGGACTCCACGGAGGGCTGCAGTGAGACCCCTGTCGGATGGAGGACGGCGTGGGAAGCCTCATTAGGATCCGGAGGCTTCCCCCACCCGAGGTGAGTACCCCCCAGGGGATCTTTTCATGTTACAGTTCCTCTTTAAAAGGAAATAAGTATGGCAGCTGCCATATGTCTCTCACCTTTAAAAAAAATCAAAGAAAAATGTTTTTTAAACTCGGTAAAATGACATTTTGCTGTGGTACACTGTACTATGTAGCATGTTCTGAGTTCTGTGAAATTAGCACATTACAAACATCACATTACAATCATCACTAGGACAGAAAGAGGCACAAAGGGAGACTCTAGGACAGACGTAGGCACAAAAGGGGAAGAGGTGGTACAGAGAAACACAATAGAGGCAGAGGTTGCACAGAGTGGGATACTGAGGCAGCAGGAGGGCAGAAGTGACACAGTGGGGGGCCAGAGGTTGCACACAGGGGGGCACTGAAAGCACAGAGGAACAGAGGTGACCTCAGAGGTGGACACTGGAGGCACAGGGGGGCACAGAGGAGGAACAAGGGACAGAGATAGCATAGGGCACCTACAGTCCATATCTCGTTTGTTAACCAGGGACTACTTGTAGTATTATACAGAAAATGGTGGGAGGGTGAAAGCTATGTCGGTACAGTGTAAGGACAACAGATTAAGAGGTTAACAGAGCAGCCTACAGCTTTACAAACTACAACTACAAAGAGAGACTACATGAAAACTACCTGCCTTTCTTTACTTAAAAGCAACCAATAAGCATAAAACAAATAATTGTCTACAGCACCCTCAACACCCCATAAGAGAAACATACGTTTGTCTTTTGTTCTTCCATTAGAGAAGGACATGTAAAGTGGGATATTTTAGAATCATATAGTAAGGAGTAAAATGTGCTGCCGTATTCATATTAGACATACGTTTTGTAACATACCATAATAATTACTCGAAGTCTCAATATTGGATAGGGCTGGCCATGTGACTGTACCCATTCCTTTACTGAACTCACAGTTACTTGTTTCATGAAGTTCATTATATTTTCTCTGGCTTTTTTTTAATAAGCTAAGGTTATCTGACATGGGATCACCCATGTATATTTATTTGTTATGTGTGGTTAATTTGCAAGTTAGACTTTTGTAAGATGGATTTTGCTTGTTTAGCTTGAGTCTCAACTTAACCTTCCCCATAATCCTTTTTCCTTTTCTAAGTGTATCAGCTAATGTCATTGTACATAAGGTTGGGCTTCTATTGTCTATATTTTGTTAGGTAATACTGAGGTAATAGGTAGTACTGCGAATACTGAGAAGTGATTGAAGAGGCCCTTAGCCATTATATTGATATAATTAAGGTAATGCTATTTGCCAAGGCTAGGTCGCTTTACAAAATTGTCTTTAAGGTACCCACTAATAATACAATCTTGATTGTACAATCAGGGTACAGTTTGCATGGATATGTAAGGTCGTCCCTCATATTATATAGAAGTTGTAAGATTGTACAATCAAGGTTTTAATGGTCGCTTTAAAAGCGCTGGAGAAACAAGCATACTGCATTGTTTCTGAATTCCCACAACAAATTGCAGGCTAACGTCTTGTAACTATGTTAAACATTTAGATTGGTTTAATGTCTGGTAAGAAGGTGGTGGAGGGTTTTAATTTTTGGTAACATTATGCTATCATACGTATACTATTAAAGTCATCAATGCATAAAATCTGACTAGGGATGGTCAATGGACTGCAGATAATTATGGGTTAATGCAGGATCATGCAATTTTATGCAAATATATGCAGTTTGAAAATTAACTAATGGAATCCCACTTCGGCTTCATTATTAAGCTGCATAAATAGTACGTAATTCTTCATCAGCAAATAATTATTTGCTTCTTACAGAACATCCCTAGTACTGACATAGAGTGATCTAGGACCTGTAGTATGCAGATACTAATGCCACATAATATGAATGTAAGAAGGCTTGTCTTCCTTCTTTATCAGTTCTCTGACAAAACAATTGGAAATTGTCAGTTCTTTTGAGATGCCACTCCTCTTATTGAGGTTGAAAGTGGAGTGATAACTCCAGCCCACCCAAGGTTTCACTAGACATTTCGTGAATTCTCTTGGAGCATGTGTCTCCTGTAAGCGAATCATTTTTTTAATCCCTTTCTTAAACTTTCTTGTATAGCTGTGTGTACTGTATATGCTAATCATGCAAATCTCTTACATTCCAAGTTATACATTTTGTCACTGTACCATTTCAGTATAAAATAAAGTATTGATTAGACCCTGTTTGGCTTCTAAGCCGATCTTTCAACCCCATAATCATGAAATCATTAGAAGTACAGATACATACAACCTTAGTACAACTGTACTGCCATACAGTGGGAACACTTGTCAGCATTAGCTAGACTGGCGTTAACCCCTGCTGTGGACTAAGCATTTGCTTTAAATGTACATCTATTAGCAATAAATGGAAGGTCACTTTAGTGAGACAAGAAATACAGAGAAGAAATAGATTTGATGCAAGTTTACATTGTTTTATTTAAGTCTCCATATAAAGTGGCATTAACTAGTCCTTCACAATTAAGAACACATGAGCAAGCCTCCCTGAGATACAATAATGTAAATGTATACATGCATTTGGTCACACGATAGTTCAAAATACACAAGACATAGAATGACCAGAGGTTTTACAGCAATACAGAGCATGCCACTGTGCCAGCCAAAAGTGGCCCAGTTTAACTCATCAGATAATTTGATTACAGCATAAACACCCAAAACAGTGGTGTATCAATAGGAGATGCAGAAGTTGAGAATGTGCCCGGGCCCCTGGTCCAGAGGGGCCCACCAGGTGTCTCCTTCAACTACTGTATTAGTTTTTCATTGGTGCTATGCTGGTAATTATTACCTGTATATGTGGTTTGAATAGTGGTGATTATTAACAAGAGGTTTTCCTCCTATGCTTACACCTCTTTGACACTACCGATGTCTTTGGCAGGGTTCGGTGCTCAATATTAATTATTGTGTAAAGTGCTTAACCTATTTTAGTTCCTGGACGTAGAAACTACGTCCAGTAACCATGCGCGCTCCCACGGCCGATCACGCTCGTGCACGCGCGTTCCTGGCCCGCGGTTCGTTAGCCAGGCAATCAGTGAATCGGGCTATGGTGGGCGATCACTGATTCCTCTCCCCCGCTGAAAAAGCGACAGCTTCTCTCGGAAGCTGTGCCTTTTCTGGCTGTTACTTCCCCCATGCGTCTCTCTAAGTGTATGTTACGCTTAGAGTGACGTCATGTAAACAAACTCATGGCCACCATCTTGTGGCCAAAAAGTAATACTACAACTAAAAGTAAAATAAAATAAAAATCAACACACATTTACATTATAAACCTATTGTTTACATCCCACCCTCCCAAAACTACCCAAATAAAATGTTTAACATTAAAAAAACCCCCATTACAATAAAAAAAAAAACATGTAAATATTTACCTAAGGGTCTAAACTTTTTAAATATCAATGTAAAGATGAAATATTTCTATATTTTTTTAATTTTAAACTTGTAAATAGTGATAGATGCAAAACAGAAAAAAAGCACCTTTATTTCCAAATAAAATATTGTCGCCATACATTGTGATAGGGACATCATTTTAATGGTGTAATAACCGGGACATATGGGCAAATACAATACCTGAGTTTTAATTATGGAGGCATGTATTGTTTTAAAACTATAATGGCTGAAAACTGAGAAATAATGAATTTTTCCGTTTTTTTCTTATTCTTTCTGTTAAAATTCATTTACAGTAAAGTGGCTCTTAGCAAAATGTACCCCCCAAAGAAAGCCTAATTGGTAGCGGAAAAAACAAGTTATAGATCAGTTCATTGTGATAAGTAGTGATAAAGTTATAGGCTAATGAATGGGAGGTGAACATTTCTCAAGTAAAAACGACGGAACGCGAATGGGTTAAGAAGGCCCAATTTAAAAGTCGCACTACAGCCCATGACTCCTTAGCTGAGCCACTGGCCACAATTACACAGAAACTCAACGCGTTTTGCAAAGCTGAGGTCATGTCCTCAGGAGCCAGTCATGGGCTAACAGGAGGGCATACTATGTTGTCACAAACAGATGTGTATTAGGAACAGTTATAAGGAACTAATATGATCTACCCCACAGCAATGGACCATGAAGCAATTAATAAAACATGGGGCACCATGCAGCACATTCAGCCAACGCTCTTCTGCACAAAATATTTATGTGTAACCAGAGCCGGCCTTTGGGGGGGGCAAGTGGGGCAGTCGTCCCAGGCCCTGCACCTGACAAGGCTCCGCGCTGTCACATACTACCAGCACCGGTCTGCCTATGACAGTGTTTCTCATAGTGTCAGCCTCCCAGCCGCGCTCTGCATGTACGCTTTCCCTCCCTCCCTCCTCCTCCAGGCTCAAGTCTTGCCTCTCTGGCCCGCCTCCCTCCTCCAGGGCTCCAATTAAAGATCGCCCAGCACCTCTCTTCCTCCAATGAAAAGAGAGGGAGGCGGGCCAACCAGCTACATCACACACACCACGAGGAGGAGAAAGATGAAGCAGCAAAGGCATTGGCAACAGCCGTGCACTGTGTAGCCAGCAATACAGTGAGCCTCCCTGTCTGTGACACACCCGGCCAGCATGGAGTGTAGGTAGCTCTCTGTATCCCTGTATTGCCTGCTTGTATCACTGCCCTGCAATCAGCCTTCTACCTCTGCTGCTCACAGCTGTAGTACTGTTCGTCTTGTCAGTCCGTTTATCTTGCAGCATCTGTAGTGTCCCTGATATCAGCTCCCTCGTGGCTGGCAGGAGTGATAAGTGCGACACTTCAGCTGGATACATCCTCTGTGTGCTGAGATGACATTAGCATTCCTGAGAAACATTCCAGAGAGACTCGGATGGGAGCAGGAAAGCTTTTCTACATGCAGGGTATGGGGTTATTTACATTTTCTGCCAAGACAAGGAGTGAGAGCCAGCATGACTGAACAGCTACAATCCGAGCCCATCTTTACAAAGATAAAATCCCCTTCACAGAGTCCTGCTGTGCTTTGGAAGGGAAGATGCATAATTTCACTTAAAGGGAAGGTTCAGGGAAGCTACGAAAAAAATAATCCACATCCACTTACCTGGGGCTTCCTCCAGCCCGTGGCAGGCAGGAGGTGCCCTCGGCGCCGCTCCGCAGGCTCCCGGTGGCCGACCCGACTTGGCCAGGCCGGGCCTCTTCTGCGCTCCATTGCGCGTTCCACGCCAGCACGCTGACGTCATCAGACGTCCTCTGGGCTGTACTGCGCAGGCTCAGAACTACTGAGCCTGCGCAGTACAGCCCAGAGGACGTCCGATGACGTTAGCGCGCCGGCGTGGAACGCACAATGGAGCGCAGAAGAGGCCAGGTCGGGTCGGCCACCGGAGACCACCGGGAGCTTGCGGAGCGGCGCCGAGTGCACCTGCCTGCCACGGGCTGGAGGAAGCCCCAGGTAAGTGGATGTGGATTTTTAATTTTTTCGTAGCTTCCCTGAACCTTCCCTTTAATAATGGGCTGTTGTGAGCTGCTCTGATCAGTCAGGCGGCTTGGTTTCCCCTTTTATGGCAGACATTGCACTATGACAATGGTAGAAATTAGATTGTGAGCTCCTTTGAGCACTCTCAGTGACTCACTATATACTCTGTGAAATGCTGCAGAAGATGTCAGTGCTATTTACATGCATAATAATAATAATATTAAATTGTAACTATGGTAGGGATTAGACTGTGAGCTCTGAGGACAGTCAGTGACATGACTATGTACTTTAAGTGCTGCGAAAGATGTCAGTGCTATATAAATAAAAGAAAAAAAATAATGCCCAGAGCTTAGCTCCACCCACAACTTCTTGCTTTTTTTAGGTCTTTTGTCCTTCTGTGCCAGCCCTGATAACACTAGCCAGCATTGTGTGTGTGTGTGTCCCTTTCACTGCTGATGTTGAATTAGCTTGTTGCAGCACTGACTCTTTGTCTTGCATATATGCATATATTTTCTTAATAGCAATTAGCACTGAGCACTTTACTTGTACCAGAGACGGGAGAAAAAAAAAAACGTTTTATACATACCTGGGGCTTCCTCCAGCCCCATGCGCACAGATTGCTCCCACGCTGCCGTCCTCCGCTGCCTACAGCTCTGATACTGCTCCCGTAACTTCCTCCAGTCATGACTAAGAGTAGTGCGCTCTCTACGTATTTCTCCGGCGGCACTGCAGTAGACAGTGACTTAGCGAGGGAGGTTCGCTGAGCGATCATCATCAATGACAGGGCACAGGGCAGTTGCATGGGGCAGGTAGAAGCCCCAGGTAAATTAAACTCATGTTTTGTTTTTTACTTATAATAAGGTTCCCTTTAAAAGCCTGTGAGTGTGGTGGTATGGCATATGGCCTACACTTATGGCTCTAAGCCCCGCATACAGCACTCGCCCCAGGCCCCGCGTACTCTAAGGCCGCCTCTGTGTGTAACATTGTATATGCAGCAAATAAATAACAATTTCTAAGCATGTAATTTTAGTGCCAAACACAAAAACGTACAGGTAGTCCCCGATTAACAAATGAGATAGGGACTGTAGGTTTATTCTTAACCTGAATCTGTCCAAAAGTCCAAACACTGTGCCATCTCCATCCACTGTACCTCCTCCATGCCCCCCTGTGTCACTAGTGTGCCCCTCTGTTCCCTCGTACCTTCAGTATCCCCTTTTGTGCCACTTGTTACCCCGTGCCCGCAGTGTCCCCCCTCTGTCACTTGTTACCCGGTGCCTGCAGTGTCCCACCTCTGTGTCACCTCTGTTCCCACATGCCTTGAGTGTCCCCCTCAGTCTGATCACTTTATCACCTCTGTCCCCTCTGCCCTTAGCTTTAATTTTCTCAAAAACCACAAGGACTTTTTGAAAAAAAAATTACTTCCCAAAGAATCAAATTTTACTTTTTCAGGCGGGTTGTTCCTAGGTTGGGGAATTCCTGTAATGCAAATGTTTAAAAAAAGATCCTTTCCATGTATAGAGTCATTCTGATGCCCCACCCCACCCCCCCATCCCCAATAATGAACAGTAACTAAAATGTAATAAAAAATTGTAAAGTTTATCGCTGGTACGCGGTATGTTCTTTATTATAAAGCACATTTCTGTTTCAGTACACAGTCAGCTATTACTTTAAAAATCAATAAACTCCTTATTCTCTGACAATCATGCGGAACCTATTCATTTGCACAACATCTGAAAATTCCTGTATTTATTTGTGCAACTTTATCAGCCTCTAACATTTTTCTTTCCAGTGAGTATTTTGTTTCTATGGGGATTGAGAATGTACATCTGTAGTGGTGTTAGAATACCAAAATTCTTTTTCCCAGCCTCTGCTGATCTTGTACATTTGCTTCCAGCTACCACTTTCAGCATCTGATTACAGTCTCTTGGCACAATAGTTGTCTGACCTGTATGCCTATACAACAGGACGTGGTAAGAGGCTGTGATGCCTCTGAAGTATTCTGTATGCCTTTTCCTGGAGGGATTTTATTCCCACTCAGTTTAGTAAGACATTAAACTTAATCAGTGTTACCACTGCATGGACACAACAGATTTTTTTCCTGCATGAGCAGCAAGATAGACTGGACAGGATTGTGATGTTTGGTTCTGTACTGGATTAATATGATTTGATTGACAAAAATAATGTCTTATTGTGTTTTGAAAATGTTTCTTGAACCCTCTAGTTACTCCATTTTGCTATAGTAATCTAGACCCTGTTTTACTAACTTACGATAAGATTGCCATGTGCAGGAAGCGCTTGGCAATTTTCCCATTACTACCACTGACAGTGTATAGTGCACTTTGCCTATGTAATGTAACCCACATTGCCTACTGTAAGTAATGCAAGCATTGCTAGTTTAACTCACACTACAAATCACACGAATTAGGCAACGAGTGCAACAGTAGTTATAGTAACATTGCCATGCGCTACATTGACTTGTACCACAATCTTACCATAGGTTAGGGACTCAGAGCCATAGTCACTCCACACATTTATAGTCTAAATTATTCTACTATGTTGTCTTTAAAACTGTTTGAATGCACAAATTTCAACGCAAATGTGTATTCTTTTACAGCCCTATTGAAACCTGCCAAAACTTCTACAAAGACTTCACTCTTCAAATAGACATGGCCTTCAACATCTTTTTCCTCCTCTACTTTGGCCTACGGGTAAATATACACCTTTGTTTTTTTATGTGGTTGATGTGTGTTTGTATATGCACTGTACAGTATATATTGTTACATGGGACCAACATATTTGCTCTTCACATAAGCAGCTACTTATTTCTGCTTTGCTGTGCTACATTTTGTTTTAAAGTGTCAGTTGTATGCTTATTTTAAAAGCAAACCAGAACTGAAAAAAAATAAGGAGATAAACATCTGCATGTATATTCTTAATTCTAAATAGAAACAGCGGATCAACTGTTATTCAAAGCCCTGGATTTTTAACCCTCACAGAGATAATAAAAGAAAAATGAATACAGTCCAGTTCTATGTAGGAATGGTACTGTACATACACATATATCTCATCATGTTACATGTCACTTCAGGGTCCTTTAAGTCTACTTACAATGTCTTTGCCATGCCATGGGATGAAGGGTTTAAATGCAGGCAAGCAAGCGCACTCCTCCGGTGCATGTGTGTTTCAGCAGAATAGCAGGACTATTTGCATTAATGGTACACACATAGGACATTTATAAATTGCCATTTTGCAAGAAGGGGTTACACAAGTCACTGATGAATAATGCAATAATTACTTTACATTATTGCCCAGAGCCCAATAATTTTAAAAAGTAACAACAGGCAAACTGTTGACATTTTGTACCCATATACTTTTGAAGTTAAATGACCTCTACATGTTTAAATTAGCTTGTCTGTAATCTCTGAAGACATTGCTAAAAAACACATTGCCACTCTTTCTGTATTGAGATGACAAAGGAAGTTACTTTGACTTACCACTTCCACTCTTATACTATTGTCAGTAAAAATGCAAACACCGGTAATCAGATTTTTTTCCTTCTCTGACTGGTTGTTCACAATAATGTGGTGGCCTTGTCTTAGTTAGTTTCATGTGTAGGCTGATCATTAACAACCAATCAGAGAAGTACCAATTGCTCACTTGATAGATCTATTGTGTGCTTCTCTTCGAAGTCTCTCTAAAGGTGAGTACACACCTTTCATGGATGAGGGATCGGAGGCGCCTCTGTACACATCCTGATTATTGACTGAGGCGGTCGTAATTGGCTGCATATGTGTGTATGAGGCTTAAGTGAGTTAATCACCTTTAATACATAGGGCTTGATTCAATAAGACAAATAGCATGCCTTATCAAAGTTAGCACGCCTTATCAAAGTTAACAAGCCTTATCAGAGTAGCATAGCGAGCACTACGAATCTGCAGGGGTTTAGGGTAGGACGAGTGGAGCTCTCCTCTTTGCCAATTAGCAGACATAAGTTTGCAATGCTACTCTAATAAGGCGTGTTAACTTTGATAACGCATGTTAACTTTGATAAGGTGTGCTATTTGTCTTAGTGAATCAAGCCTATAGAGAGCTGCCTTTGCAATATTTCAGTACAACACTTTATACTATAAATGCAGCAAGTTTGGAAGTACTTCATTTTTGGAACGCTTCTAATTTTATAATGTTAATGTTAAAAGTTAAATGTTAAAAGTTAAGTTTAGAGTTAAGTTTAGGTTAAGTTTAGGATAAAATTGTAGCTTTAAAATTGTGTTTGTACAACTAACCTAACAAGTAATAGTACATATCTATGTGAATATAGAAAATTATTCTGATAGTGTTGAGTAAATATAAGGAAAGTTACAATGCTAATCAGGCAGTCAAAATTACATTTACCTGACGGAGACCACACCTGAAGCCACAGCAAATTTTATGTTCAGCACTTTTTTTTTTTTTTTAACTCCATATATTGTAAATTAATTTGGGGAGAGATTATTTGCCTTATTTGTTATGTGTGTTACATTGTGTGATGTAATTGATGTAAATTACACTCAGAAGGGGGATGTTCATTTACAAAGTCAGGTTTTTTCTAACATAAGGGGCTTGATTCACAAAGCAGTGCTAATTATTAGCACGCTTGTGAAAAGCCCTGTATCACGCCTAAAGTTAGTTTAGCCGTGATAAATAGCACTCGCGCGCAAAGTCCTGCACGCAAAACTTTGCACGCTCATAGCACGGTGTGCGTGAAATGTCGCATTGCGGTGCGACAAAAAACGGCGCACCCGATGCGCCTATAAAGTTGCATGGGGTGCGACCTTAACGTCGCATGTTGCGACATTAAGGTTGCACCCCATGCGACCTTATAGGCGCATCGGGTGCGCCGTTTTTGTCACACCGCACTATGTGCGTGCAAAGTTTTGTGCGCAGGACTTTGTGCTTTTAAAAAACGGTGCTAACCTACTTAGCACCCTGGTTAACACGCCCAAAGTCTTTAGGAGTGCTAAGTTGGATAGCACCGCTTTGTGAATTGAGGCCAATATATATATATATTTTTTGCATCCACAAAAAGATGGTGAATTTTGTGGGGTAAATCATTAAAATATTTTAGAGATAAAGGCTGGTCACCATTTCAGTAAAATCAATAATTAAAAATTGCTTAAATCAATCATATGGGGGCTTGACATGAGGAAGTCTTCATATGTTCCTTGTTCCAAGCCACGACTTCCAGGGATGTCTACAGATTGTGCCACTCAATCCTGATTTCCTGTACTGAGGCCAGTAAGATCTAGTCAAGGAGATTAGTCAGCTGCCAACCATCTATTGTCCAGGAGCCAGTTACAGCTCAGTTTTTTGCCAATCAGCCATATTGGAATTTTAAATTTGTTTATATTTGGAATGAAACAGGTTAATAGGGCGCGATGCGCACATGGTGAGTTGTGCTCCATCATAAGCCACAATGCAATTTCCAGCTATGGCAGCACAGAGTGCGTAATTTAACCCCTTAAATTTTAAGGACATCAATTCCACATCCTGCTTAGTTTTCCCCTGCATTCTAGGACGCGATATTCGCGACCTGCATTTAAAGCCACTGCTGCATGCTCGTACGTGTGCCCCCGCCGCCCTCATCATGCTTGAGGTCTTTACTCAGCACTGTGATCAGTGGTCACCAAAAATGGGGATGCAACTTGCTTTGTGAGTGAGCAGAGGTGACGTGTGATTTTTGCAACTGACAGATCAGCACTGGATCTGTCAGTGAGTTGCAATGTATTGCCAAGAAAAGATGACAGCCCCCCCCCCCCCCAAAAAAAACCCCACCCCATAGAAAACTACCTAACAAAAACCTGCGCGGCACTGAAAAACCTTGGTGGTGAGTATATCTGCTTTGGAGCAGAAGAAACATGATGCGATTCCCATTCTCTGCAGATAATCTGTTCCCAATGGAGATTCTGAAAATAAAATTATATTTTGGGTAATAAAAAGACTGTTAGAAAATGTTGTAGAGAAATTGAAGAAGTTTGCTTAATTTTCTAATCTTTTTATGTTTTTCCCTGACTAAACATAAATGAAAAGGCTCACATTTGTTTCCCAAAAACTGTAATATTTCTGTCAATGCACAAAGTTATAAAATGTTATTAGCAGTTCAATCAAGGTATTGTAAGAAAAACGTGCACTAGCGCCGATGGCATAAAATAATCTAATTTATAAAGACAAACTTTAAAAGGAAAAAGTGAGGATTATCATGCCAACTGCACAATTTTCCTTTACAACCTGGTCTGTTGAAATAATTTTGGTTCAGTACATACAGCATTTCTGTAAACTGACAACGCAGAAATGTTCCTGTATAAACAGAAAATATTACTTAGGTGACCAGGAGACAGTTTTCAAGCCTACGACTAGTTTGTTTTTATCGTGACTTTTCATAATGATGCATTCTTGTTGGTTTTAACTGTAGCTCTATGATCTTTTCACAGTTTATCGCTGCCAATGACAAACTGTGGTTCTGGCTGGAGGTGAACTCTGTGGTGGACTTTTTTACAGTGCCTCCTGTGTTTGTTTCTGTTTATTTAAACAGGAGCTGGCTGGGTAAGTAAAATGGATTTATTTATTACCTTAAATGCACCAACTGACTAGTATGTTCCATGTTGCTCCACTTTAAAGGAAACATTTATTTGCTAAGTTTTGGGACAGTTGATCTTACATTTTTAGAAACGTGTGGCGTCCGTAATTATATGTAGCAATTTAGGAGGTGGGTCCTGCTAAAAAACCCTCACTGTTCTTCCATCCCTCCAGTATTTAGCAGACTTCCTGGAGTCCAGTGCATGTCATTAAAAGAGACGGCTAAAAGCCATATTTTAAAGCAATACCGAACTCAGATTGCAAGGTTTTTATGTATAGCTATTTTTATGGTTTTTTATTTATTTATTTATTTTTTATTTGTACATTTCAGGAAAGACATGTATGAGGATGATATGAATTTGTTGGTCTATAATGTACCCTTGCAAGACAGCAGGTGTACAGTCTAAGGGCTGACATTTTTATTGTTTTTCATAAATCAGTCATTACATTTTTTTTACATAGAAATTTAACATAGAAGGAGACACAGGTTGTCTAGAGTAATACAATATCGTACATCAACAGCAATCAATAAAATTAATTATGATTAATAGCAGTACAGATCCAGAAAATTCAAATTTTGACATGATACTATTCAGATTCTCAGTTGCATTAATCATTCGAATATTTAGTTCTGAAACAAACCGTGAGAACAAAGATCAAGGATTCAGTCATTAGATTTGATTACAAAACCTTTAACACTAATAGAAATATATTAAACTAAAAAAAAGCTTTCTTGATAAATTTCTTATAATTTTGTTGCTTCCACACTGAGGAATGCTGTTTTTTTTTTTGTCTTTTATCGAGCGGTAGCACAAGGGGACTTCAAGCCCGTGTGGAGCCTTATCTCCAGCCTGTGCATCAGTAGCGATCATATTCAGCTGCTAGGGCAACAGTTCAAGCGCCTCAGTGCTGTACAGATGTATCAATAGGCAGTGGCAGAGCAATGGATCTCTAGAGCGTTGGGTCCCTGAACTGTCGCCCTAGCAATCGCAACTGATCGCTACAGGCAACACTAATTTTATGATGTATTAAAAGGGATTAAAATGTATTATTATACTATTATAACTTTATTAAATGACTGCTGCTATTTGCAAAGCAGCAATCATTCACTCTTATATCGTGTGTGTACATGTGGCATCGTTTTATCGTTCAGGTAGATTGTATGCCCAGGAACACAGGAGGGCACTATTCTGGAAGAATCTATGTCCAGGAATGTGAAGAGGTTAAAAAAGACCAGATATGTCTTTCTGCAGCCAGACACACCCATAGGTAGTTATCCACAAAAGGCAGTAGGACGCTGTAAAATTCAACATGAAAAACATGAAACTGTGACAGCTGACTATCTCATTACATAGCAGGAAAGCAGTATGGCAGCTCTGGACTGCAACGGTGGCTGGCAGTTTTCACCTTTCCTCTCTGTGATAAGCTGGCTCAGTGGCAAAGGTAGAAAAGAGTATCCCTCTGGCCACATTATAAGGCACCTCCCACTTACAGATGGCAAAGGCAGTATACTGCTATGGCAATTTTCCAGGAAGCCTAGATTTCATGGCACAAGTGGTCATTTTTTAGCCATTTTTTCTGATATTCTGTTATAATTTCTGCTGCCTATGCTGATAGCGCAGGGTTTATTTTTTACACCAGAGGTCTACTTTAAGCTACATGTTCCTTTCAAACAAAGCAGTATGTGTTCATTCTAAACCTCAGCAGCAATCTTTGTTTGCCAATGATGTGTAGAGCACAGCAACCACTACATAGAAAAATATGTGATAAAAGAGGTGCATGGCCATAAAATTATTTATATTCCCTGATCGGTTTTCAGTCAGGTAGATTTCATTATTGTACAAGGTTGACCAAACTAATAGCGTGTGATGACCTTGAGATTGTAACAAGATCAGTCTTCATGCAGGATCACCTCTCTATCCCTTTCTATCCCTCCTTTCACTTTCTAACACTCTGTTGTGGATTCCAACGCCCTTCCAGATCTATCCACTTCTATAAATGTGTAGCTTAGGGTAGAGAAAGGGACAGGCATGAGGAAGTAGAATCTGTACATACAGATTGTGGAGCCCCCACGCAGGCATAGATAAAATACTATATCTACATATATAGGACATTACACTTCCAATGAGAGTCCCGAATGACAGCCAAGCCAGGAAAGACAAACCAATATGTAGGATGTAATAACAAGTCCTCCTTATAAGGGTAGTCTAATCTCCTCTTTCACAACGTTCCATGAAGCAAACAGTCATAAGGCATTAAAGATAATACTTCCAATCCAGGCTAACGACTTGTGTCTTCCCTAGTATTTGCACCATAAAGTTACTTCTCTTCTCATCCAGGGCTGGCTGGTCATCCTGACCATAAAAGCCGCTCACTGGCCCGCTTGGTGTCCCAAGCCCTCGCAAAACTCTACAAAGTACACAACTTCTATTAAAGTACTTGCTTGTTGGCTACACAGAGTGGGCAGAGACCAGATCAGAGCTTGGAAGTGTTATTGGATGATGCTGCTTCCGTTGATCACAACACAACATGATGTGTTTTGCCCATCACTTGGGGATTACACAGACATAGTTTTAAGTTTTATTCTGTGTGGAGAGGGATACATATAACTGGAATTTAAAATGTTTCATACCGTTCATTCATTTTAATACGGTATCTTTACTTTTTCATAGCTTCTGGCTTGCTTAATATAAATGTTCAGTCTAGTTTTAGAACGCAAAATACAGTTTATAACTATATAAGGTGCTTTGCTAGATCCTTTTTTTCTGAATACGGCAGGTTGTCTCATTTTACAGTATTAGTAAATCTCTGTTTAATGTTCAAATGACAGCTTGGAAGAAACACAATTAAAATCCTTTAGTGTTTTTTATCCAAGAGAAAACATTATGCAGGCATTTTCAAGAATAAAGATATTTATCTGAATGTTTTGAAAACTCATAAATAAACATCATGCACTATAAAGTATACAGTTTTTAATATGTCTGCTGTTGTATTTATTGTTGAGTAATTGTCCATCTGCAGTTTCTGGCTTTAGTAATTTCTCACAAATCCTCTTATTCCTCCTGCACTTGTTAATTTATTATTGAATTCCAAAAGAAATTGAGTTTGTTAAATACTTTATATATTTTATGCTATCCACTAGATTTTAACTTCCGGGTATTAATAATGGTCAGAAATAAGTATGACTCCAGTTGGGGTGCTGTGATACTCGGATGAATAATAATAATAGTGCAGCATGTGGCGTAAATCACTAGAAAGATAGCTGTAAAGAAAAACTACCTTTAAACATACTCATCGGTTGTCTTTGACTTTAATGAGAAACTCTGACCAAGAATTGAACTTTATCCCAATCAGTAGCTGATACCCCCTTTTACATGAGAAAGCTATTCCTTTTCACAAACAGACCATCAGGGGGTGCTGTATGGCTGATATTGTGGTGAAACCCCTCCCACAAAGAAATTCTGAGTACGTACTCTTGGCAGTTTCCTGTCTGTGAACCCTGTTGCATTGTGGGAAATAGCTGTTTCCAACTGCCAAAACAGCAAGCAGCAGCTACATCACTTGCCAGTAGTAAAAATGTCACCATGTGATAAATGTCAGAATATAAATCAGGGATTTAAAATATTTTACAATGTGCAAACACTGACTAAATCATTTATACATAATTATTGTAAAAATGAAGCACTTTTTTATTACATTATTTTTACTGGAGTTCCTTCTTTAAGCTGAATTTTTGAAGAAGCAGTGGTTTTAAATATTGTTCCAAGTTCCAGCAACTTTCATGGGTGATTTAATATTAGATTGTAAAGGTGTGATCACTAAAAACAGGCGACCCAACATTTACAAAGAAAGAAACATCCACTTGCATACATGATCCGATCCTCAGCAAAGTACAGAAACTTACCGTACTACCTGAATCAACACCATTAATATTGTATTATCAGTGTTGATCGGATACCTCATTATCCTATTCGAGTTTGGTCGAATTCGGATAGTAAACTATCCGAATTCACTCGAAGTTCGATATTCGAGTTAATCGAATATCCGATTCGACCTCGGATATCCGACGTCACTATCCGAGTCTGTATTCGAGTAAAATATTCGAGATGGCCTTAAATAGCTTTTAAAACTTGTATTGGAGGTCAATGATGCATGAAACCACCTTTTTTATGAAGAAAAACATCAAGTGATTATGTGGTGATGTTGTAGTTATAAAAAAGGTTAAAAAATAGTAAATTAACTTCATGAAAAGTGTTTGCATGAGAAGGTGTGTCCAAAATGGTTGTAAGTTGGAAGTCTTCATTTACGTCGTCTTCATCTTCCTCTTCTATATCTTCTTCTTCTATATCTTCTTCTTTTTCTTCTTCTTCTATATCTTCTTCTACTCGAATTTTCTTCATCTTCTACTTCTTGTATCTTCTTCAATTATCTTTTTCTTCTTCTATATCTTTTTCTTCTTCCTCTTCTTCTTCTTCTATATCTTCTTCTATATCTTCTTCTTCTTCTATGTCTTCTTCTTCTTCTTCTTCTTCTTCTATACCTTCTTCTTCTATATCTTCTTCTTCTTCTATACCTTCTTCTTCTATATCTTCTTCTTCTTCTTCTTCTTCCTCTTCTATATCTTCTTCTTCTTCTATATCTTCTTCTTCTTCTTCTTCTTCTTCTTCTTCTTCTTCTTCTTCTTCTTCTATATCTTCTTCATCTTCTTCTTCTATATCTTCTTCTTCTTCCTCTTCTTCTCTATCATTATATTATGTGTCTTGGTTTTCCTTTCTTTTGTAATATTTTAATAACACCATAGTTATATTTGTGTTGATGGCATAATAGGTAGGTAGTGGCACATTGCAAGCCACAGCGCCTTTTTCTGTGTACCCTGGCGGTGGTAAAACACAGACATCAGCAGGAGGAGGGAGTAGTTGCAAGTTGTAGTGTGGTAATAGCTGCCGCCGGTAGGAGAGTGGGTGGGCAGGTGGCAGCAGAAAATAGTTCTTCTGTTCTCCCTGGCAGTGGTAGCAGCACACAGACAGCAGAAGCTCAATGCAGCTACAGGAGGAGGAGTAGTGTGTGTCAGGCAGTGTGATGTGACTGACATAATAGGCCCTGGTTCCTAGCGGCGGTACCAGGGCCGTAAATAAACATCATGAGGTTCCAGACAGCAATTGGGACAGCACAGTTTTCAACCCGGACACCTCTAAAATAATTACAATTTTTTTTTCAAAATAATGCAGGCAGAGAGGCAGCTATTTTTGAGCGTAATAGCTGGTGGCGCATGGGCAGCAGCACCTTGTAATGTGCAGGCAGGAGGCCAGGCAGCGAGACATAATAGGCCCTGGGTCCTAGCGGTGGTTCCAGGGCAGTAAATAAACATCATGAGGTTCCAGACAGCGGTCGTGAAGCCCACATTGTGTCCAATACACAATTGGGACAGCACAGTTTTCAACCCGGACACATCTAAATTAATTAAAAAAATGTTTTCAAATTGATGCAGCTATTTTTGAGCGTAATAGCTGGTGGCGCATGGCCAGCAGCACCTTGTAATGTGTTCCCTGGCAGTGGAGACACAGACAGCAGGAGGAAATACAACAGCAGGCAGCGTGAGGAGGATGAGTGTGTGTGGCAGACTGGCATTTGGCAGCAGGCAGGAGGGCAGGCAGCGAGACATAATAGGCCCTGGGTCCTAGCGGTGGTTCCAGGGCCGTAAATAAACACCATGAGGTTCCAGACAGCGGTCGTGAAGCCCACATTGTGTCCAATACACAATTGGGACAGCACAGTTTTCAACCCGGACACCTCTAAAATAATTACAATTTTTTATTTTTTTTTCAAAATAATGCAGGCAAAGAGGCAGCTATTTTTGAGCGTAATAGCTGGTGGCACATGGGCAGCAGCACCTTGTAATGTGTTCCCTGGCAGTGGAGACACAGACAGCAGGAGGAAATACAACAGCAGGCAGCGTGAGGAGGATCAGTGTGTGTGGCAGACTGGCATTTGGCAGCAGGCAGGAGGGCAGGCAGCGAGACATAATAGGCCCTGGGTCCTAGCTGTGGTTCCAGGGCCGTAAATAAACATCATGAGGTTCCAGACAACGGTCGTGAAGCCCACATTGTGTCCAATACACAATTAGGACAGCACAGTTTTCAACCCGGATACCTCTAAATTAATTACAATTTTTTTTTTCCAAAATAATGCAGGCAGAGAGGCAGCTATTTTTGAGCGTAATAGCTGGTGGCGCATGGGCAGCAGCACCTTGTAATGTGTTCTCTGACAGTGGAGACACAGACAGCAGGAGGAAATACAACAGCAGGCAGCGTGAGGAGGATGAGTGTGTGTGGCAGACTGGCATTTGGCAGCAGGCAGGAGGGCAGGCAGCGAGACATAATAGGCCCTGGGTCCTAGTGGTGGTTCTAGGGCCATAAATAAACATCATGAGGTTCCAGACAACGGTCGTGAAGTCCACATTGTGTCCAATACACAATTGGGACAGCACAGTTTTCAACCCGGACACCTCTAAATTAATTAAATTTTTATTTTTTTTCAAAATAATGCAGGCAGAGAGGCAGCTATTTTTGAGCGTAATAGCTGGTGGCGCATGGGCAGCAGCACCTTGTAATGTGTTCCGTGGCAGTGGAGACACAGACAGCAGGAGGAAATACAACAGCAGGCAGCGTGAGGAGGATGAGTGTGTGTGGCAGACTGGCATTTGGCAGCAGGCAGGAGGGCAGGCAGCGAGACAAAATAGGCCCTGGGTCCTAGTGGTGGTTCCAGGGCCATAAATAAACATCATGAGGTTCCAGACAGCGGTCGTGAAGCCCACATTGTGTCCAATACACAATTGGGACAGCACTGTTTTCAACCCGGACACCTCTAAATTAATTACAATTTTTTTTTCAAAATAATGCAGGCAGAGAGGCAGCTATTTTTGAGCGTAATAGCTGGTGGCGCATGGGCAGCAGCACCTTGTAATGTGTTCCCTGGCAGTGGAGACACAGACAGCATGAGGAAATACAACAGCAGGCAGCGTGAGGAGGATGAGTGTGTGTGGCAGACTGGCATTTGGCAGCAGGCAGAAGGGCAGGCAGCGAGACATAATAGGCCCTGGGTCCTAGCGGTGGTTCCAGGGCCGTAAATAAACATCACGAGGTTCCAGACAGCGGTCGTGAAGCCCACATTGTGTCCAATACACAATTGGGACAGCACAGTTTTCAACCCGGACACCTCTAAAATAATTACACATTTTTATTTTTTTTTCAAAATAATGCAGGCAGCTATTTTTGAGCATAATAGCTGGTGGCGCATGGGCAGCAGCACCTTTTAATGTGTTCCCTGGCAGTGGAGACATAGACAGCAGGAAGAAATACAGCAGCAGCAGCAGCAGGTGTAATGTGTGTGTGCGCCACTTTATGTCCCCCTCTCGCCGACAACAGGGGCCAGGAATTCGCCTTCCACCCAAGCCTGGTTCATTTTGAGAAACGTCAGTCTGTCCACAGACTTGTGAGACAGACGAGATCGCTTCTCAGTGACGACTCCACCGGCTGCACTGAAGCAACGCTATGACACTATGCTGGAAGGGGGGCAGGAGAGCACTTCCAGGGCGTACTGCGCAAACTCGCTCCAGATCGGCAGGTGCTTGACCCAATACTCCATGGGATCAACAGGGGCAATGCTGTCAAGCCCGCTGAAGGACCCCATGTAGTCAGCCACCATGCAGGTCAAGCGCTGTCTGTGACCGGAGAAGGATGCTGCTGCAGGCACCTCCTCTCTAGTCCTTGGCAGCTCTACACTCATGTAGAGCTCATTGGTCAGAGACAGCAGGTCAGTGGTGCGCGTGCGCTTGCTGCTGGTGGATGCAGGCTCCTGCTGCTGCCTCTGTGCTGGCTGGACAGTGGGGGTGGATGGCTGAGGGAAGGCTTCCTCCAAGCGCTCAACAAGGGACAGCTGCAAATCCCTCATTTGTTGCGCACGGTCTCCTCCTGCAGGCAGGAACTGGCTGAGCTTCCCTTTCAGACGCGGGTCCAGCATCATGCAATCCAGATGTCCTCCCTCTTCTTCATCTGGATGACCCTTGGGTCCGTGCGTAGGCACCTCAGCATGTGCGCTGCCATTGGGAAGAGTCTGGCCACGTCTGCTGGCACATAATCGGCAGCCCCAGAGCCGACAGTGCTGTCTTCCTCTTCCTCTGCCTCCTGCACCTCATCCTCTCTCCACCCCCGCACCAGTCCAGCTGCGCTCTGCTGCTCCCTCTCATCAGCAGCAAGGTCAGGGACCTCCACCAACTCCAAGCCCTCCTCCTCAGAGGTGGCCTGTGAAGCTGCCTGCAGCTCCTGCTGGTCCAAGGCTGCCGCTCCCTCTTCCAGCAGTGCATACAGGGCCCTGTCCAGCACACACACCAAGGGGACCCACTCGCACCCCATTGCATGGTCCCTGCTTACCATGTTGGTGGCCTGCAGGAAGGGTGCCAGGACTGAGCACACCTGCTGCATGTGCCCCCAGTCCTCCGTGGAGATGATGGACGGGAGGTTGGTGGCGGCACGCCCAGTTGCTGTGAGGGAGGCAACTGATGCTTGTGCAACGTACTGGCTGACAGCCTGCCTCTGTTCAACCAGACGCTCCAACATCGACAGGGTGGAGTTCCAGCGAGTTGGAACATCGATCATGAGCCGGTGCTGTGGCAGGTGCAGCTCCTTCTGCACCTCTTCCAGGCTCGCTACGGCTGCAGGCGAGTGCCGGAAATGACGCACAACCTTCCTTGCCGCCATAAGGAGTCGGTCCATGCCCTGGTAGGTCCGCAGGAACTTTTGGACTACCAGGTTTAGGACGTGCGCCAGGCAGGGGATGTGGGTCAGGTCTACCTTGTTGATGGCAGCAACCAGGTTTGCCCCATTGTCGGACACCACCTCACCGACTCTGAGGCCTCTGGGGGTCAGCCAATTCCTCTCCTGCTCTCGGAGTGTGGCCAGGACATGATTCGCCGTCAGTTTGGTCTTCCCCAGGCTGACCAATTCCAGCAGCGCTTGGCAGTGGCGGGGCTTCACGCTGCTGCTGAGGCGGGGGGTTTGGGCTGGTGTGCCGGTGGATGGAAGCGGATCAGAGGAACCTGCTGCAATTCCGCTGACCCTGCATGGTGGCACCACCCACTGCGTTGTTGCTGCTGCTGCTGCTCTGACAGTGCCCGATGCTGCTCCCCCCTCCTCACCCCCTTCCACCAAGCTGACCCAATGCGCGGTGAAGGACAGATAATGGCCTGTCCCAAACCGGCTGCTCCACGAGTCCATGGTGACGTGGACCCGTTGACCCACCACGTGATCCAGCCCTCTCCCGACATTGGCCATCACAGAGCGGTGAAGTGCAGGGATGGCCGTGCGTGCAAAATATTGTCGGCTGGGGATTGGCCAATCGGGGGCTGCACACATCAGGAGCGCACGCATGTCTCTCCCCTCCTGCACAAGGGAATAAGGCAGGAGTTGGGAGCACATGGCCCGTGCCAGCAAGCCGTTCAGCTGACGCACGCGACGGCTGCTGGGAGGCAGAACCCTGACCACCCCCTGGAAAGTGTCGCTGAACAGGGTCTGGCGATGCCTTTTGATGGCACGGGAATCACTGGAGGGAGCAGAGGAGGCCACTGCGGACTGGCTGCCAGAACAGGCCTCAGTGTCGGCGGCAGGAGCTGCAGAGGGAGGAGGAGCAGTGCGTTTCTGACACACTCCTGCTGGTGCTGCTGGAGGAGGTGGAGGAGGGTGGGTGGCTGCTGCCGACGGCTTCGCAGTGGTGGCGGGTCTGCCACTGCCAGCTTCTTTCAACTTCATGAACTCCTCATGCTCATGGAAGTGTTTCCCTGCCAGATGGTTCACCAGAGAGGTGGTGCCAAACGCAGAGGGCTCCTTCCCTCTGCTGAGCTGCTGGCAGCACTGATTGCAGGTGGCATACTTGCACTCCACATATGGCAGGGTGAAAAAATTCCAAATTGGGGAGGTGAAGTTGCCCCTTCGGCTGGAAGGTGCTGCTGCTGCCGCTGGTCTCCCTGTGTTGGTGGTGGGGGGGGGGGGTTTCTTGGTGGCACTGGCAGAACTCTCCGCCTCCGGATCAGCACCCTGTGTGGCCTGCATACCACGCCCACTTCTGATCCTGCCTATGCCTGTAATGCTGATCCTTCTAGCAAGGCCCACAGACGCATCCTCCTCCTCCTCCTCAGAGCTGATGACATCCGTAGAATGTGCCGCCCAGCCTCTGTCCTTCACCCTGTCATCATCATCCTCCCCCTCCTCAAACATGCATGGGCTGAGGGACAGTCACCACTGTCTGACTGTCCAAAGCATCATCCCCCAAAGTGCCCATCAGCATTTCTTCCTCCTCCATTGCCAATTCTGCCGCAACAGCACTCCATAGCCCCGCTGTGCTTGGGGATAAGAAGGTGCTGAGTGACAGGGTGCTGGTGTTGCCCGCTGGGGCTGGAGAACTGCACTCCTACTCCT
Organism: Hyperolius riggenbachi; assembly: GCF_040937935.1. NCBI lineage: Eukaryota > Metazoa > Chordata > Amphibia > Anura > Hyperoliidae > Hyperolius > Hyperolius riggenbachi. The sequence continues at coordinate 187,937,227 of NC_090655.1, read as the reverse complement.
CCCCAGGCAGTGCTGGGCGGCTGCTGCTGCTCTTGCGAACAGGAGTGGTGGCGGGGGTGGAGGACTCGGTTTCAGAGCTAATGGTGGCCTGCTCTTCCACCATCAGTTCCACCACAGCGTCTGCGTCCTTCTCCTCAATAGGACGACTATGACCTGGCGGTGGGAGGAACATCTGCGCCACACGCTGCTGCTGCTGCTGTGTCTCTGCAGCGTGACTCCCAGCTGTTGGGCGGCCAAGGCGTCCACGGCAAATGGCTAATGGCGGAATAGCCACTGGTGCAGACGCAGAACTGCGCATGGTGGTGGTGGTGGCGCGGCTGCCACGCCCACGACCTCCTCTCTTGCCGATGCCCTTGCTGCCCCTGCCCAAACCGCGGCTGCCAGTGCCAGACATCGTATATTTTTAATATTATACAAATGAAAAAAAAAGTTATGTATGTAAAGGCGGGTGGGACAAGTGGGGTACTTTAATGGGGTGGGACTGGTGGTGGTGGTGGGTGTGTGAGGTGACGGACAGGTGTACTCTACAGCAGAGATCGGTGTAGCGCTAACGAGAGAGTGCGCAGTGCGCACACAAAGACCCTAGCTGACGCTCGCTGACTGACGGTGTCCCTATACACAGACTACAGTACAGTACAAGTCAGCGAATACACAATAGAAGTAATATAAAAAAATAGGACAGGTGTAGCACTAACTAGAGGATGCAGACAGCGCAGACGTGCACTGCGCACACAAGAACCCTAGCTGACGCTGACTGACGGTGTCCCTATACACAGACTACAGTACAGTACAAGTTAGCGAATACACAATAGAAGTAATATAATGAAAATAGGACTGGTGTAGCACTAACGAGAGGGTGCGGACAGCGCAGACGTGCACTGCGCACACAAAGACCCTAGCTGACGCTGACTGACGGTGTCCCTATACACAGACTACAGTACAGTACAAGTCAGCAAATACACAATAGAAGTAATATAAAAAAATAGGATGGGTGTAGCACTAACGAGAGGGTGCGGACAGCGCAGACGTGCACTGCGCACACAAAGACCCTAGCTGACGCTGACTGACGGTGTCCCTATACACAGACTACAGTACAGTACAAGTCAGCAAATACACAATAGAAGTAATATAAAAAAATAGGACAGGTGTAGCACTAACGAGAGGGTGCAGACAGCGCAGACGTGCACTGCGCACACAAAGACCCTAGCTGACGCTGATTGACGGTGTCCCTATACACAGACTACAGTACAGCACAAGTTAGCGAATACACAATAGAAGTAATATAAACAATAGGACAGGTGTAGCACTAACGAGAGGGTGCGGACAGTGCAGACGTGCACTGCGCACACAAAGACCCTAGGTAACGCGGTGACGGACGGTCCCTATACACAGACTAGAGTACACTACAGTACTAACTAAACAATAGGAGAATCTAGCTAAACAATAGAACAGGTGTGACTAGATTACAGAGAGCAGATACAGGACAGGTATAGCAGTAAAGCTGGGCCTTGCTAACTACAAAATAGTACAATAATCTATCTAACACAGAAGTAGTAGTACAGTAGAGTAGGACAGGTGAGAGCACAGGTAATTAGAGACTAGAGCACAGAGCAGGGCAGGCTGCCTTGCCTAGGCACAGGGCCTAGCTGCTGGCTGCAGCTGCAGCAGCACCAATGACAGTCTCCCTCCCTAGTCCCTAATCACACAAACTAAACTGCCTAAAATACAATCTATCTACAATACAAAGCAATACAGTTGAATATCAAGTGTTGGAGTGTAAAAACGCTTGGTTTAGAACACAATAAATGCACTTGCACACAGACAAAAAGCACTGGAGCAATCTCTCAGTACAATCAGTCAGTAAGTCGCAAGCAGGATGCGTGAGGCAAGATGGCGTCCGCTATTTATAGAGGGGGGCTTGGCCAGGCTCCCCCTCTGTGATTGGCTGCAGTCAGAGGGCTGGGAGCCCTCTGATTCGCTTGTGAGGACTCGAGGTGACGTCAGACGTGACTCTATCCGAGCTGGTGACGCTATCCGAGCTCGGATAGCTAAGATATCTCCGGATAGCTGCTTGCTATCCGAGTGCGCTCGGATAGCACAGCCCGGATAGCTAATACTATTCGAGCTCGGTATTCGAGCTCGAATAGTGAAAAAAGAGCTAGGATTTCTAAATATCTCGGATATCCTAGCTCTGATGAGCACCACTGTGTATTATAATATTTTTACCTGACATTTGTATCAGGGAAAATGTTTATAAAACACCAGCCAGAGTTTTTTTTCCACTTTTTTTATGGTTTTTAAATTAATGACCATGTTAAAAAAAAGGTCAGTGACTCCCCTTCCCAAGGCTTAATAACCCCTAGTCCCTTGTAGAGTTGGGCCGAACCTCCGATTTTAGGTTCGCGAACTTCCGCGTAAGGTTCGGTTCGCGTAAAAGTTCGCGAACCGCAATAGACTTCAATGGGGATGCGAACTTTGAAAAAAAAAAATATGCTGGCCACAAAAGTGATGTAAAAGATATTTCAAGGGGTCTAACACCTGGACCCCCGGGTGGAGGAGTGGGATACATGCTAAAAGTCCCCGGGAAAAATCTGGATTTGACGCAAAGCAGCGTTTTAAGGGCAGAAATCACATTGAATGCTAAATGACAGGCCTAAAGTGCTTTAAAACATCTTGCATGTGTATACATCAATCAGGTAGTGTAATTAAGGTACTGCTTCACACTGACACACCAAACTCACCGTGTAACGCACCGCAAACAGCTGTTTGTGTAGTGACGGCCGTGCTGGACTGGTGCGCACCATGGCGAGAACAGGTATGCAGTGGCGGGTTCACTGAACAGAACAGGTATGCAGTGGCGGGTTCACTGAACAGAACAGGTATGCAGTGGCGGGTTCACTGAACAGAACAGGTATGCAGTGGCGGGTTCACTGAACAGAACAGGTATACAGTGGCGGGTTCACAGAACAGGTATGCAGTGGCAGGTTCACTGAACAGGTATACAGTGGCGGGTTCACTGAACACAACAGGTATGCAGTGGCGGGTTCACTGAACAGGAATACAGTGGCGGGTTCACTGAACAGAACAGGTATGCAGTGGCGGGTTCACTGAACAGGAATACAGTGGCGGGTTCACTGAACAGAACAGGTATGCAGTGGCGGGTTCACTGAACAGTACAGGTATGCAGTGGCAGGTTCACTGAACAGGTATGCAGTGGTGGGTTCACTGAACAGGTATGCAGTGGTGGGTTCACAGAACAGGTATGCAGTGGTGGGTTCACAGAACAGGTATGCAGTGGCAGGTTCACTGAACAGGTATGCAGTGGTGGGTTCACTGAACAGGTATGCAGTGGTGGGTTCACAGAACAGGTATGCAGTGGTGGGTTCACTGAACAGGTATGCAGTGGTGGGTTCACAGTACAGGTATGCAGTGGTGGGTTCACAGTACAGGTATGCAACAGAACAGGTATGCAGCCAGGAACAAGCTAAGCCTAACTAATCTTTCCCTATGAGAGACAGTCTGCAGCAGCTCGCCCTACTCTCACTAACGCAGGCACACGAGTGAGCCTAATGGCCGCCGCTGCCTGCCTTTTATTAGGGGGGGAGTGGCTCCAGGGGCTAGTGTAGCCTAATTGGCTACACTGGGCCTGCTGACTGTGATGTAGAGGGTCAAAGTTGACCCTCATGGTGCATTATGGGGCGAACCGAACTTCCGCAAAAGTTCGCCTGCGGGACGCGAACGCGAACCACTGAAGTTCGCATGGAACCGTTCGCAGGCAAACCTTTCGGCCCAACTCTAGTCCCTTGTGCATGCTGGTATTCCCCAGCAAATTTATGGGGCCACCACTGCTGAGCTATGTTAGACCACATGACCAATAACACTGGGAGCATTCTACTTCCATGCATAGGATGTTACACCCAAGATATGAAAATAAATCATGAAAAATAAAGAATGCATCTATATTCTTCTATTTTGACCAGTAAGACTGCTTGACGGGAAATAAAAAACAAACAAAAAAACAACTACTGTTTTTTTAAGAGGTACAGTACCAACATTTACTAGAATGTAATACATTATTCAGGACACCCACTTCTATGTTCATTTTCGTAGTGTCAACATTATAAACACTCCCTTGATCTATATATTGCTGTATATTGGTATATAACCCCCGCCCTCCCAGTGATTTTTAGCCAAAGCTATGATGTCACACAGTAGTTCTGGGAGTTCAAAGTGAGGAAAGGTTTTACAATGGGCAAACATTGACCAAATAATTTATAAATGTGTACTGTAAAATGCAAGCAATTTTATTGACTACATTCCATTCAGTTAAATTAGTCTTTAAGTCCAATATTGGATACAGGGTTGCTCGTAAACTACGCCAGCGCGAATCTACGCATCGTAGTCCGCAACTACGCATCGTAGTTCATAGACGAAGTTTAAAAACTTCGCATACGTATTTTTGCGTAGTCGTAGTCCCGCTACGCGCAGCTTCGCCTGCTACGCGTAGTTGACGTATGTATTGCGAAGTCAACTACACGTGCGGTAACTGTGTCTATACGGATCATTGCGCATGCGCAGAAACATTATTGCCCTTCTATACATATACAATTCTGCATTGGAAGGTGATATGTACGCATATATTACTTCACCCAGTGGCATAGTTAGCGGATTATTGCGGACATTTTTCCGCATAAGGGCATAAGTGTCCGCATCAACTAAACGAAGCTTACGTATTTCAATGCGTAGTCTACGAAATGCAAACGTAGCGAAGTTTATGATTTCGTAGCCGTAGTTTGCGAAGCGTAATCGCGGAAAACTACGCGTAGTTCCATCGTAGGGAGGTTGGCTGACTACGACCATCCCTGATTGGATACACTGTGCATGCGCATGGTTATACACCATATTGTTGTTAAAAGTGGAATTGTCCGTTATCATAATGCATGGCTGTCAGCCCTGGCTCCAAAATAAGATAGCTTTTGCATTTCAGCTACCACATATCTTGCCTAGTGTTTAGGCAATTGCATTAGCACTACATAAATGAAGTTTTAAAAAAATATTGTAAGTTATATAGCACTTTTCTCTTGTCGGACTCAATGCACTTACAAGTGCCACCCAGGAGGATTACGGAGCCTTTCCCATCAAGCTTCTCATCAATGGGTTGTGATGTATTGTGACTGCTTTATTTGGGCTCGAGTTTTTCTGCTCGTCCTAGCCAATATGAGTTCTCTAGCTCTTCCTGTAGATTTTTTAAGTTAATTCAAATTGCACAATAAGGCACCATAGTGGGGAAGGTTTGGCTAAGAGCTTTTAAGCAGACCTTGTTGCTACACTCTTGGGGTACAGAGAGGTAAACTTTGTAAAGAATGGCCTTGTTCATGCATGAGGAGGAGCACAGTAGTCTAGATTTTTGAGAGTCTGCACGTGGCAATGGTGGGGGCCAGGAGGACGTGAGAAGCCTCTGCAGGATACAGAGACTTTCCTCTACCTAGGTAAGTATCTGCTTTTTGTTGCAGGTTTTGGATCGGTTGCACCTTTTGCTATTCCAGAATGTAGATTGTACGTCCTAATTAGTGCTGCTGTGTGTTCCAGGACATAGAATCTGTGCCCTGCATTAAAAACAGCCACCTCTAGTCACGCATGCACATGTGCACGCTCCCGTGGAGTCTTGTGAATGATTGTTGCTATCTAATGAAAAGTGGTCAATGAGATGATCACTGTGATTGGCTCACTGACCAGTGCAAGGAGCTCAGCTGTCATTAGACAGCTGAGGTTTAGTGGCGATGAAGCAGCATTCAAGGTCAGAGTGCACAGATGCAAAGTGGTGAAATCTAGATCTTGTCAGAAACTGGAGTGCATAAGTATGCCGTCAATTTTACGTCTTGTGGTCTGAAAGGGTTAAAGAAACATCCATGTGCACAGCTGTTGCCTTTGTGCCTACCTTCCATTTTTATTCAGTTCCATTCATAACAGTATGAAAGAAACTCAATTGGCACAGCACATAGTGGGATTTGTGTGGAACTTGTATAGCTTGAAAATCAATTGCTTTGTGTATGTTTTAAGCAATGTGCATGTTTTTTTCCTATTGAGGTATATGTTTTTCTAATGCCCTTTTTGATATTGTAATATATAGTGAGATATTAATAAGTACATTTACATATATTTTGAGTACCAAAAATGCTAAACTTTAGCCTGGATTAGGCTTATGAATGTTTTTAATTGGATTTTTCATGTAGTACAGGAAATTGAAGGTTCAGGTTATGAATGACAGACAATAGTATTTATACTATTTCAGTCTATAATTTGCTGTCTCTGACAAATGCATAGTGTTTGAGAAACATTATATTGTTGTGTATGATTGTTCCCCTCCCCCCAAAAGCAACCCTTGTAAATGTGTAACACTTTGAACCTGCAAACTCTTATAGATTCTCTACAACCTCCTCTTGCTATGCACTGTTTTCTAACCTTGAGCTAGCTGCAACTCATTACCTTAACACTATTGTGTCTGTCCATGACTTGGTTGCTTGTTCCCTTTACAATTGACTGGCCTTACACTAGACATGCTTAGCTGCTGAAACAATGTTGTCGAATTGCTGAATGGCATTGGCAAAAGAGCAAATCAAGTGATGACATTCGAAAAAACAAATGTACCCTACAGCAATTCAGGATTACCGTACTCTGTCAATGACAGAAAAATCATACTTATTTCTTACAATTACACTCTCTTATAACCCCTTAAGCTTTTCAGCACTGGTAACCCACTAGCCTGCATCTCAGTGTCAAACTTTGCCATATACTTCAAAGATATAATTAAAAACATTAGAAATAGCTTAGCTGTACAGCCTAGTCTTCCTTCTCAGACCCCTCCCCTTACCACCACTTTTTTTAAATGGATTCACTAGTGTAACTAATCAAAAACTATTGTCACTAATCTCCAGCGCCAACCCTGCTGCCGGTTTTCTAGATTCCATTCCCTCGTACCTCATTTGACAGGTTTTCCTTCTCTGTCATACCTGCCACATGTAAATATTTCACCCTATCTCTTTCCACTGATGCTTTTACATCCGTATTCAAACAAGCTGCTTTAATCTCAATACCTGGGCAGTTGTCTCCAAACCCCCTTAGGTCCCTAAGCTGTCTCTCGTATTCCCTTCTTATTCAAATTGCTTGAACGACGTTTCACTTAGAACTGGTTAACTACCTTTCTACAAACTCCTTTTTGACCACCTTTAGTGTGGTTTCAACTCTAACCTATCTGATGAAACTGCCCTTGCTAAAGTCGCTGGTGGCTTACTAATTGCTTACTCTAAAAGGATAAACTCCTTTTTGTTATGTATCAACTTTTGACATCGCTGATGATCATACACTTCTACAAGTCCTTTCCCCTCTAGGCATACAAGGCCATGGTTTCTCAAGGCTTTCCACATGTCAGTTGAAGGGCTTTTATAATTGCCCACTCAAAATCCAAGTCCTCCTGATATCCACACACTGTTGGAGTTCCACAGGACTTGGTCCTTAGACCTTTTTGTTTTTTTCATGTACACCTATAGTGTTGGCCAGTTTGTTAGCTCTTTGGTTTCCATATTTATGCTTAAAAATGGGATAAATCCCCCTAAACTACAATTTAAGTAACTACTTTTTTATATGTAAAAATGTTTATTTTTGATGCAGAGAGCAGTACTTTAAAGCTTACTTGAAGTGAAATGTAAGAGAAAAGTTAGATACTTCCCTTACTTATGGGAAACCTCTGGATAGGTCCACTGTTCAGCACTAGGTCCCTTAACCTCCTTGGCGGCAACCCCGTGTTTGACACGAGGTAAGCCACCCGGAGGGTGCCGCTCAGGCCCTGCTGGGCCGATTTACATAATTTTTTTTTCAAACACGCAGCTAGCACTTTGCTAGCTGGGTGTTTGCTCTGATCGCCGCCGCCCGCCGCCGATGCGCCGCTACCCACCGCGGAAACAGGCCCACCCCGCATACCCCTTGCGCAGCCTGGACAATCGCCGCCAAGCTGCGCTATGGGGTGGATCAGGGCTCCCTGTGACGTCACTACATCCGTGACGTCGATGACGTCACTCCATTCGTCGCCATGGCGACGGGGAAGCCCTCAAAGAAATCCCGTTCAGAACGGGATTTCCTTATGGGCAAGCGGCGCCGGCGGCGATCAGAGGGGATGGGCGGACGCCGCGGGGAGGGGGGAAGCATGTAGCTAGCGCCAGGCTAGCTACATGCTAAAAAAAAAATGGCGAAAAAACCCCTCCCGCGGCTGCGCAGCCGTGGGAATTATACCGCCAGGGGGTTAAAAGCTAGCTGTTTTTTTTTCTTCTGGCCGCACCCCTGCCATGGATGAATGCATCTGAACTGGGTATGTGCAAGTAAGGTCTTGGAGAGCAGGCATTTTTTACATTGGCTTTAGAGCTCTCAGTAAACAAACATCCCACAGAGCACACACAGTTAATAAAAAGCCAGAAGATATACTGCCGTCTGCCCACAGCACCTCTGAAAAATAAGAGCTTTGGCTGGTGTTTTACTAGGAACTGGAACTCTAGAATTAAGCTGAAAACCTGTCAGAAAAGGATACACTCCCCTTTTCTCGAAGTTGATAGTGAAGATTATTGCCATGAAATTTTTCTCAGTCACTGTTCATGTCAGTTGTCTGCCACTGGCCCCAAGTTACATATTCTCTTCATTGTGTTAGCATGGGAGGTGGTGGGGATAGTTACTAACTGCAGTGACAGTTTGTGAAGAGTCATGGGGCTTGATTCACTAAACGGTGAAAACTCAAATATCACACCTTATCAAAGATATCACACCTTATCAAAGTTAACACGCCTTATCAGAGTAGCATAGCGAGTGCTACGAACTTATGCCTGCTAATTGGCAATGGCACTCGTCCTGCCCTGAGCCCCTGCGGGTTTGTAGCGCTCGCTATGATACTCTGATAAGGCGTGTTAACTTTGATAAGGTGTGATATCTTTGATAAGGTGTGATATTTGAGTTATCACGGTTTAGTGAATCAAGCCCATAGAGTGATGTGGATGAGCTGGAGTGTATGGCATATGTGGAAAACTTCAGTGGAGCTTTCTGATGTAAAATCACAAGTGAAGAGATGAGTGTTGCCTGTTCTCTCCACTTAATGGTTACTTTCCATTGAATTCTGATTATTTTGCCTGTCTTAAGTGATACAACATTGTTATTAGGTCGCAGTATTACACTATAAATTATTTCCATTCAGTTCTGTGTGAATCCCCCTCAAAGACTTTTCATACTCTGATGTAGTCAATGCAAAAAGCATGGGATTACCAAGATCATATCTGTATACTCTGAAGATCTGACAAAAAAGAGAAAGGAATAGGTACACAGCAACAAAATCCTGGTTTCAAGCTGTTGTGGTTCAGAGATAAAATGAACAATTTCTTTGAATCTTGATTTGGTGATAAAGTATCTGTGTGTATTTAGTGCCCTCTAGTGTTCATTATGGAGAGCTGCATAATGATTTTTTCCTAAGAATGTTATATAGCTTGACTACCACAGTTACTCTCTGAGGCCTCTTGCACACTGAAAGAGGCAAATCTGATTTCTGATTGCAATTTGCGATTCCGATTTTCCCTGGATGCTATCAACAACAGAAAAATGCAGAAAGAAATGCAGCATGCAGTACCGCTTAAGTCCACTTGCACACTACATGTGATTCCAATTTATTTTTTATCTGATCCGATTTTTGATTCAGATTAAAAAACATACTGCATACTGCTACATTTTTTAATCGGTATCAAAAATTGGTCGTATAAAAAATCTGAATCGCATGTAGTGTGCAAGAGGCCTAAGTGCACATGTGGAAAGAGTATAACTAGTCATAAACAGGTTGCTAATGGCCCAATTTGATAAGTGATTGATCACACACCAATTAGAAATCAATCAACTAGTAGTAAAGTGATCAATTTACCACCATGCACAGCTCAATCAGATTGTAGTAGATATCTAATTGGAAATCAATCAATCCCCTGTTAGTGGTGTCCTTTATGGCAGGATTTGTCTACCACAACATTATGTGGCAGGCAAACGCCCAGCCCACTAGCCCAGCCCCTTCTTGCATGCCACTCACGCTGCTGTGCTCTGCTCAGGCTCCGCCTTGTTGTATGTAGCTGGGTCTTTTACAGACAGGATACCACCCACCTCCTAAACAAACTGACAGCCATCGGCCCAGTACCTGAGGGAACCATACTGGCCACGATGGACGTGGAGTTCCTGTACACGAACATCCCCCATGATGATGGTATTGCGCCCGGAACATCACCCTGCCAACAAAAAAGATGTGGGACCTGCAGACACATTTACTCCACTGACAGATTATCGATACCAGGTTCACAACAGGAGTACAGAGTACAAGGCACATTTTCCTGTGGTTCCACCAATCTGGTATATCTGCTCATGTGTGCTAAATGCCCCAGTGTTATGTACGTGGGAGAAACTGGGCAAACTCTGCACAAACGTATGAATGGACACAGGCACACTATTAACGATACCGAATCTGAACTCCCAGATGCTACACACTTTCGGTCCAACGGACACAGCATGGATGATCTTCGTGTCACTGCCCTGAAGGGTGGCTTCAAAACTTTAAATGATCGATTAATAGCAGAAACAAAATTTATAAATTGGTTCAAAGCTGTGGACAGGGGCTTGAATAAGGACAAAAACCTTTTGGGGTGTGGAACCTGGTTTCTTAGCACAGCATAGCCCACAAACAGCCTAAGAAGTTGGCCTTCACCACCACAAAAAAAGGTCATATACAGTACACTGACACACAGGCTATTTCTTGCCATTTTGGTGCCCTAGGCAGCATCACTTCCCCCCAACACAAATAAAGCTCAAAAACATATTTTGCATGCTTAAAGTGACATTGAAGCGAAAGAAAACGCATGATATAATGAATTGGTTGTGTAGTACATATATTGTGTCATATTTTTATTTTCGGGTATATAGCTTTTTAATAACATTGCATCATGTGCAGTTTTTCCACAATACCCTTAGCATTTTAAATGATTTCACAGAGCAGGCCACTGAGCCATTGAACTTTTCTCTGCAGAAAAAACATAAACATAGAAGAAACAATGAGAGACAGTTGAGATAAGTGTTTCAAAAGACAGTGTTGTCCACGACTTTATACAGTCCCAGAGCTCACAGAAGCTCTTTTGCATAGATAACAACTGAAGTCTCTTAACTCTTCCTGTACTGGAAACAATATGAGACTCATCTTTGTGCTAATAATGTTTTATTTCTTAGCAGTACTACACATACAAATCATTATGTCATAAGTTTATTTTCACTTCAGAGTCCCTTTAAAAAAAATCACTTAAAATTGGTTAGAACTACATAAAGAAAGCATCCTTTCATAATGACCCGCTACTGTACATATTAACTTTAACTCCTTCCTAGCCACTTTTGCATTGATAACTCTAACCTGAACCTTTTCCTGTACATAACACTTTTATAGTCTAATGAAACCCTAATTTCTTGTTAATGAGAACAGTTTTCTGGCTGTTTTTTTTTTCATTATTATTTTTTATTTAACAATTACTGTTTAATTTTTTGATGTACAGTTTCCCAGTAACTGATGATCAGTTCCCTCATGCTTTCTAAAGGAATCCTTCAGAATGCAGTTTAATCAGTGGTTGCACAGCCACAACAGTTATGCGCCATTTTTAACTACTTTAAGACCGCCTCACGCCAATGGGCTTGACCACGGCGGCAGCCCCAGGACCGACTAACGCCAATTGGCATCAAGTCCTGGGGCTGCACTTTGCAGGAAATCGCGCGCAGGCTGCGCGAGCATCTCCTGATCAGGGGGCGGAGCAATCGCCACTCGGGAGACTGTCAGATGGCGAAACCACCGTCTTTACATGTAGTACAGCACTGCGATCAGCTGTACTGGGAACAGCCGTGTGACACGGCTGTCCCCCTCGGGGACCAGAGAGCGATCAGCTCTCATAGGCTGAAGCCTATGACAGCCAATTGGCGTGATTGGCTGGCAGGGGGTGGGTGGGACAGGGAAAAAAAAAAAAAAAATACACATTTTTAATAAAAATACATAGAAAGAAATATTTGTGAAAAAAAAAAATCTGGGGGGCGTTCAGACCCCACCAACAGAGAGCTCTATTGGTGGGGGAAAAAGGGAGGGGTTGAAATCACTTGTGTGCTGTGTTGTGCAGCCCTGCAGCTTGGCCTTAAAGCTGCAGTGGCCATTTTAGTAATAATTTGCCTGGTCTTTAGGGGGGTTTACCACTGTGGTCATCAAGTGGCTAAATACTGTATCAGCTACTGAACTATTGTAGATTTGCATTGGAATTCTGCGCAAATACCTTAATGGTACCTCACTGCTCCAACCTTTCGAAACTGCTGTTGATCTGTTCAACTAGGCCTGTACAGCGCCACAAAATATGTTGGCACTATATAAATAAAACATCATAATAATAAATAGGTAATTTTTGTTCCATGTTTTATACTGTCTATGGTAGTTTAATCATGCATGCTTTATGGATATAAGAGGTTGATAATCTAACCCACTATCAGCCGGCTATAAGGATTGGCACATTTAGCTGTGGGAGGGGGTGCTTTGGCCAGAATGAGCTTCCCTAGAGTGTCCGAAAGAAGCTTAGTCTTTAATATCCTGATAGCAAATAGAGGGGTTTAAAGCACTGCACAGGAAAATCTCTGCATACTAGTACCAGGAAGCTGTGTGGAGCAATCCTTTCCCTATAGTCTCTTCTCTCCACTGCTGGATATCTTGCTGAACCTTTGATGTGCAGTATTTAGTAGGCTGAAAGCACCAATCTTTTCATATTCCATTTTTTTATGGGAGAAGAACGATTGATAGGATCCCCTTGAACCACAAGGTCTTGCCAGCTGTATCTGTGTGCTTGTATGAGAGCTGTGCCTTCTTGGAATAAGGCATGTGTTCTGCACTTGCTGTTATACACCAAGTACATCTTACATGAGTAGTTTTGTTAGCAGTTTTCTCATTTATCCTATAATATGATACCTGGCAAGATCTTAGTGTACCGGTCTCCTGAGGGGGCTACAAAGACCGAAGTATACAGAACCACCAGAAGGCGTAAGAAATCCTTGGGAGACTTGTACCAGAATGGCTACAGAATTAAGGCTGCGTGCAGCGGAAAGAATAAAGGAGATGTGCAGGGATGGTCTCAGTCCTTTGCTTCTTGCTATAGAATTGCATGTTACTGGGGTAAGATCTGATGGAAACCTTTACTTTTCTATATGCAATGTACTTACAGCATTTGTGTTGTCAACTCATTAAGACATAACACTAGGCAAATATCATTTATGTATTCATACTGCATAGAAAACATTCAAAACAATCATCATTTGGTTTATCATGTCTTGCATAGGAAAATATTATGCATTTACATAATCACATTTTAGTTTATTAATTTAACTATTCATTGTATTTATCTAACTACTGTATGACTGCTGTAAAACACGCACACACACGTAAAACACACACACAGACACACACACACAGACACACACACACACACACACACACACACACACACAGACACAGACACACACACACACACACACACACACACACACACACACACACACACACACACACACACACACACACACACACACGTAACACACACACAAACACACACACACACACACACACACACACAGGCACACACACACACACACACACACACACACACGTAACACACACACAAACACACACACACACACACACACACACACACACACAGGCACACACACACACACACACACACGTAACACACATGCGTAACACACACACACACACGCACACACAGGCACACACACACTCACACACAGATGTTTACATTCATTATATTCAGAACTGTTGCCAGCTGCCATGACTCTATACGTAACTTCCCAGTACTAGGCACTCTGGCTGTACACAGATTTTCAAAAGATTATCCCAGGATTCAGAAGCTTTGGCTAGGAAGTAAACCTTGAACCATTCTCTGGCAGGTGTGTATGCCTTGTACACGCCATGCAACTTCCCGTCAAATAGACAGATCAAATCTATTATTTCCGACAGGTCCAATCTTATCTCTGATCATTTTTCTGATCATTTTTCTGATCACTTCTATACAAAATTGATCATAAAAATGATCCAAAATCAGATCGGACCTGTCAGAAGCAATCGTTTTGACCTATCTATCTGGCGGGAAATTGCATGGTGTGTATCAGGCATTAGGTTTTCACCTAGCCACTTATTCTGCAACTTCCCGTCAAATAGACAGATCAAATCTATTATTTCCGACAGGTCCAATCTTATCTCTGATCATTTTTCTGATCATTTTTCTGATCACTTCTATACAAAATGGATCATAAAAATGATCCAAAATCAGATCGGACCTGTCAGAAGCAATCGCTTTGACCCATCTATCTGGTGGGAAATTGCATGGTGTGTATCAGGCATTAGGTTTTCACCTAGCCACTTATTCTTCATGCCATACAGCTACTTTAGTGGTATTATTTCTTTCGACTAAACGTGCATTTATTATGCGCATTGCGTTGTGCATGTGAACTCAGGCATGTGGTATTGTTGCACAGCGCAACATGCACAGTGTGGATTTCTTTATGAGGATAATAAGTGGAACTACTCCAGTAATCACAGTATAACTGATTACTTTCAGAAAAGCAATATATTGTGCCATGTTAGCCACCAGAGTTTAATGCTGTGATATGGAGCAGTAAATCTGATATTTTGATACAGTAGCAGCTTCCAGGAAGCTACGCTGTAGTAAAATTGCAGACTGCGCCCCCGGGTAACATGATAAAACATTTGGCGTGAGAATAAAATGTTTTTGCAGGTTTTCTTTACATATTTTTTATGTTTACAAACTGATTTGTTTCTAGAGCTTTTGGAATATTTGTATATCTTTTAGCAATATAATGAGTACTCTTGTGAGAGGAAGAGTTATGCTGACTATAGTGCTGATATTTTATGCTTCAGAAATGTCTGCGTCACACAGCTGGAACAAGCGTGCATCCAGTGAAGTCATTTTCAAGTCAAATCTCTGGATTTGTACACACATTCTGGTTCAGTGACTCAGCAATCATTGGAAGTATGACATCCAGGCAAAGTGACATTTAAAAAAAAGATATTCAAAAGATGCCAATTTTTAAAGCTCCATACAGTTTTTCCTTAAAGTTAAGTTGATCCAGAGGCTTCCCATAACTTCCTGGAACCCAGTTGTGTTTTCTGATGTAATGATAATATGTGATACTCTAGTGCTGCCCTATGTCATCAACATGTATCGGCTTTCCGATTAACCTTTCTAACACTAACTTCCTCCTCTCAGATGCCTAACCCTAATCTACCCCTTTCCGATGCCTAAAACTAATCTCCTCTGTCCTATACTAACCTCCCTCATTCTCATGCCTAATATTAGCCTCTGCCCGACCTCAAACGCCTAACACTAACCTCAACCTCCAACCTGCCCGATGGCGAAATCTAACTTTCCCCTCTCCAACCGCTAATTGAGGTCCCCACTTTGAAACGCAAAATCCAATATTGCACATGTGCTGATCTTTAGAAATTGTACCACACATGATCGGCAGCACATAATAAGGCCTTATTGCACTTGCAGAGTCCTATTTGTGGTGGCTCTGTGTTACACAAGGCACAATATGGCCATGCTCATACACAGACGGGATCACGGCCGAATAACATAGTTGACAATGCTTGTCAAATATGTTCAGAGTGTCCAAGCACTGGAATGGCATTAGGCATTACATGGTATTAGGTCCGATTTCAGTAGAAATTTGATTTAATATTGATTGGAACACTGCCACCACTAGCTGTGTACTGTTCATTGTAATACAAAGCTATGAGCCTTCCACCCATTATGCCGCCGTGCACCTGCCTTGTTCAGTCATATTGCAGGCAGAGGTTGTGGTGGGCATGAGCAGTTGCATCTTTTAGAAATAGGCTTTGGGCAGCAGTGGTGATTGTGTTGTTGGCAGCTTTGATGTTTGCGTTGTGGGTAGTAGGCTTTTTGTGGCAGTGGCGTTCGCATTGTAGATGGTGGTTGTGGTTTTCGCAAATGCAGGCTTTTGCCGGTGGAGACATACACACTGTAGTCGGTGGCTGTGGAGTGTACACTTGCAGGCTTTGGGCGCTGCTAGGGCTTGTGCTGTAGGTGTCCGTTTTGGAAGCCTTGGGCCTATTTCCACAAAACCCGAATCCCTGCAGAATCCGCAGTGTTTCCCTGCATGCAAGCTGCATGGGGAAAAGCTGCCTATCTATCTCATGCCCTGCTGTCCAGATCGCACTTCTGTGCAAATCTGGACAGCATGCTGCAGATTTCTGCATGTTATGCCTGTGCATGGCATGGCATAGCAATTCGGGCTGCGGCTATGTATCAAAATGGGAGCCATGGCAAAATTGGAAGCAGCCGCGGCTCCTAGTGCTGATGCTGAGGAAGTGATTACATTGTTGCCTGTTTACATTTCCATATCAGCCACAATTAATAAACATCCTTAGCAGTACTAAAACTCAGCTGCACACATAGCAGAAGCAGAGAGAGGTAAGCAATGATCACTAGATATATTTTAATATATAAATATAGCAGCTATGAAATAAAATTCAAGGGCATTTTTAAAGCAGATAGACCGTACTTGGGAACTTGTAATTTTTAAACAGACAATATTACTTGTGCACTAAAGCAAATTTGAGAACTGGCAGTGGCTGGATAGTGTAATGATTAAGAGCTCTGCCTCTGGCATGGGAGACCTGGTTTCAAATATTGCCTCTTCCTAAGCCAGCGCCTATTCAGTAAGGATTTCTTTGGCAAGGCTCCCTAACACTGCTACTGCCTATTGAGTGCGCTCTAGTGGCTGCCTCACCAGCACTTTGAGTTTGACAGGAGAAAAGCGCTATACAGAATCAGAATCAGAATCAGAATCTTTATTTCGCCAAGCACGACTGGGTCGTGCCCGGAATTGGGCTTGGCACGTACAGGGTACTGATACACAATATAGTTACAGATACAGGACAGGACATGTAGTAGGAACAGAACTTACAGAATACAGAACATTATATAACATTTATGCAGAGGAAGACAATGTGGCATAAGTTACAATACAAAGAAACAACCGAATGGTATGCTTGAGCTGGAGCGCCGTCTATGTGCAGAGTGCTACAGTGCGTCATGGTATTGTAGGGTGGGGATGGGCATTCCCATGGAGAGAGTTCAGGAGGTTGACAGCTGAGGGAAAGAAGCTGTTCTTGTGTCTTGTGGTCCTGGTGTAGATGGATCGGAACCGAAGCTTCCGGCTCGAGGGGAGCTGATTAAAGAAGCGGTAGCCTGGGTGCGAGGGGTCGTTTGCGATCTTTAATGCTATACAAATATAGAAATTAAATTATAACTGTATGGGTAATAAAAAGTATGAAAACACATCATTATTGAATGATATGTCAGAGTTTAATCCCATTTTAAAAGAGTAGAGTAGTGGTGTGGCTCTCCTGTGTGAGGGCTAATTCACACTGCAACAGATTTTTCTAAGCGCTTGTGATTTTAAAAGCTCTTGCTAATGTAATACTATGTGTGTGTTCTCACTTGAGCGATGTGATTCCCATAGCATTGCATTAGGAAGAGCTGTTTAAATCACTAACATTTCAAAATCTCTTGCAGTGTGAATCAGCCTCGAGTCATGCATGTTTTCTGTGACCTCAGAGAACAACAAAGCTGGGACTCTTAGGCCAGAAACCCACTGGGAGCGCTTTGTAAGCGTGAGTGATTTGAAAAAGCTCTTGCTAATGCAATGCTATGGGGGATTTTGATAAAATCACATCACTCAAGTGGGAACACACCCATAGCATTACATTAGCTAGAGCTTTTCAAATCACAAAGCGCTCAGAAAAGCTCTCCTAGTTTGTTTCTAGCCTTAGGGCTGGTTCACGCTACAAGAGCTTTTATAAGTGCTTTGTGATTTTAAAAGCTCTTGCTTATATAATGCTATGTGTGTGTTCTCACTTGAGTTATGTTATTTTTTAAAAATCCCCCATAGCATTGCATTAGGAAGAGCTTTTCAAATCACTAGAGCTAAAAAAAGAGCTTGTAGTGTGAATCAGCCCTTAGTTAAGACTTGTGACCTGAGTATTTCTAAATAATATTTAATGTTTACCTGATTAAAAACTTTTTTTTGTATCAATAATAAAGAAGAATATCCACTTTTACTACAGTGTTTTCTTTTATTTGTTGAGAACAGATACTTTGTCTATTTATTTTTTACTGCCTCTTGAGACCTGGGTTTCTGCATTCAGAGGTGACTTTTCTGTTGCCCGAGGTTAACATTTTAATATCATAGGTTTGTGAAGCTGTCACATAGCTTTTGCAGGAGTGGGCAAATGCATGAAGGTAAAAACTGTGAAGAATTCATTAAATGAAAATATGCCAGCAGATGAGTCATCAGACACTGAGCTTAGGTGGTAAAACAGGCAGTCATTGGGGAGTCCTGGGCATACCTTGCAGTGAGCCAAAGCTGATGTGTAAGTTGAAAACACAGTTAAATAACATGATTAATGAACCCGTTATATCAATTTCATAGTGAAGATAAATTAGATGGGGCTGTTATGGGGCTGCGTACATTGCACTTCATAACACCATGTGTAACTTGTCCTATGCCTGTCTTGACACATTTTATGGAACATTTTCAGATATAGATAGATTTTCTGAAGATATAGGGAACAGATTTGTATGTGTGTCTGTGACCAAATTTTAAAATCAAAATGATTATTGTAAAAGGCCATTTTTTCTGTGACTGCCGCTCTGATCTTCTTTGCATGCACATAATCCAGGCTTGGTTGCTTAATGGAGAAAATACTGTAGGCTTTATTATTACCCAGGATTGCATGTGTCCTTGTCTTTGTCCTTGCTTCTAGATTTTAAATACAGAGCATCAGGAAAAGTGATTACTGTATTGTAAGTTATTTTTCCAAGTACCAAAACTTGGTCTTTGCCATTGTTTTAGACTGTAGCTTTTAACAGTGTATTAGTTGCTAGCTGCCAATAAAGGGGGCCATACACTAAAGGTGGCCATACATTTGTAGATTATCAACTATCCTATTTGATAATTATTATCGATAATTATAATCGAATCGGATGAAAATCGGTGCTGCCAAAAGCATGCTCGATTGAGGATACAACCTATTCCGGGCCAACATTGGATGCATTTATCGATCCGACCTGCTGGCCGACATGCACCCCAAATTTTCTGCTTCCCCAACATGGACCTGACTGCCCCCTTTCAAATGATCCAGTCTGTGCTGGATCAAAATTACGATCTGGCAGCCATGTTGTGACATTGATGGGCCGGTCTGAATATTTCACAATCTGCTCAGTTACTGGGATTTTCACGCATAACCATTTCTAGGGTTTACAAAGAATGGTGTGAAAAGGGAAGAACATCCAGTATGTGGCAGTCCTGTTGGTCGAAAATGTCTTGTTGATGCTAGAGGTCAGAGGAGAATGGGCCGTCTGATTCAAGCTGATAGAAGATCAATGATGACTGAAATAACCACTCGTTACAACTGAGGTATGCAGCAAAGCATTTGTGAAGCCACAACACGCATGACCTTGAGGCAGATGGGCTACAACAGCAGAAGACCCCACCGGGTACCACTCATCTCCACTACAAATAGGAAAAAGAGGCTACAATTTGCACGAGCTCACCAAAGTTGGACAGTTGAAGACTGGAAAAATGTTGCCTGGTCTGATGAGTCTCAATAGAGTCAGAATTTGGCGTAAACAGAATGAGAACATGGATCCATCGTGCCTTGTTACCACTGTGCAGGCTGGTGGTGGTGTAATGGTGTGGGGGATGTTTTCTTGGCACACTTTAGGCCCCTTAGTGCCAATTGGACATCATTTAAATGCCACAGGCTAACTGAGCATTGTTTCTGACCATGTCTTTCCCTTCATGACCACCATGTACCCATTCTCTGATGGCTACTTCCAGCAGGATAATGCACCATGTCACAAAGCTCGAATCATTTCAAATTAGGTTCTTGAACATGACAATTAGTTCACTGTACTAAAATGGCCCCCAAAGTCACCAGATCTCAACCCAATAGAGCATCTTTGGGATGTGATGGAATGGAAGCTTCGTGCCCTGGATGTGCATCCCACAAATCTCCATCAACTGCAAGATGCTATCCTATCAATATGGGTCAACATTTCTAAAGAATGCGTTCAGCACCTTGTTGAATCAATACCACGTAGAATTAAGGCAGTTCTGAAGGCGAAAGGAGGTCAAACACCGTATTAGTATGGTGTTCCTAATAATCCTTTAGGTGAGTGTATGTCCTATAATAACATAATTTGGTTGAAAAAAAGACATCCGTCCATCAAGTTCAACCAGAAAAAAAAACATCCTGAACCCGCGCATATCCCAGTTAGCCTTAAAGGAGGGGTCCGAGGTAATTAGAAAACAAAATTTTACTTACATGGGGTTTTCTACAGCCCCTGGCAGCAGTCCTGTGCCCTTGCCACAGCTTCGTTCCCAGCCAGTGGCCGGGGACCCCTCCGGTGGATGCCCTTCAATGCAAGGAAAGCATCCAAGCCCTCTTTAAATGCAGATATAGAGTTTACCATAACTACTTCCTAAAGTAAAATATTCCAGATTTTAACCACTCTCACTGTGAAGGACCCCTGTCTAAATAAAAGGCAAAAACTTTTTCCTCCATATGCAGATCATGTCCCCTTGTCCGTTGTACAACTCTAGGAACAAGCTTTTGTATTGCCGTCTGATATATCTGTACATGTTAATTTGGTCACCTCTCAGTTGCCTTTTTTCCAAGCTAAATAAGCCTGGTTTGTCCAACCTTTCTGGCAAGTGTTCTGGAAAATTATCTATCCCTCTGATTAATTTAGTTGCTTGTCTTTGTACCCATTATAGGAGGTCAATGTCCTTTCTATAGTGTGGTTCACGAAACTGTATTCCATACTCCAGATGTAGCCTTACATGTGATTCATACAGAGGGATTCTTACAGAGGGAGTAGTATTCTAGCACCTCTTATTTTATCCCCCAGAATGTTATTTGCTTTAGCTACAGCTGCTTGGCATTGTATGCGATTACTTAACCTGTTATCAACCAGTATTCCTAAATCATTCTCCAAGTCTGATGTTTCCAGTTGTATGCCATTTATTTTATATGGTGATCTACCATTGGTAAATACAAGGTACATGAGTTTTCATTTACCAACATTAAATTTCATCTGCCATGTGCCCGCCTATACGGCCATGCTGTCAAGATCCTGGTGTAATATGTCACTATCCTGTCTGTAATTTTGCATAATTTTGTGTAATCTAGAAAGAAGGCTACATTATTCTGTATTCCGTCTACTAATGCATATATGATCAATGATGCAACCAATTTAGGATCTAGGTTGGTCAGGTATGTTTTTGGCAGCTCCAATTTTCATCTAATTTGATAATAATTTTTGAATTGGATGGTCGATCGCCAAATCTACAGATGTATGGCCACCTTACCTTTGTTCAGCAGGGGCTTTACATTTGTGGAGTTTTTGTCAGGCTATTCTTCTGCAAACAATGTATTTTAGTTCTGGTGTTTGACTCTTAATTCTAATCTGTAATAAGACCATAGTGTATTGTAAAAATGGATGTGCACACAAGTCAATTTATAGCTAATACTGTGATAGAGGCCGGACCCTTCAGGGCCCCTCTGGCCCAAGGGCCCCATGCTGTCGCTACCTCTGAACCCCCTATTGCTACGCCCCTAGTTCATGTTATGTATATAACATGTGACAGTTGCTTTTTGTGTAAGGAGCTGGATATGGCCAGCATGCATGTTGTAGATATAGTGGGATGTGAAAGTTTGGGAAACCTTGTTAATTGTCATGATTTTCCTGTATAAATCATTGGTTGTTACGATAAAAAATGTCAGTTATATATATCATATAGGAGACACACACGGTGATATTTGAGAAGTGAAATGAAGTTTATTGGATTTACAGAAAGTGTGCAATAATTGTTTAAACAAAATTAGGCAGGTGCATAAATTTGGGCACCACAAAAAAGTAATGAAATCAATATTTAGTAGATCCTCCTTTTGCAGAAATTACAGCCTCTAAACACGTCCTGTAGGTTCCAATGAGAGTCTAGATTCTGGTTGAAGGCATTTTGGACCAGTCCTCTTTGCAAAACATCTCTAGTTCATTCAGGTTTGATGGCTTCTGAGCATGGACAGCTTTCTTTAACTCACAACACAGATTTTCAATTCTATTCAGGTCTGGGGACTGAGATGGCCATTACAGAATGTTGTACTTGTTCCTCTGCATGAATACCTTAGTGGATTTTGAGCAGTGTTTAGGGTCTTTGTCTTGTTGAAATATCCAGCCCCGACGCAGCTGCAGCTTTGTCACTGATTCCTGGACATTGGTCTACCGCATCTGCTGATACTGAGTGGAATCCACGCATCCATCAACTTTGACAAGATTCCCAGTCCCTGCAATGGCCACACAGCCCCACAGCATGATGGAACCACCACCATATTTTACTGTAGATAGCAGGTGTTTTTCTTGGAATGCTGTGTTGTTTTTCCTCCATGCATAACGCCCCTTGTTATACCCAAATAACTCAATTTTAGTTTCATAAGTCCATAGCACTTTATTCCAAAATGAAGCTGCCTTGTCTAAATGTGCTTTAGCATACCTGTTTGTGCTGTGGGCGAAGAAAAGGCTTCCTCTGCATCACTCTTGCATACAGCATCTCCTTATGTAAAGTACGCTGAATGGTTGAACAATGCATAGTCACTCCATCTGCAGTAAGAGGATGCTGTAGGTCTGTAGTGCTGGTCTGTGGGTTGATTCTGACTTTTCTCACCATTCGCCGCTTCTGTCTGTCTGAGATTTTTCTTGGTCTGCCACTTTGGGCCTTAACTTGAACTTAGCCTATGGTCTTCCATTTCTTCAATATGTTCCCAACTGTGGAAACAGACAGCTGAAATATCTGAGACAGCTTTCTGTATCCTTCCCCTAAACCATGATGGTGAAAAATCTTTGTCTTCAGGTCATTTGAGAGTTGTTTTGAGACCCCCATGTTGCTACTCTTCAGAGAAAATTAAGAGGAGGGGAACTTACAATTGACCCCCTTAAATACTCTTTCTCATAATTGGATTCACCTGTGTATGTACATCAGGGGTCACTGAGCTTACCATGCCAATTTGAGTTCCAATAATTAGTTCTAAAGGTTTTGGAATCAATAAAATAACAACAGTGCCCAAATTTATGCACCTGCCTTATTTTATTTAAACAATTATTGTGCACTTTCTGTAAATCCATTAAACTTCATATCACTTCTCAAATATCACTGTGTGTCTCCTATATGAAATATTTAACTGACATTTTTTATCGTAACAACCAACGATTTATACAGGAAAATCATGATGATTAACAAGGTTGCCAAAACTTTCGCATCACACAATGAAAGTTGTACCATACCATGACGTAAAATGTGCTATGCTGATGGCAAACATTCTGGAAAAATTGCAGCGTGTTGTCTGCATATTGCAATGTTATCAGGCTTTGTGAATCAACCCTAATGAAAGATAAATCCTGACTGGGTGCTAAAGCTATATCATTGTTTCCTTTTTATGTATCAGCCATATAAAAATAATTTGTAGATTTACATGGATAATATTCTTTCTCATTGGTTTCTAAAATAGCTTTTAGCTCTTCAGTATGATAAAGGACATTCACTATTATATAAATAAGTGACTATGTAATCTTTTCTCTCTTGCAGGCTTGAGGTTTTTACGAGCTTTGCGGCTTATCCAGTTTTCTGAAATCCTGCAATTTTTAAACATTTTAAAAACAAGGTAAGACCATAAACTTGTGTCCGCTTCTCTAATTGTTTGTGTATTCATTTTAATTTACTAAACATACAACCATGATTAAGTCTATAAATTTACAAGTTGTGCCTTCTAATGAATATGGGGATGATTTACAAAATGTATCTCAGCAATTATCTCTCCTTACTTATTAACTCACAATTTATCTCTCCTTGGTCCTGATGCAAAACAGGTCAGTAAATGTGCAGGCAGCGCACAACAATTTTATTGGTAGGAATGTTGGGATAGCACTCATCCTCATAGACTCATAGATACTCATTAACATATCAGGGCCACATGCACGTTATTGTGGTAATGCGTTTTACCATAGCAATGCGTGCATTATCCTGGCAACGCACCTGGTGCTGATTGAGTAATGTACGCTGCTCCCGAGGCGTCAGTTTTGTGCATCAGGCCTCGTGGCCTCTATTCAATTAACTTTTCCCCTGAATTTTCTGCCAGAAGATATTTTCACACCTTATCAATAAAATACATTTTAAGCCCCCAGAAAGCAACAAAATACTCAGACTAAGCTTAAAATCGTTCTTTTTTTACCTGCCTTTTAGTACCTTTTAAAATGCTGAGTGCTGAAAAGTTACTTTGTAGAGGAGATGCAAAATTATCGGCTGGAAGAAAAGTTAATTAGGCATGGGCCCTTTTCTCTCCTAACTTAATATTTATGTATCCTTATCTGTCTTAATTCTTATCTTTTATAAAGGACATCTGAGACCAAAAAAATAAAAAATGAAATGGAGTACATGCTTTTGTTATAAATGTTATCCTTGTGCAAGCTGTGTACACTGTTCCCCCCTCCCCCCACCACTACCACCTCCTTTCATCGGTTATGAGTCCCATTAGCAGGCCCCCACTGATATTAGCCACAATATCCACAACTGGATGTAATTGCTCCTGCACATGTGCAGTAGCCTCATTTTAGACCTGCTGACAGCGCTGTCTGTGCTCCCGGCGTCTCTCCTGCATGGGGCTCTCTTACAGCTTTTTTCGTTGGTTCCCATAGTGTCATGCTCCTGTTCTGCCTCCTCCTCACACAGCCCATCTGCAATGGTCCATGGGGCGTGACTTCACATCCACTGCTCAGAGTGCTGTGAGTGAACCCCAGGCAGAAGGAGAGCTGCCAGGAACACAGAAAGCACCATTAGCGTGTCTGAATGGAAGCTTCTTTGGATGCGCAGGAACCAACACATCCCGCTCATATGCTGTGACTATTATTAGTTGGGGCCTACTAATAGGACTCATAACAGAGAAAAGGAAACAAGATGAGGGGAAACGGTGGACACAGCCTGCAAAAGGATTACTTTTATAACAAAAGCATGTACTACAATTAATAACTTTTTTTTGGGGGGGGGGTTCTCAGATGCCCTTTGTGATAATGTGAGAGAAAATCTTTGTGAATCAACTTCTATCTGTATTACCGTTCTACTAATACTTATTAATACACCAGACCCCGCCCTGTCGCCCTCTGATGTAAACATAAATCCACTTGCATACATTATATACACCACAGTGGTGTTGTACCGTACTGACAAATCTGTCATTGAAAATTGAAAAGGGGTCATTGACTGGTAAATAAAGACTTCGGTCTCCAATTCATGTTCATTAATGTGCAAAAAGGAGATCCCAGTAAATGGTGCAGGATATGTGGCTGATACTGAAAACTACTGAATGCCTACAGTATATAGTCTGAGATCTGTATCATTAAAGAACACCTGTACTAAGTTCAGTAAGTAGACTGTTATAGTTGCCTTTTTTCTTTCATGCTAATTTTGTCCGTTTCAATTATATTTGTGCTGGTGACCTGAAACAAGCATGCAGCCAGAAGAAGAAGGCAGGGCAGCATCTACCTATAAGAGTTAGTGGCAGGCAGCAGGGGCTGGATTTATGTGCGCCGCCCTGTAGCTCCAGTGCTGAATGGAGAGAGGAGAACTAGTACACCCACAGTAGGGTACCCTACAGCGATTTCCTCCTCTCTCCTTAGAGCAGAATAACTTCTAACTCCATTGTGTCTGAGCCGACATGCTCAGGTGGCAGTATATGTGGCCCCAACTGTTAACAAGAAGTACAATAGTCGTTTAGTAGTATATTAAAGGGGCACTATGGCAAAAAAATTGTACAATTTAAAATATGTGCAAACATAGACAAATAAGAAGTACGTTTTTTTCAGAGTAAAATGAGCCATAAATTACTTTTCTCGTATGTTGCTATCCCTTACAGTAGGTAGTAGAAATCTGACAGAAGTGACAGGTTTTGAACTAGTCCATCTCTTCATAGGGGATTCTCAGCAAGGCTTTTATTCTTTATAAAGATATTCCCTAAAAAGGATTTAAACAATGATGTTGGCCAGCTTCCCTGCTCGCTACACAGTTTTGGCAGTTGGACAGAGCAACTGCCATTCACTAAGTGCTTTTGAAAATAAATCCCTGAGAATTCCCTATGAAGAGATGAACTAGTCCAAAACCTTTCACTTCTGTCAGATTTCTACTACCTACTGTAAGTGACAACAACATACGAGAAAAGTAATTTATGGCTCATTTTACTCTGGAAAAAAATGTACTTCTTATTTGTATATGTTTGCACATATTTTAAATTTAATTTTTTTTCACCATAGTGCCTCTTTAAGTGTGCAATAGTCAAACCAGCAGCTATCTATGATCTTGTTACAACAGTCTTACTGAACCTTATTTTATTTGGCCCCGTGTCTTAGTCTGAGATGGGATATTTCTTTTTTTTTGTTGCTTACCACTAACACGTTCAGCTCTTTATGACAGTTTAAAGGGAACCTAAACTGAGAGGGATATGGATGTTTCCTTTTAAACAATACCAGTTGCCTGGCAGTGCTGCTGACCTCTTTAGCTGCAGTAGTGGCTACAGGTATGTACCTGAGACAAGCATGCAGCTAATCCAGTCTGACTTCAGTCAGAGTACCTGATCTGCATGCTTGTTCAGGGGCTGTGGCTAAAAGTATTATAGACACAGGATCAGCAGGAGTGTCAGGCAACTGGTATTATTTTAAAAGGGAAAATCCATATCCTTCTCAGTTTGGTTCACTTTAAGGTTTAACCACTTCACCTCGAAGGGTTTTTCCCCTTAAAAAAACAGAGCAATTTTCACCCGTCAGCGCTCCTGCCATTCATTCACCTATAACTTTATTACTACTTATCACAACTAAACAATCTAATCTTGTTTTTTTTGCCACTGATTAGGCTTTCTTTGGGGGGTATTTTTTGCTAAGAATTATTTTATTCTAACTCAGTTTTAATGGGAATAATAAAGATAAAATTGAAAAAAAATCATTATTTCTCAGTTTTCGCCCATTATAGTTTCAAAATAAAACATGGTACCTTAATTAAAACCCACACATTTTATTTTCCCATTTGTCTCAGTTATTGCAACATTTAAAATGTTTCCCTAGTATATGGCGCCAATATTTTATTTGGAAATAAAGGTGCATTTTTTCAGTTTTGCGTCTATCCCTAATTACAAACCCGTAATTTATAAAGTCATTGTAGTATACAGTTTTTATATACATATTAAAAAAAAAGTTCAGTCCCTAAGGTAACTACTTATGTATTTTTTTTTTTTTGTAATTTTTTTTTAATAAAACAAGATGGTAACTTTAGAGGAGTGTGGGAGGTCAGGGGTCAAATTAAAAAGAAACAAAAGGTAACTAGGGATCATTAACTGAAAAAAAGGGGATGTAATATTACAATTTGGCAACAAGATGTCCTCAGTGGTGACTTCAGCTTACCGTACTATTAGTATGCAAACAGAAGCACTATGTACATGGGATTTATGAATGTCAGAGCCGTCTGAATAGACGAATGCAGCCATTCACAGGGGGACTTAGATCAATGAACAATGAATGGGATTTTTCCCATTCATTGATCTAGCGGCTAACGATCGGCAGTAATGAGCGGCGGTACTGAGCGCGGAGGAGCGAGCAGGGGGGGAGCGGTGGGAGGGACGTAGTAGCTATGCCCCTGCAGAGTTGTGGCATTTTGCAGGGGCGTAGTTACTCATCCCGGCAGAGGGGAAGTGGTTAAAGCAAGCAAAAGGCAGATTTGTGGCTGTTGAGGACAGAGGCCTGCAGCGGCTCGGGTAGCCGCGGGTACCCATGGGTAACCCGAAATGTGGGTCGGGTTCGGGTACCCGAATTGATTTAAGGTGCGGGTCGGGTGCAGGTAGCGGGTGCGGGTAGGATTGCGGGTAGCGGTCTGTGGGTCGCGGGTAGTGAAAGCAAGCATGTAAACCTTCTTTAGCTTTGGTTTGTGTATAAAAATAGGTTTTATTAACTCTACAACTCCCCAATGTTACTATTCATTTTTCTCTTTAGGTCTTCCTGTCTCCATAATTGCTCATGGCACGCTCATTTGCCTTCATATTTGCTGTAAAGCATCACTTGTGGGAGTAGGTATTAGGGGCACAAGGGGAAAATAATTTTCTGATAAAATCCAAACCAGGCCCTGCAAGGTGAAAACTGCAATTGCATCAGTTCAGGAATTACATAGGGCCTGTGGCATGGGATTTAATATTTGTAATTCATATTCCTAATTCTTAATGTTTGTAAGTTTTCTCACGAGTTAAAATGCCCTGCATAGGTATCACCATCCTAGGTATAGCAATACCAATATCAAGTAGAGGAGAGAAAGTGGCACCGGATGCTTCCTGCTGTCAGTTACTGTGATTTTGCTGTCGTGTTACCCCTGGTTACTGCCAACATATCATCACAGGAAGCCATTTAATAATGCAGTTTAGTTGTTTTCACTATCACCACATTTCTCTCCTGCACCTAATTTATTGTGTAACTGTACATACCACAATTCATGCATTTAGAACTGCAGTGATTTTATAGAGAATTACAGAAGAAAGCTACTGCTGCATTTATTTGATTCAGAGAAGAGTTGTCTCCTAGAATTGCCATTAACCTCCTTGCCGGTTTTCCCGACCTGAGCTCGGGGTAGAAAAAAGCAGCTGCTATCGGTGATCCCGAGCTCAGGTCGGGGTAGGCATTGCAGAGCTTTACCTGCAGTTGTGGAGTCCCGCGCGCGATCTCGCTGCGCAGCGGGACTCCAGCCTCTCTCCCCGGCAGTGTGGGGTCTTTCCCTGGCCGCCGGGATCCCCCATGTCCCCGCTATTCTTCCGGGGACCCGGCAGCCAGTTGGAGCAGCGCAGCCGTGGTGGTGGCAGCAGAGCGGTGGTGGCAGCGTGACGTCATCGGGGGCGGGGCTAACATTGAAAACGAACTTCTCTATATTAGAGAAGTATAGAGAAGTTCGTTTATATGTATATTAGCGCCATCTTGTGGGCAAAGAGAAAACTGCAGCCCAGGAGCCCAGGAAGGTAATTTTTTTTTAATTTTGCTGCAGATCTCCCTGCCAGAATGATTTTTTTCAGGTTTTAGGGTCTGAAAGAGTGAAAAAAAATTGCACCGCTTTTAGACCCTAAAATCTGGAAAGAATCAGACCGCCAAGGAGGTTAAGGGTTGCTGATGTGCTTTTCCCACATGTGTGTTTGACTTTGCCACTGTGTCGATGTTTGCATGTAACAAGGGTAACAGATGGAAGTGGGAGGGCATCCACTGAGACATTAGGATTACAAAGAAATCTCATTCATGAAATCAACGTCTGGCCATTCATAACACAGAGAAAATGCAGCAAGAAGCTTAACCCCTCCACTCACATAGGGCTGAATTAGAGAAGCTTCATCTCTGTACGAAATATATCCTACTTAAATAACCAAAACAAGATGCCATTTCACTGGGTGGAATAGCCTGTCAAAGGATGCAACAGGAGGCATTTAAAGGCTTTTAAAATCCCTAGTTCAGGGACAGATATTTTTCTACTTCAGAACAGAACAAGTACAGAACTTGTTTATACAGTATATGAAGCTCCTTGGTGAGCTGATGTCAAACAAATTACGTTGAAAGGATTCAGACTCTGACCAGTTCCTGCAGCACTGACAGGCTGTGGGATAGGTCACAGTTTTCTAGGATAGATTCAGACTGTTCCTTCCCTCTTGGAGACTGATCAGTAGCCATGTGCATGGAACTTGAAAGAGACTCCCTTAGCTCTGTTTCTTCTGGTCACATAATCAAGATTTCTTGACAGATTTTTTTCACATGTGCCTTTCTACTCCTCTGGAACTCCCTCACTAAATCAACCACATACTAAGTAATGGCCCAGCTTTAGTTATGTTGAAATGCAAACTAAAGCCTTATTTCTACAATCAAGCATGTGGTCTGACCATGATCATTTTAGCTGAATACTGAACCACTTCTGCTTTCACCTATGCAATGCATAAAGAACATATGGGGTTGGTTCATTAAGCAGCCTACTTTAAAATTAAATAAAACCAGAGAACCTCCCATGAGGAGATGGGCTAGTCCAAAATCTGTTGGTAATGTCAGATTTGTACTACTTACTGTAAGTGACAGCAACATAGAAGAAAAGTAATTTATGGCTAATTTTACTCTGGAAGAAACATACTTCTTATTTGTATGTTTACATGTATTTTAAATTTTAAGATTTTCACGACAGAGGTCATTTAAAGCGGTATGAAACCCAGCATTTCTTCTTTGCTCTAAAACAATATTTAGAGCATATTATATACTACCACCATTTATTTTTTTTACTAGAACAGCATTCATTTAGTGAAACACGGGGCTTGAACGTTCAGTGCAGAGAAAGCTGGTTGCATCTGAAGTGGAGATAATGTTATCTTGTGTTTACTTAATTGTATCAAGTGAGGAATGTGACACATTCTCTGACTGTGCAGAAGCTCCTGGACACAGACAGACATCCAAAGCATTTCTGTCTTCAATACATAATGAACAAAACCAGTTATGGATAAAATGCAAAGTCAGCTCTCAAAGCAAAAAACTGTACTTTTGGGAACTTGTAATTTCAAGATGAATAATAATACATATGCACAAATGCAAATATGATAACCGTATGGCATATAAAAAGTAGGAAATCATGTTTTTATTGAATATTATGTCAGGGTTTTATACCGCTTTATGTCCTTATAAAGGTTCAGTATGTTATTGTAAAATTTCACTATGACATACTGTATATTAGCGGTACACAAATAGTTTTGTAACGTAAGGTTTTGAAAGATTAGCTTTTAATTTGAGCTTAAAATCTTTTCTGTATGGGTACTATAAGAAAGCTATACCTTAGCTGGAAATGATATGGGCATCAGAGATTCCAGCCAGGATAATATGAGCAAATTGAAACGATTAGTGACACTACTAGTTTCAGCCAGCAGCATACATTTTATTTTTGGGATTAGAAAGGTATCATAAATCTCATGTAGTAATACTACAGTGATGATGAGGTCCTTTATTTTGCATTAGACCCTAAAAACAACTGTGGTACTATTGTGCCGAGATAGTAAGAAAAATGATGCCACTAAGGTAGCATGTAGCACAGTTCCATTTATAATAAAGGGATGGCAGGAGAGAACAGATGGACACTTACATGTATCCACTTCAGAGCATGTGATGTTATTGGATCTTTGGTTAAAATGGCTTGTCTCCTATTTGTTCCTTACACGACAATGGCAGATATTGGTCACCACTAGACCTGGAACAGGGGCCCATTTGTAATTGTAACCTCTGTGATCCCTGTTCATTTTGGCACTGGATAGGATGGGGTAGACGGATGGATTGCTGAAATGGGAGAGAAAGATAGATAGATAGATAGATAGATAGATAGATAGATAGATAGATAGATAGGTAGATAGCACTATGGATAAGTGGATTGATGTGATGTGATGGACATATGATATTAATGTTTACTGAACCTTACTAGAAATGGAAAGAAAATACACAGTGAATTCTCTTTATGTGTGGCATAACTACTATGGGCAGATTTAAAAATGAAAAGTTTTGCGATAGTGGTCCTTTAAGTAACTGTCTAGATCAGAAACACAGCCCACTCACACCTATGCTTTAGAAACCACAATTACTCTGTTTTCCATGATCTAAATGAATGAGATTGGCTCACATTGATGACAGGGTCAAGAGCCAATGAAATCGGCTCCTGATTGGCTCCCGGAGCTCTGTTGTCATACCGACAGCAGGGAGACTGATCTGCGGTCAGGGAGGGATTGACGCGATTGGCTCGATTGGCAAGAACGTGCGGCGGCGGTGAGTGAAATCTATGCCCTGGCAGGAATAACAGCCTCCAAACAGGGCATAGATTTCAATCACTGCCGTCTGAAAGCAGTTACATGTCCACTTGATGTCTTCCGCTAAATTTGTGTTCTGCTCAGCATGAACACTACTACTGAGAATATGTCTGACTGTATATAGTGTCTGCCCCAAATAAAGTTTTTTTTGAATACTAAAAAAAAAAAGGATTTGACATTGTATTTTTCCAATCATTAAATGTGATTACTTATTAAAAACGCTAAATGGAAATGCATGAAAAATTCACCAAAACGCAAATGAAAAAAACGAATGCAGGAGAAGCCTCAGATGGCAGAAAACTTGTGATCTTCTGCACAGACAGGTGTGCTGCCAGCCTTAGACCAAGGTCTGTGATCTATTAATATGGTAGAAAAACTAAGACTAGGATTTTACAGATTTCAAATAGTTTACAATCATTTTAACACATTTTTAATTTAGGTAACATAACTATCTATGCTCTTTATATTTAGGTAACCTCTTCGTTCTCTGAGTAACTGTATGTACTAAACAGGCTAGGTTTGGTTTCTGTTTGTTGCTTGCTCCTAATGTCTGTATACACAATTATTGCAGGGCTCACTAAATGTCAAAAGTGACCATGTAATTTCCCCCTGGGTATACTTGTCCTCATTTTTATCATCCTGAACATGTCTTTAGATCCAGCATGTAAAGGGTGCATCCAGTTATGCAGCAGACTTAGTCTGAAATCATGAATCCGGATTTTCCCCAGCTGTTGGCAGCAGCACGGAGCAAACTATTTTTTTCTACTAATCTGAGCTAAATATAGAGAGAGAAAACATAAATATCGTATCTTGATAATTTCTAAATGATGAACTAGAAATTACAGCCATAGATGTTTATAATTCTTATAAAATAAAATGTACCACTTTTATCATTTTAAGGAATACAAAATGATTATCATCTTATTGTATCCCTTTGACATCTAGTACATGCAGTGATGCCATCAGAATTTGTGGGCCCTGTGGTAGAAAAAAAAGTTCTGTCCCTCTTACTTTGGCACTTCATTACTTTTGTGTTTCTTAGCAATGTGTTGTATTTTTTAGCTCCCTGTATAGCATACACGTCAAACTGTGGCCCATGGACCAAATTTGGCCTGCAGAGTTATCAAATTTGGCCCACAAATTTGGCACATTCAATTTGGCACTCTAGACAACCATGGAAGCTATGGTGGTGGAGAAGCCCTAGGTCACCAGGGAAGCCATATCGGGGTAACACTACACACCAGGGGACTGTATAGAGGATGGAGGGGGGGGGGACTACACCTCAAGGAACAGTTTTGAGGTACAAGGGGTGTCATCTAAACACCAGGGAACTGTATAGGGGAGGGGCCACTAGATACCAGGGAACTCTATGGGTAGGGAGGAGGGCCACTAGACATCAAGGAACTGTATGGGAGGGCACTTAACACCAGATAACTGTATAGAGTGGGGATGGGACCATTAGACACCATTAGAAGTTTATAAGGAAGGTAGCTAGCCATTGCAGTTGGCCTGCGACTAGGTCCCAGTGTTCAATTTTGGCCTACTTAGAAGTTTGACATCCCTTATTTATAGTGTCTCACTGTTTCTTTTTCACCTTTCTTCTGGTTTAACCACTTAAGCCCTCGGTCGTTTTCACTTTATGCATCCGAGCAATGTTCACCTCCCATTCATTAGCCTATAACTTTATCACTACTTGATCTGATGAACTGATCTATATCTTGTTTTTTCCGCCACCAATTAGACTTTCTTTGGGTGGTACAATTTGCTAAGAGCTACCTTACTGTAAATGCATTTTAACAGTAAGAATAAGAAATAAAACAGAAAAAATGCATTATTTCTCAGTTTTCGGCCATTATAGTTTTAAAATAATACATGCCTCCATAATTAAAACCCATGTATTGTATTTGCCCATTTGTCCCGGTGATTACACATTTAAAATATGTCTCTATCACAATGTATGGCGACAATATTTTATTTGGAAATAAAATTTTTCTGTTTTGCATCCATCACTATTTACAAGCTTATAAAAAAAAATAGAAATATTTCATCTTTACATAGATATTTAAATATCTAATATAATGTTTAGACCCTTAGGTAAATATTTATGTGTTGGTTTTTTTATTGTAATTTTTTTTTATATTATTAAACATTTTATGTGTATATTTTTGGGAGGGTGGGATGCAAATAGTATTTGTTTTAGGTAAATATATGCGCAGTTTTACAGTTTTACTTTTTGGCCACAAGATGGCAACCTTCAGTTTGTTTACATGACGTCACTCTAAGCGTACCATGTACGCTTAGAGGGACATAGGCAGAAAAAGCGAAGCTTCCGAGAGAAGCTGTCGGTTTTTCTGCGCGGGGGGGGGGGGGGGGGGGGGAGAAATCAGTGATCGGGCCATGGCCCAATTCATTAATTCCTGGGCTAACGATCCGCGGCCTATCGCACGATCGGCCGCAGGAGCGCGCGAGAGCGTACATGGCCTCCTTGACGTAGTTCTACGTCAAGGAGGACAAAGTGGTTAAAATTCCTATCTTCCACTTCCTCCTTATTTCTGTGTTTCAGCTTTCCATACGGGGTGTCTTACAGGACACCCGAGGGGAAAATAAAGTAATGAAATAAACGATTATATCTATCTTCCTTCTCCTAAAAATTACTTTTTAAGATATTCCACAGTTTTATTTTATGTTTAAATCTACTTTTTAAGTTTTAACTGTTTTATTTATATGCCAGAGCTAAAATCTATGAACTATTGACCCTTTTTATCTGTTTCCTGCTCTCTGGAGCCATTTTCTGCTACAAAGTGTTTTATAGTTTGAATTCTTTATCAGTGAGGGTCACACTGTAGTCACTTCCTGTCTGAGTCAGCTGCTTACATACCTGATATTTAACTCTTTTAGGCAAAGAAAGAAAAAAAAAGGAACACAGCATAGTTATTTGTGTGCTAGGCACTGTAAATACCCATGTCTATCCCATCATGTCACATGTCACCTTGGATATCCTTTAATTTCCTAGTGCCACCCTCCCCATAGTGTGTGGCAGCTTTATATGGTCTCTTATAGTGTTTCTGCAACTTTCTACTGCCCACATAATGTGTCCACATCCTCTGAAAGAAGCGTGTTTCACATAGCACCTTTCATCTCAACAGATACTCCACAATGAATGCTGCTTTTTTGTTTTACCAATTACTTACCATTAAATAAGTTCATATGTACTCTAACAGGCAGTTCTGACTTTTGGCTTTATAATGAAGGAATCATACTTGGATCTATGGAAAAATGGGTGCCGGAATGGGAAAAGCATGTGTTGTGTGAAAAAGCAGTGCAGACAGTATATTATTTTTTTCTGTGCATGTGGGAACTACTTTTAAATGTGATGCAGTCCACTAACTAACATAGCCTTTCACATCTGGTGTGATTCCAAAAAGTGTTACTCCGACCTGATTGGAACTTGGTTTGATGACTCTGAAAGTTGCCCTTTCAGCCATCTACTCTGTGCTGCACAGCTACAGGCAAGGCCACAAGGGAGAAGCGGTTGCAATTTACTTTAGAACCACTTTCAATATTCAACCTCATGCTGTAGGACCCACCCTGTTTTTTTTTTTATTCTGGGCAGCTCAAAGTTTATATGAGAAAAACATAGACATATTGCTCATCTACCACTCCCACAAGAAAGGTTATATGGGAATTACAATTAATAGCCTAAAAATTAACCCAGTTTGAGATTGGGTGAGTTCTGGTTGGGGAGTAAGGGGACATGGCTTGCAAGTCTGTCCAGGGCCACTGAATTTGGTACCATCCTGCATCCCTGCATGGATATAAACTATAATGACCCTCTCCAAACCCTTTAATATCAACTTTGGCCTAGAGTGGCTGAACATGGTAAGTTCCAGTAGACATAGCCTCTACTGGACAGCCACAATCAAGAAAAACCACTGCTTTGTGGTCTACTTTGTGGTCATGTGCAACCAAACAGCACCTTCAACATCAACGTAGAACTCTCTCCTCCTCAAACACCATTCATAGAGATAAGCAAGTTAAGACTTTGGCCAAAGCCAACCGTGGCTCTCACACAGGCAACTCTGCAACCTCATGCCACAACTTGACACATCTATCCCTAGCCTAAGCAGGGAATGCAGGCATTTCAGTAACACCTAACGTGAATACTGGAGGTGCTAAACACAAAGGTCAAAACCCCTTATTGCGGCTGAGAGGCTTAAAGATTATGCCAGGCCAAATATATCTACATTAATAATAAACTGATGTAACTATACTTGGCACTGACATCAAGCATATTTCACTCTTGTCAGACTGCAGAAAATGCGTAGTCTGCAAGTCAGTGAATGCCTCAGAGGTTCCGGGGCAGATGCTGATTACTGGCATCTCTTCTGGTATTATGTAATTTTTAAAGTGAGCTGATTTCCCTCCTCTGTGACCTACTCCCTTTTTTCCCCTGAAGTGTGTTTCTTTGGCTGGATATGGAGAATTACTCTGAACCATAACGAATGGTCTTCTTAACCACTTGAGGACCACAGTCTTTCTACCCCTTAAGGACCAGGCACTTTTTTTCCATTCAGACCACTGCAGCTTTCACGGTTTATTGCTCGCTCATACAACCTACCACCTAAATGAATTTTGGCTCCTTTTCTTGTCACTAATAAAGCTTTCTTTTGGTGCTATTTGATTGCTCCTGCGATTTTTACTTTTTATTATATTCATCAAAAAAGACATGAATTTTGGCAAAAAAATGATTTTTTTTAACTTTCTGTGCTGACATTTTTCAAATAAAGTAAAATTTCTGTATACATGCAGCGCGAAAAATGTGGACAAACATGTTTTTGATTAAAAAAAACCCATTCAGTGTATATTTATTGGTTTGGGTAAAAGTTATAGCGTTTACAAACTATGGTGCAAAAAGTGAATTTTCCCATTTTCAAGCATCTATGACTTTTCTGACCCCCTGTCATGTTTCATGAGGGGCTAGAATTCCAGGATAGTATAAATACCCCCCAAATGACCCCATTTTGGAAAGAAGACATCCCAAAGTATTCACTGAAAGGCATAGTGAGTTCATAGAAGATATTATTTTTTGTCACAAGTAAGCGGAAAATGACACTTTGTGACAAAAAAAAAAAAAAAAAAGTTTCCATTTCTGCTAACTTGCGACAAAAAAAAAAAAAGAAATCTGCCACGGACTCACCATGCCCCTCTCTGAATACCTTGAAGTGTCTACTTTCCAAAATGGGGTCATTTGTGGGGTGTGTTCACTGTCCTGGCATTTTGGGGGGTGCTAAATTGTAAGCACCCCTGTAAAGCCTAAAGGTGCTCATTGGACTTTGGACCCCTTAGCGCAGTTAGGCTGCAAAAAAGTGCCACACATGTGGTATTGCCATACTCAGTAGAAGTACTATAATGTGTTTTGGGGTGTATTTTTACACATACCCATGCTGGGTGGGAGAAATATCTCTGTGAATGACAATGTTTTCATTTTTTTTACACACAATTGTCCATTTACAGAGTTATTTCTCTGTAAAAATACACCCCAAAACACATTATACTACTTCTCCCGAGTACGGCAATACCACATGTGTGGCACTTTTTTGCACCCTAACTGCGCTAAAGGGCCCAAAGTCCAATGAGTACCTTTAGGATTTCACAGGTCATTTTTGTTTCAAGACTACTCCTCACGGTTTAGGGCCCCTAAAATGCCAGGGCAGTATAGGAACCCCACTAATGACCCCATTTTACAAAGAAGACACCCCAAGGTATTCCGTTAGGAGTATGGTGAGTTCATAGAAGATTTTATTTTTTGCCACAAGTTAGCGGAAATTGATTTGAATTGTTTTTCTTCACAAAGTGTCATATTCCGCTAACTTGTGACAAAAAATAAAATCTTCTATGACCTCGCCATACACCTAATGGAATACCTTTGGGTGTCTCCTTTCTAGAATGGGGTCATTTGTGAGGTTCCTATACTGCCCTGGCATTTTAGGGGCCCTAAACCGTGAGGAGTAGTCTTGAAACCAAATGTCGCAAAATTACCTGTGAAATCCTAAAGGTACTCATTGGACTTTGGGCCCCTTAGCGCACTTAGGTTGTAAAAAAGTGCCACACATGTGGTACCGCCGTACTCAGGAGAAGAAGTATAATGTGTTTTGGGGTGTATTTTTACACATACCCATGCTGGGTGGTAGAAATATCTCTGTACATGACAATTGTTTGATTTTTTTTGAACACAAAAATCCATTTACAGAGAGATTTCTCCCACCCAGCATGGGTATGTGTAAAAATACACCCCAAAACACATTATACTACTTCTCCTGAGTACGGCGATACCACGTGTGACATTTTTTTTGCAGCCTAGGTGCGCTAAGGGGCCCAACGTCCTATTCACAGGTCATTTTAAGGCATTTGTTTTCTAGACTACTCCTCACGGTTTAGGGCCCCTAAAATGCCAGGGCAGTATGGGAACCCCACAAGTGACCTCATTTTAGAAAGAAGACACCCCAAGGTATTCCATTAGGTGTATGGCGAGGTCATAGAAGATTTTACTTTTAGTCACAAGTTAGTGAAAAATGACACTTTGTGAAAAAAACCCAATAAAAATCAATTTCCGCTAACTTTTAACAAAAAATAAAATCTTCTATGAACTCGTCATACACCTAACAGAATACCTTGGGGTGTCTTTTTTCTAAAATGGGGTCACTTGTGGGGTTCCTATACCGCCCTGGCATTTTACGGGCCCAAAACCGTAAAGAGTCTGGAAACCAAATGTCTCAAAATGACTGTTCAGGGGTATAAGCATCTGCAAATTTTGATGACAGGTGGTCTATGAGGGGCCGAATTTTGTGGAACCGGTCATAAGCAGGGTGGCCTTTTAGATGACAGGTTGTATTGGGCCTGATCTGATGGATAGGAGTGCTAGGGGGGTGACAGGAGGTGATTGATGGGTGTCTCAGGGGGTGATTAGAGGGGAAAATAGATGCACTCAATGCACTGGGGAGGTGATTGGAAAGGGGTCTGAGGGGGATCTGAGGGTTTGGCCGAGTGATCAGGAGCCCACACGGGGCAAATTAGGGCCTGATCTGATGGGTAGGTGTGCTAGGGGGTGACAGGTAGTGACAGGAGGTGATTGATGGGTGTCTCAAGGTGTGATTAGTGGGGGGAATAGATGCAAGTAATGCAATGGCGAGGTGATCAGGGCTGGGGTCTGAGGGTGTGGGCGGGTGATTGGGTGCCCTAGGGGCAGATGGGGGTCTAATCTGATGGGTAGCAGTGACAGGGGGTGATTGATGGGTAATTAGTGGGTGTTTAGAGGAGAGAACAGATGCAATGCACTTGGGAGGTGATCTGACTGCGGGTCTGCAGGCGATCGGATGGTGTGGGTGGGTGATCAGATTGCCCGCAAGGGGCAGGTTAGGGACTGATTGATGGGTGGCAGTGACAGGGGGTGATTGATGGGTGGCAATGACAGGGGCTGATTGATGGGTGGCAGTGACAGGGGGTGACAGGGGGTGATTGATGGGTGATAGGTGATTGGCAGGTGATTGACAGGTGATCAGTGGGTTATTACAGGGAAGAACAGATGTAATTAATGCACTGGTGAATTGATAAGGGGGGGTCAGAGGGCAATCTGAGCGTGTTGGCGGGTGATTGGGTGCCCGCAAGGGGCAGATTAGGGTCTGATCTGATAGGTAAAAGTGACAGGTGGTGATAGGGGGTGATTGATGGGTGATTGATGGGTAATTAGTGGGTGTTTAGAGGAGAGAATAGATGTAAACAATGGATTTGGGAGGTGATCTGATGTCGGATCTGCGGGCGATCTATTGGTGTGGGTGGGTGATCAGATTGCCCGCAAGGGGCAGGTTAGGGGCTGATTGTTGGGTGGTTGTGACAGGGGGTGATTGATGGGTGATTGACAGGTGATTGACAGGTTATCAGGGGGGATAGATGCATACAGTACACAGGGGGGGGGGGTCCTGGGGAGAATCTGAGGGGTGGGGGGTGATCAGGAGGGGGCAGGGGGGGGGGGATAAAAAAAAATAGCGTTGACAGATAGTGACAGGGAGTGATTGATGGGTTATTAGGGGGTGATTGGGTGCAAACAGGGGTCTGGGGGGTGGGCAGGGGGGGGTCTGAGGGGTGCTGTGGGCGATCAGTGGGCGGGGGGGGCAGATCAGTGTGTTTGGGTGCAGACTAGGGTGGCTGCAGCCTGCCCTGGTGGTCCCTCGGACACTGGGACCACCAGGGCAGGAGGCAGCCTGTATAATACACTTTGTATACATTACAAAGTGTATTATACACTTTGTAGCGGCGATCGCGGGGTTAACATCCCGCCGGCGCTTCCGTATGGCCGGCGGGATGTTAAGGCGGGTGGGCGGAGCCAGTTGCCCGTGGAAGCGCGCGTCATCAATGACGCGATCGCTCCCCCGGCATAGGAAAAGGACGCAACGCCCTAAGGCGTATTGCGGTCCTTAAGGCATCCACTTTGCCGCCGCCCATGGGCTGTGGGCGGTCGGCAAGTGGTTAAACACACTAGTTATAGGTAGAAAAGCTAATGCATTGAAGTGGATGATATCTGAGGCCGCTATCAAAACAATTATTCATTCAAATGTACCCCTGTAAATGTAATGTCTATAAAATAAAGCAATGTACATCCAAATTTCACAAGTTTTTGGATTGATGCATAACTCACTTGCGATCCCTATAATTTAATCCATGATGTATTTGAGTAAGGAGAATAAAGCACAAATATTTTCTATATTTGTATTAACTACTTATTCACCTCAGTTGAATGTCAGAGTTCATGGTTAAAACTATGTTTACACGATGCTGTAGTAGTATGGGGGTGTGAGGCTGATATTGTGGTGATGCCCCTCCCATAGTGTGATGTGCTTTTCCCAGCTACCAAGCATGCAATATCTCCCTCTGTGCATAGAACTCTCAGTAAATAAACATTCCTCACAGATCACCTGGCAGGACTAAAGATGTCAACACCTATAGTAAATATCCGAATGTAAATCAGGGAAAGATTTTAGAACAGGCAAACGCTGACTAAAAAATGTATAATGTAAAAAAGAAGCAATTCTATTCATTGTTATTTTAACTACGGTTCCTCTTTAAATAAAAATAATGTAAAAATAATTAGTCCACTCGGGGGGGGTAGGGGCGGCAAGGGGGTCAGTCCATCTCAACATCCACTTTTTGCTAACATTTCCAGCAGTCAATTACCAGGTCATGGCGAGGATACCTCATCATTCCTTAAAAGGACTCTCACCTGACACTTGTGAGACCGTCACAGTCTTGACTAACTGACTCCATCCTACTGCTAAACCACACCCAAAGAAAGGTGTGTCTAGCTTGCTGCACCAATTATCAATCAATCAATCAATGGTTGGTAATAGTGTACCAATTATCATGCTTTATTATTGGGACGTATCCACACACTAAAGTAATTTAAAATAGAATTGAAAAGAGTGGTTTCTCAATGCGTGATAACATTTTAACCAATACATAGATATGTCCCTAATATTAAGCCTGAATTCATCTGTAAAAAGGGCTTAGTCAATTATATGATCATACATAATCCATTATTCCCATTATTAATTAATAAGTCCAAAAAGTATCAATGGAAACAATATCTAGGATCTGGGATCAAAGAAGTGATATCTACAGAAAATAAATTTGAATTACTGTATATATAAATAATTCTGTGTGTACAAAAGTTCATAAGTGCAACCACTCGGTTACCAGTGATGCTGGACAGAATATAGCAGCATAGGGGACAACAAGTCCCAAGAAGACCATAGACTGCGTTCAGATAAAGTGCTGTAGTGCAAAAAGTGGAAGTGCTTAGCAAAGGATCGGGACCACAGCGTGTGGAGAAGACTACTGGGGATAGTGCTTTGGATATGGATCATATACCAAACAGTTTTTCTGATACATTTGGACTTATTAGGGACATATATATGTATTGTTTGAAAGGTTATCAGCCATTAATAAAACACTCTTTTCAATTATATTTTAAATGATTTTAATATTGTGGGGATATGTCTAATTAGTAAAGCTTATTAATTGGTATACTATTACCTTTGATTGTTTTAGTCAGTGAGATAGACACACCTTTTATGGGTTTGGTTTAGTTTAGCTGTGCTTCTTGTATCTGCCAGCGTACAAGAGGTGATGCAGATCCTTTGTTGCAGCCTATACTGTATTGTGCTAAAATAAAACAACTATTTTTCGTTTGGGTTTGACATCATTGCTTTCATCTGCATCATATATCTCACAACACCACACATGCTAGTTCTATAGCTCTATAAAGAAGTTGAAGAAAGAGGGGCATGGGCATACATGATGATGGTGGAAATACCATTCCCTAGAAGACAAATAGTTGGTTAATTATACTGGTAGTTGGTGGTTGGTTAATTATACTGGAGAACCAGTACTACTTTGCACTATGCATCTCTCTTATCAAATACAGTTTGGTTTAGGGGTGTTAAAAAAGTAGTATGCTTTTTAAAAACTGCTGCTTTGCTACTTTTTCTTATTGCAAGAAAGTTTAGGCAACTTTTCTTAAACCTTTAGTGTGGGCAGTCCCAAGGGTATATAGATCTCAACAGGCAAAATGCTTTTCTCTGTTTCTACAAAGATTCCTGATAATAAAGTGCCTGAAAAGTTCAAATGTTAATTATTTATTTCACCTTAGAGTTGAATGAACCAGATTGAACATCACACTGTCCTGGCTGATGTTTGCACTCTTAAAAGGGAACTAAGCACCCTTTCTATCACTGGAATTTATCCTGGCTATTGGAGCCACCATGTTCCCCCTCCCCTTTTCACCCTCCTTATCTACATTATTTACAGAAGTAATTCCCTCTAAATAATGTCTTTAAAGAGAAGTTGTCCTAATTACCTACCCCTCTGTTGATGAAAAGGTATTGTTTACTTCTTGTAATGAGTGCAATAAAACAAACACTTAGCTGCCTGAAATCCTTAGCAGTCTGAAATCTCTGTGGCCGAGGACAGAGGGCAGGCCTGCTGAAGTAGGCAAATAACATTTAAGTGTTTAACTTTAATTGTAAAATAAAAGGTAAAATGGAAGTGTATTTTTTTTGAAGAATATGTTTTAAAGGACTTACGAGGTGAAAAATCGTAATTTTGATCTTTACCTGTTTACTATGTGAATCCATAGGTGTGTTACAATGCGTCCTCCGTTGCATTCCGCCTCAAAAGTATCTTTTATATCCCCCCCAGGCTACAACCCGACCCCACAGCACGGGTCGTCTCCTATGCCACATTCAAGATGGCCGCCGCAAAGATCCGCGGCTGCGCAGTATGTATGGCGGAGACTGCGGCTGCGCAGCTCTCCGCCCTCGCTGTGAGCGCGCCCGCTGTCACAGTAGGAGGACGCTAACAGCGAGTACGTGGCTGGGCGAGGGCGGAGAGCTGCGCAGACGCACTCTCCGCCATGCGTACTGC
Organism: Hyperolius riggenbachi; assembly: GCF_040937935.1. Lineage (NCBI taxonomy): Eukaryota > Metazoa > Chordata > Amphibia > Anura > Hyperoliidae > Hyperolius > Hyperolius riggenbachi. The sequence continues at coordinate 187,893,621 of NC_090655.1, read as the reverse complement.
GCAGCTGTGGATGTTTGCGGCGGCCATCTTGAATGTGGCATAGGAGACGACCCGTGCTGTGGGGTCGGGTCGTAGCCTGGGGGGGATATAAAAGATACTTTTGAGGCGGAATGCAACGGAGGATGCATTGTAACACACCTATGGATTCACATAGTAAACAGGTAAAGATCAAAATTACGATTTTTCACCTCGTAAGTCCTTTAATGGAAGTGTATTTTAATAATGAGACATATTGTTGGCATGCTTTTTTCATGTGCTACTGAGATTCCCTGGGTGCTTAAAATAGTGCTCGCTTCACTTTAAAAGAAAATAAGAACGTGATACATCAGGAAAGTTCTATTTACCATTAGTACGACACATGCAATTAATTATCTCATAAATTTATTTTCATTTCATGTTTTCTTTAAAGTGTACCTGAGGCGATGTGACAAATGCTAAAATACTATGTAAAACAGAACTTTGCCTTCTTAAAGCAGAAGGTATTTGAGATTATTCAGGCTGGATTAAGCATGATGTGTCCCACAAAATGCATTACTACTGATTATGCAAATAATCCCTTTGCCTGAAAGCTAAACACACCTCCAAATACCTTCTGTTTTAAGAAGGCAAATTTCTGCTAGATAATTGATCAGTGGCTGCAACCTTTGATTTGCTTAGCACAGCTTCACTTGCTTTGTTAACAGAGATTTTCAGGCAAATTCTGTGCTCACCAATAATAAAGACACAGTGTAATGAAAAAGCTGCTCCGTATTTTCCTAGAAGTACCAGGATAGGTGATGAACATAATCTTTTTTTTCACTCTGTTTTTATTGAAAATGTAAAGCGCAGAGCATACAACTGATCAGCCCAAATCATCAAATATACAGTGCGGTTAAACAACATCAGGAGAATCAAGAATCAGCAAACACGTTTAAAAACAGATATGAAAGATTCACATATTCTATCTAGGAACATATTTATTATTAAGAACATTCACTAATCGGCGTTATCAATTTCAGGAACTGCACCTTTGCCAAATGGCCTACTACAAACAAAAATGAGATGCCTGAGGTGCTAGTCCATGAGACACATGGGTGGGATGAGTATCCAACATAAAAGACAGTGAATTTAAACCAGTGAGGAGAAACCCCCCAGTCAAAATCTTTATTTGTTAGATGAACATAATCTTAATTGGTTCCAAGAGAGAACCCGCCCCTGCTGATCCTCCTTATGGGAATAATTATCTTTCAGAATAGATATTTTTGGATGACCTCTACTGTTTTACCTGAAATAAAGATCTTGCCTCAACGGCTACTTTATTTCTACAGGTACAGAAATGGCCTTGTTTTGATGATACTGTACACATGTAGTCCATAGTCTACCTCTATTTCCTTTTGCCAACACATTAGTCTTGTATACAGTAGACTTAAAGAGAAACCGTAACCAAGAATTGAACTTCATCCCAATCAGTAGCTGATACCCCCTTTCCCATGAGAAATCTTTTCCTTCTCACAAACGGATCATCAGTGGGCTCTGTATGGCTGATATTGTGGTGATACCCCTCCCATAGTGTGATGTCAGGACCATAATTCTGACATCACACTGTGAGAGCCTTGTTGCATTGTGGGAAATAACAGCTGTTTCCAACTGCCAAAAAAGCAAGCAGCTGCTCCTTCCACTGACATCACCTGCCAGCAGTAAAAAATTTACCATGTGATAAATGTCAGAATGTAAATCGGGGAGAGGAAAGATTTCACAGTTGGCAAACACTGACTAAATCAATTATATATACTGTGTATTTTGGACTATAAGACTCACTTTTTCTTCCCCAGAAGTGGGGGGGGGGGGGGGGGAGTCACTGCATCTAACAGTCCAAATGCAGGGAGTTCCTGACTTGTGAACACCTGCCAATACGACCTACCACAATGTTGGGGACTCCCTATACTGTGCCCATGGAAAGGAGGACACAGGGGGACAAATGGAGGACACAGATGGACACAAAGGGGCATAGAGGTGGTCACAAGGGGGACACAAAGGGGCATAGTGGAGGACACAAGGAGGAAACAAAGGGGCATATAGGAGGACACAAGGAGGACAGAGGTGGACACATGGGGACAGAGGAGGACACAGGGGGACACAAAAGGTAGAAGGGGGCATGAGATACAAAGGGGGCATAATTCACAAGATGCCCCTTGACCATGCATGCACCAGGTTTAGTATATATATATTTTTTCCCTCTGGTTTTAATCCTCTAAACCTAGCTGCGTCTTATGGTCAGGAGCATCTTATAATCTGAAAAATACGGTAATTATTGTAAAATGAAGCACTTTTTTATTACATTATTTTCACTGGAGTTCATCTTTAAACCTGTTTGATATGAAAAAAATGAAAAGGGATCTCAGACAAGTTGTTAGTAGGAGCAGTACACAATGTACCCATCTTTATCTCAGCATGGCACAAGTCAGTTCTTGGCATTCCAGGCGTGCTTTATACAATGCATCTGCTGTGTCTGTTAGCATCGCCATGTTACATATTGTCAATATCTGTTGTGTCTTCCAGATTGGTCCATCCAATTTAACTTCTAGTGTACTTGGGATTGTGAATTGTGGGAGGAAACTAGTGCATAAAACGCAGTATTCAGCCACTCATGTTGGCTTCATTAGAACAGAGATAGGGCCAGTGCACACCAAAAACCGCTAGCGTATCCACAAACGCTAGCGTTTTTTCAGAGCGATTCTAGGCATGTTTGGAGCGATTTTCTAAACATGCCTAGCGTTTTTTTGAGTGTTTTTGTGTAAGGTTTTTTTTATATTTTGTTACAGTACAGCTGTAACTGAACAGCTACTGTAACAAAAACGCTTTGAAAACTGCTCTGATGTAGCGTTTTTCAGAGCGGTTGCCTCAGAAATCAGGAAAAATGCTGCAGGACCAAAGTTTGCGTTTGGGAAATAAAAAACGTACTGGTGTGCACTATCCCATTGAAATACATTAGCCAAGCGGTTTTCAAATCACAAGCGTTTTTAAAAACGCTCAGAACCGCTCTTGGTGTGCACCAGCCGATGTATGTAAAAGGTCATCAGCAAGGTTTATTTTTATTGCACCTAATGAGCTTTCCATGTTGTCTACTGTAAAAACAAGTTTCAATGATACCTTTTTTGAGGGACATTTGAAGTGAGAGGTATATGGAGGCTGACATATTTATTTCCCTTTTAAACAATACCAGATACCTGACATCCTGCTGATCCTTTCATGCATCAGCAGTGTCTGAATCACTCACCTGAAACAAGCATGTGGTGAATCTTGTCAGATACCTCTGATCTGCATGCTTGTTCAGCGACTATGACTAAAAGTAGTAGAGGCAGAGGATCAGCTGGACAGGCAGGCAATCTGCATTGTTTAACCACTTGAGGACCGCAGTGTTAAACCCCCCTAAAAACCAGGCCATTTTTCATTAAATTGGCCATTGCAGCTTTAAGGCCAGGCTGCAGGGTCACACGACACAGCACAAAAGTGATTCCCCCCTCCTTTTCTCCCCACAAACAGAGCTTTCTGTTTGCGGGGACTAATTGCCCCCCAGATGTTTGTTTGTTACATTTTTTTGTTTATTTGTATGTTATTTAATAAAAAAAAGTTTTTTTTTACTGTTGTAATTCCCCCCTCCCTCTCTCCCCCGCCAGCCAATCCCCGTGATCAGCTGTCATAGGCTTCAGCCTATGACAGCCTGCGTGTGATCTCCTGCAAAACAGAGCCCCAGGACTTTACGTCGATCGCCGTTAGACGGTCCTGGGGCTTCCGCCGCGGCCACGCCCATCGGCATGACGCGTTTGGCTACTAACTAAAAGGAAATAAATGTCAGCTTCCATATCCCTAAAATCTATTAACCCTTCGCACTCTCACATGCAAATGTTCAAACAAATGCATTCACAGATTTACTCATCCAGGCACAACTGTTATCCCTACAGCTAAGTTAAAAGCCGGGGTTTTAGTTCACAGAAGAATGCATTCTTATGCTTAGTCACCTATACTGCGCAGAAGTACCCAGGTAAACATAGGTGTCCTAACTCTGGCCCTGTAACATGCATAGTGCAGACATGCAAACACATTCATTGCATCAAACCTATCAATGGATTAGGAGCACACATCCTGACGTCCTCTCCTAGGACAGATAGTGCATCTTACCAATCGCACAAGGGAGCTAACGTAATGTATCCATGTGCACCATGCACATACACCAGCATAAGCTGTGTGCATGCTGACAAACACATACAGGGAAGGAGGGAGTGCACCGAATTAGACCCTAGCCACAGGGGTCAGTAACAAGAACAAAATACATATATCCAGGCACATCGCATCTAGTTAGGACATTAAATAAGTTAAGGAAAGGGAGGTGCTGAAGGGGGTGTGGCTAGAAAACAGCAAAAATCTATGAACCCTTCGCACTCTCACATGCAAATGTTCAAACAAATGCATTCACAGATTCACTCATCTAGGCACAACTGTTATCCCTACAGCTAAGTTAAAAGCCGGGGTTTTAGTTCACAGAAGAATGCATTCTTATGCTTAGTCACCTATACTGCGCAGAAGTACCCAGGTAAACATAGGTGTCCTAACTCTGGCCCCTTTAACATGCATAGTGCAGACATAGTGCTTCCATATCCCCCTCACTTCAGGTGTCCTCCTAGGAATTAATATTCCGTTTTGTAGTTTCCTGTGACTCCCATTTTATCATTATACAGATCTCCCTGCAAGATCCTCAACTTCATATTCTATTCAAATGTAGAAATGCAATTACCAAAAATACACATAATGATGGCTACTAATGGAACTGATGAATATATTTTAAATGTTAAATTGTTTGTAGTATTTAATAACTTGCTCTAAAAATCTGTGTTTGCTTCTTTATTTCAGTAATTCCATCAAACTGGTGAATCTGTGCTCCATTTTTATCAGTACTTGGCTAACAGCTGCGGGCTTTATTCACCTGGTGAGTGTGTTTTTTTGTCATTAGCTTTCTTTATGATTCATTTTTCACCCATGTCAAGTAGTTACCATTATTTCTGCTTTAACAGACTTAATAAAAGAGACATTTCAGTCGTGTTAGGGTGTTATCCGCATGCAGTATATGTTAATTTAAGGCTTTGCTCTATGTTTAACCCATTCGCGTTCCGTCGTTTTTACTTGAGAAATGTTCACCTCCCATTCATTAGCCTATAACTTTATCACTACTTATCACAATGAACTGATCTATATCTTGTTTTTTCCGCCACCAATTAGGCTTTCTTTGGGGGGTACATTTTGCTAAGAGCCACTTTACTGTAAATGTATTTTAACAGGAAGAATAAGAGAAAAACTGAAAAAATGCATTGTTTCTCAGTTTTCAGCCATTATAGTTTTAAAATAATACATGCCTCCATAATTAAAACTCACGTATTGTATTTGCCCATATGTCCCGGTTATTACACCGTTAAAATTATGTCCCTATCACAATGTATGGCAACAATATTTTATTTGGAAATAAAGGTGCATTTTTTCCGTTTTGCATCTATCACTATTTACAAGTTTAAAATAAAAAAAATATCGAAGTATTTCATCTTTACATTGATAAAGGGAGGGGGGACACCAAGAGCCCAATAGTGTGATATTGTATAGATGATAATTAATAATGAGTAATATAACAATTTAATACTCACAAACCAGGGTTACTATTAGGCAACCACTGTGAAGGCAAGTGGGGAGATTAACCTGACCCCACTCAGGATTAAAAGTCGCTCTCTGTAGATGGGAAGAAGATGGGTACAACCCTCCACCAAGGGTGGACTTAGCAATATGTAGAAGCTTTCCAGAGGCACCAATAGAATAAAAGTCACTTAAACGAGCTTAAAACCGATGGGGCAGTGGTGGGCCTATCCCATCCATGCAGACAAAGCAAACAAAGGAAGGACTGTGGCATCAACAGTCAAACAACAATTTTATTTATACTCCACAGTAAAAATAGGCAACGCGTTTCACGGGCTCAATCCCGCTTCATCAGGCCAATCAAAAAGGAGCATACAGCTTAACAGCATCAAAACCACACTGAGCGCCTCTGTGTGGTTTTGATGCTGTTAAGCTGTATGCTCCTTTTTGATTGGCCTGATGAAGCGGGATTGAGCCCGTGAAACGCGTTGCCTATTTTTACTGTGGAGTATAAATAAAATTGTTTGACTGTTGATGCCACAGTCCTTCCTTTGTTTGCTTTGTCTGCATGGATGGGATAGGCCCACCACTGCCCCATCGGTTTTGAGCTCGTTTAAGTGACTTTTATTCTATTGGCGCCTCTGGAAAGCTTCTACATATCTTTACATTAATATTTAAAAAGTTTAGACCCTTATGTAAATATTTACATGTTTTTTTTTATTGTAATTTTTTTTTTTTTTATATTAAACATTTTATTTGGGTAGTTTTGGGAGGGTGGGATGTAAACATGTGATTTATAATGTAAATGTGTTTGAATTTTTTTTTTTTTACTTTAAGTTGTAGTTTTACTTTTTGGCCACAAGATGGCAGCCATGAGTTTGTTTACATGACGTCACTCTAAGCGTAACACACGCTTAGAGCGACGTATGGGGTTTGATACAACCAGAAAAAGCGAAGCTTCCGAGAGAAGCTGTCGCTTTTTCAGCGGGGGAGAGGAATCAGTGATCGGGCACCATAGCCCGATACACTGATTGCCTGGCTAACAAACTGCGGGCCGGGAGCGCGCGTGCACGCGCGCGATCGGCCGCGGGAGCGCGCGATAGCGCGCATGGTTCCTGGACATAGTTTCTACGTCCAGGAACCAAAATGGGTTAATACATTTGTATAGCGCTTTTCTCCTGTCAGCCTCAAATTGCTTAAGAGCTGCAGCCACTAAGGACATGCTCAACAGGCCACCATGCAGTGTAAGGTTAGGTATTCCTTACTGAATAGGTGTTTGCTTTTGCAAGGATTCGAACCCTGGTCTCCTATGTATAGTGACAGAATAGTGAGGTTTTGCAGGTGATTTGCGTCTATTAAAAAAGAGACACTGTTCTATATTTTTGCATTTTGCTTCTTTTGTGGAATCCCAGTCTTTGCTGAATCCACTTGTTTCAATGGAGGTATTAGAAAAGGATCCTCCCTGTTATTAATCATGATGCTATATTTCATATGTTTCCCATTTTGATTACCGTATTTTATAGTTGTAAGTAGTTAAAAACACTTTAAAAGCACATTGTAAACAATCAAAAAACATAGTTTTTACTAAATGTCCAAATCCAGAGTTGTCCAAAAGTAAATTGTTTCTACACATTTCACTATGTATAACACGACTCAGCTTACAAACTAATTCAACTTAAAAACAATCTACTGGAACCAGACCTGTTTGTAAAAACCAGGACCGCCTGTACTCTCAACTATTTATGGCTGTTTTCTACTACACAAGATTTTGCAGTCAATGCAAGTACAACAGCATAATAATGAAAATCACAGTAACCCTTTTATACGATTGCGATCTGACTGTGATCTGATGATGCCTGATCGAAAAAGTCCTGCATGCTTCTTCTGCATTTCTCCTTGTGTTCGTAATATCCAGTGAAAATGGAAAAAGCAGTCATACACAAATCACAACAATATTGCACTGTAAAAATCGCAAAGCAATCGCATTTGTTTGCAATTTGCAGTAATAAAGTACCCTAACTGTTGCTCCAAAAATTTCAAACAGGGGTGGTAGCAACCAATTCATACAAGATAGGGTAATATGCTGGACAGCCAATGCACCAGTCAATTTTATGTGCTATATTAAAAGACCTGTTTTTAATAAATTGGTCCAAATTCTGTAGGAGAGGTGAGATTACCTCTCTGTTTATAAGATCAACAGCTTATTAGCCTATTTTTTATGCGTTATGCACCTCCACCCCGGTTTTAAGCGTCTTGTCATACCTCCTTAGAGGTGATAGTGTTTAAGTGGCCCTAAAGAATATTCGGAGTGCGACCATCCAGTTCCTGTCATAGACCTGGGAAACCCAGTGGGGACGGTTCATTTCCCACCTGCTTTGACAGTGGTTGCAAGGATTTGCAACCCGCCTTTGTGAGTATATACATCCTTAGCGATTTGCTTTTCTGACTCTTGCACAATTCTTTCCCACTGGGCTCCTGGTCTCCTTTCGTCTTTTAGATGATCCTGGGATTGTTACAATCACAGGAACCATCAACATAAGCCATATGTTGCTTCAAGGAGCTCACACTTTACTGTCCCTTTCTTAAGGTGGCCACACACCATACAATTAAAAGATCCAATTTTTAACCAATTCGATAATTTTGATCGGTTGTCCCAAAAAACCGAGAGCTTTTCTTTGTTTTCGATCAATACGATCGAATTTCCCATTTCTTTTTTCGATTTTTGGAGATTGGACTGGTTGGAAATTTCAAACCAACTTTATAAAGAATTGTATGATGTGTGATGGATTGTCAATTACTTGATGTACAGTTCGTTTTGTTTTTCTGAGCTTTCAATTATTTAATTCATGATTGGGGAAAAATTGAACATAGGTGTGTGGTACATTGATCAGCTTTTTGAATTGTTACAATCAGTCAGAAAAATTGATTGCTATTCTTGAATTGAACAGATATTTAAAAACATTGTATAGGGTGTGCTAACTATTAGTCTAAGATACGTTTTGGGGTAAAGCAGTTAACCTACCAGTATGTTTTTGGGATACGAAGGGAAATGGGAGTACTCACTGAAACACAAGAGGATCATACAAAATCCATGCAGATAGTCTCTGGGCAAGTAATTGCACCTGAAATTCAAGAACTGCAAGACATTGTGCTTGTCACATAGTAACTTCTGCTACTTTATCAACAAATCTGAAGTGAGAATGCTGTACAACTGCTAATTGCTTTTCAAATTAATGAAATTGGTCTGTTACTATACATATCTTTTGGAATCATAATTGTTTGAGTCAGCGATGGGATAGTCATGCACCTCTTATGATCTGCATAAATGCTCTGGGTCAAGAGCAGTGGATAAGCACAGCATGCAAGTAGCAATTTTAAAGCTAACAATATTTTCCTTCATTTAGGTGCTTTCTTTCTCTGTGTTTACATTTTAAACATGACACTTATTTCACTTTTGTCACATAGGATTTGTCCTTAATAAACTCTGTAAATGACTCAGATGATAATGACTCTGTAAATGATACGGATATTTGTGATATGATGTTGCTTAGAAGAAAATTATGATGTTAATGCATCTGTCCTGAAAATATTAGACCTGATTTCTGTTAATTGGGAATATTCTTCAACTGTCTGAGAAGGTGTATTGCATAATGCCAAATCTTAGAATTCTAAGGCACTGTACATTGTTATGCAGGATTGTTCTGGGTGGTTACAAGGCCTGTTTACATCCTCCTTCTGTCAGTGTTTTCAGCCTTTGGAGAAAGTCAGGAAGTGAGGTAATGCAGGAAGAAGTTGAGTTTCTTTTAGTAGCAGTAGGTCACTTGATCCCTGAAGTTTAGAAGACTCATTACATAGGTATGAAGCCACTTTTTAGGGGCAAAGTGGATGTGAGGGTTAGTTTAAAAAATTATTGAATCAGACTTAAAAAGCAGGGGCATAACTAGACTTAAGGCCTCTTGCACACTGCAAGCAAATCAGATTCAGATTCAGATTTTTAATCTGTTTTTACATCCGATTCCGATTCAGATTTTTAATCTTAACTGCATGCTGCGTTTTTTGATCCGTTTTTCTGTTGAATGTATTCAAGGAAAATCGGAAACGGAATCGGAATCGGAATCGGAAACGGAATCGGAATCGGAAAACGGATTTGCAGTGTGCAGGGAGCCTAATAGGGCTCCCCTTTCCATGAAAGTTTGCAAACTGAATGTTCGAGCAGACCCCATAGACTTTAACCACTTTGCATTCCGAGGTGTTTCCCCTTCCTGACAATTTTGTCAGTTAAGCTGTCACTATTGATAAAACAATAACTTTTTTATTACTTATGCCATCAAAGTGATACGTGTGTGGTTTTTTTCAGGACAATCTAGGCTTTCTTTGGGTAATATTTGTTTTCAAGAATTATTTTATTTTATAGGTATTCTATAGGAAAAAAAATAGGTGAAAGTGCAGAAAGAACACATTTCACCCTTCACAAATTTCACATGACAGGTGCCACAGTTAGAATCCAGCAGGCAGCGCTCAGGGGCCTTTGCCCAGGCCAGCCAGGGCACTGACCGGCCAGCTTTTACCACCACCCCAAGGGGATTCAACTTCTCTGTCTCTCTCTCTCTTTTCCTTCTATCGCTCTCTTTCTTCTCCTCTCTCCCTTCCCTAAAGACAAACTGTGGGGCATCTGGATCATTTATCCCTGCAGAAGCGCTTGAGTGTCATAGACGGCAGCGGATTACCCCTTAGTCTTTCCCCTGGGTCTATCTTTCACTTATCTTTTTATCTAAGCCTAATGTTGTATACTCTACTGTATCTATCTTCTGTATGCATATTGCACCATACTGCTGTTTATGGAACCACTATATGTACTGTATCCATCTTGTGATTGCATATTGCACTATATTGCTGTTTTCTGTGCCCACTGTATGTTACTCTAATCTACTGTACCACCACCGACCCTGTAGTGCCAAAACCAATTCTGGGTACAATCCCTGTTGTACTTGGCAAAATAAAATCGGATCTGGATTCTGATTTGGATAAATCCACGCTAGTATCCTCAGAAATATCCCATGCCATTATGCTCGGTTACCCGACGAATGACGAACAGCGCTGCATGCATCAATCCCTGGAGCTGGCACTTACAACACTAAGTATAGAAAGCCATAAAACATCTTTAAAATTCCCTCCAGTGCCCCTCATTGTTTTTAAATGAACCAATGGAAATTCTCCCTGAGAGGGCACCCCCAGTTGCCATCATGAACCACTCCTCCTCCCTCCAGCGTACTACCACACTTTTCTCCTGGGCACCGGAGGTGGGGATGAGCCTTATGTCCAAGTATTGGGCAAGGGCTCTGGGGAGAGAGGGAGGCTGTGCTGTGCCTCTCTTCCGTTGCCCCCCCCCCATGTTACCATGGACCATGTGGGCTGGTATAGCTTAGGCTGCGGACCCCGTGGTCCAGGCTCTACCTTCTGGTTATCACAGCCTGCATGGGTGACAAACCGTTAAAGCGGCTTGGGTGGGGGGGGCTCCACGTCATTTTCTTAACTTAACGGTTAATAGTCCAAATAATACGTTTAGTTGCCAGAGATCTTTGTACAACAATGCTGCAGCTGTACAGCGATCCCTGGCCAAAGGGTTAGCATTGACACCAGGTTTCCACTTGGTCATTGCGCACTGCATACTGACCACCTGGAAACCATGGCATAAAATTCACTGTTCTTTCTTTCGACATATGTAAATTCACACTACCGATAGGCTAATACATTATCTGTCATTTAATGGTATTTAACCACTTCAGGACGAGAGCAATTTTCACATATCAACACTGCTCCCATTAATTCGCCAATAACTTTCTTACTCCTTAGCTAAATGATCTACAGGATCTTCTCAAAAAATTAGCATATTGTGATAAAGTTCATTATTTTCTGTAATGTACTGATAAACATTAGACTTTCATATATTTTAGATTCAAATACACACAACTGAAGTAGTTCAAGCCTTTTATTGTTTTAATATTGATGATTTTGGCATACAGCTCATGAAAACCCAAAATTCCTATCTCAAAAAATTAGCATATTTCATCCGACCAATAAAGGAAAAGGGTTTTTAAAACAAAAAAAAAGTCAACCTTAAAATAATTATGTTCAGCTATATGCAGAGAGAAGAAGACCGGCGGCGAGAGAGCAGCGCTTGGAGCCAGGGAGGTATGTTGTATACAGCGCTCCCTCCCTGGCTGCTGCTGCTGCTCACTATACATCTGAGGGGGGAGCACGGAGGGCGGCCCGGGAGAGGGAGGGAGAGGTCGGGTTGCCCTCCCCGCGGCTACGGTGCTTCCCCCCTCCATTACAGCGCCCCCCTCCCAACAGCGCCCCGGGCGGTGGCACGCCCCGCACGGGGCTAGAAACGGGCATGATCAACATCCATGGATAGCAAGCTAAGACCTTTAGTAAGGGTACTGCCATCTTTTGCCGAGGGCACGGCAGATGTTCTGACGGTATTGGAGTCTATTGGTAGGAGAAGTTCTCTCTGGCTAGTATTGATGTGACCTCCCTGTACAGCAGTATCAGGCACGAGGATGGCCTAAGGGCTGTTGAGTCATTTGTACCCCATTTACAGGAAACCCCGGGAGTATACCGCTTCATACTGTCTGTTCTGGAGCAGGTCCTGACTTGCATCACCTTCCTCTTCGGTGGCGGGTGGTTCCATCAGGAGGTTAGCACGGCCATGGAGACCCCTGTGGCCAACTCCTTCATGGGACGTTGGGAGTTAGATCATGTCTTTTCCGTATGTCACATGACATACAGAGGAGAGTGACATTGGCCTCAATTCACTAAGATCATGCTGGAGATAAGGCAAGAGAAAACTTACCTCCACACAGTGAGAGAGTTATCTTATCTCTTCATTCCTTAAGTTACCTCCTCTGTAATTAAGTTACCTCCTCTGTAGTTATTTTCACACGCAGTTAACAGCCTGTTAACAGCCTGAAGAGTTAACTTTAGAGCTCTCACCTTAACTTAAAGAGACACTGAAGCGAAAAAATATATATGATATAGTGAATTGGTTGTGTACTATGAATAATTACTAGAAGATTAGCAGCAAAGAATATATTCTCATATTTTTATTTTCAGGTATATAGTGTTTTTTCTAACATTGCATCATTCTATAATATGTGCAGATTACACAACACTCAGCATTCAAAATGATTCATTCAGAGCAGTCTGTGAACTTATGACCTCTCCTCTGGCAGAGAAAAAGTAAATAGTTAACTAACAGTTGAGATAATAAAAGTCAGAAAACAGCCCTCTCCACGACTTTGAAAGTCATAGAGCTTAATGGCTTTTTTGCATAGAGATAACAACTGGAGTTTCTTAACTCTTCCTGTACTGGAAACAATTAGACTGATGTATCTGATCTTAATGTTTTATTTCTTAGCTGTACTACACATACAAATCATAATATCCTAATTTTTTTTTCGCTTCAGTGTCTCTTTAAAGACAAGAGAGTTAACTTTAGGTTTGCCTGAGGTAAAATGTTTCCTGAATACTACATGCCTTATCACTATGGTGATAACTCTAGAAACATTATTAAAGACAGGAGATAAGCTTAGTGAATTGAGGTCAATGAGCTGTATGACCCTCGTACAGTGAAGAGGAGAGTAGAGTGCTGGCCCATCCTCAGAAGCTGGTAATGTATGGCTCCACTGACGCTCTGCATTAGGTACAGAAACAGGCCCTAGCAGACACCTGTGATGGAAAATAATACTGTGAGTGTGTGTGTGTGTTTGCGCCGCGCGCAGGGGTGGTGCGGGGTCTCGGCTGACCGATCCCTGTTGCTGTTAAGCACCTCTGTTAATATTCTTTTCATTATATCAGTTTGCAAATTATACCATTTAGTAGAATTGTCATTGAAATTCAGAGCCTCTCACCTAATATATTGCAAAGTCCTAATATTGCTAGTAATAGTATTCTTGTTTGAAATTTAACCTTAGCCTGGCACTGTGTCAGGCAAGAAAAATTAGCTGAAAGTGGTATGCCCAACACGGCGTCGGGTATGCCGCCCAGGAGGTTTTCTATTTCACCTTTTCTCCCCAGGATAGGTTAGCTAGCTATAAGTGCCCTAGTATAGGTGTCCCTCCTCAGCGTTCCCCCCCCCCTTCCCCCCACAGCGATATCCCTAACCCGCTCCCTCCCTCTGCAGCGATAGTGGGCAGGCGGCAGACCGTCTCTTTTACTCACTGTGCCTCTTTCCCACACTGATAGCACTACCAGCTCCATTCTTCTGTGTCCACGTACCAGGATGTGGCTTGATGATGTCATCAAGCCGTGGACACAGGACACTGGAGCTGGTGGGGGGATCAGGGTAGGAGAGAGGCACAGTGAGTAACAGCTCTGACCAGCTGCTTTCGCTTCAGAGGGAGAGAGAGAGGAAGGGGGAACCCAGAAGGGGGGGAGAGGGGTCCTATACTGGGGCACCTATAGCTGGCTAACCTATACTGGGGCACCCATACCTGGCTAACTTGTACTGGGGCACCTATAGCTAACTAACCTAAACTGGGGCACTTATACCTAGCTAACCTATACTGAGCAGCGATAGCTAGCTAACCTGTATTGGGGCAAATATAGCTAGCTAACCTATACTGGGGCACCTACAGCTGGCTAACCTATACTGGGACACCTATATATCGCTAACCTATACTGGGGCACCTACAGTATACCTGGCTACTGGAGGCACTTATACTCACCATTGGTGTGCTGATCCCTCGTCATGTACTTTCAATAGTGACATGTTCCCCGGCGATCTATGTTAATGACGCCAGGGTCATGCAGCCTCATCAACATCTGGTGGCAAACTAATTTTTTTTGTATAGAATTCAATACAATAACCTGCAGGGGATGAGCAGCACCACACAGTGGATGACACAGCACAGGTAATGTATACATGCATACACAGGGAGTACATTTATACACTAAGGGGGCAGGAGTGGACTCTGCTGATTTCAGAGAGATTTCATGCTGAAATTGATCAGGAATTGGCCTGCAATGTATGGGCAGCCAACAGATATCTCTCCAATCAGATTGAATCAGAGAGAGATTTGTCTCTAAAGCCCCATACACACGCTCAACAAAAGTCTTTTAAATTCACAATTCTCAAACAACTTTTGTTGTTGAAACAAGTTGAAACAACCAAAAAAAGTTGTATGCTGTTGTTCAAACGACTGATAAGACGCAGCTCAAATCAATCCAACAGTTGGATTAACTTGAGCTGCATCTTATCAGTTATGTGAACAATAACAAACAACTTTTTTGGTTGTTTCAACAACAAAAGTTGTTTGAGAATTGCGCATTTAAAAGACTTTTGTTGAGCGTGTGTATGGGGCTTTAGTCAAATCTGCCCATCATTGCTGGATTTATGGCTACGTTTATATTCCTTATTAGTGCAGGATGAGCCGCTGCAGCTTGGAAATGAAGTCATTTTGAAATTTAGTTTTTGATTTGATTTTGTGTTTCAAGCTTTTATTATACTCAAAATGTATACTAGACTATTGCTTGACACATTTTGGTAAGTTACAGGAAAAAGGGTTATGAAAATGTATTGGATCACAGAAACTGAACACCAGGGAGGTTAATTAAAGGAGAGTGCTAGCGAAAAGGAAAACAATTGTAAGCAGTTTTAAAAGCATTGACAAAATGTTATTTTCTTTTAATCTACCCTCTAGCTCAGTGGTCCTCAAACTAAGGCCCGTGGGCCGAATGTGTGGCCCCCTGAGGCTTTTTTACCGCCCCCCCCCCCCCCCACACACACACACAAAATGGATTACTTATTGATGCGGTCAGCTACATCTTTAAATATTGGTAGTCCGCATTTAGAATAGCAGTGCTGGCACCACCCATCCACATGGAAGCCAGAAAGCAGTAATTCGCTGGTTTCCAATCAAATTCCACATCAGTTAACACTGCTGTC
Source organism: Hyperolius riggenbachi (assembly GCF_040937935.1). Lineage (NCBI taxonomy): Eukaryota > Metazoa > Chordata > Amphibia > Anura > Hyperoliidae > Hyperolius > Hyperolius riggenbachi. Next base: position 187,878,017 of record NC_090655.1, on the reverse strand, counting down.
CAATTGGACTGCAGGTTGTCACCTGGGTATGCTTCACAGTCTGGCCTGCAAAGACTTCTACATCATTTTATGTATACTCCGGCCCCCCAGCAGTCTGAAGTATGTTGACCCGGCCCTCGACCCAAAACGTTTGGGGACCCCTGAGCTATGCACTCAATACTTGGTCGGGAATCCTTTTGCAGAAATGACTGCTTCAATGCCGCATGGCATGGAGGCAATGAGCCTGTGGCACTGCTCAGGTGTTATGGAGGCCCAGGATGCTTCGAAAGCGGACTTAAGCTCATCCAGAGTGTTCAGTCTTGCGTCTCTCAACTTTCTCTTCACAATATCCCACAGATTCTCTATGGGGTTCAGGTCAGGAGAGTTGGCAGGCCAATTGAGCACATTAATACCATGGTCAGTAAACCATTTACCAGTGGTTTTGGCACTATGAGCAGGTGCCAGGTTGTGCTGAAAAATGAAATCTTCATCTCCATAAAGCTTTTCAGCAGATGGAAGCATGAAGCTATCTCCTGATAGCTAGCTGCATTGACCCGTCCCTTGATAAAACACAGTGGACCAGCACCAGCAGCTGACATGGCACCCCAGACCATCACTGACTGTGGGTACTTGACACTGGACTTCAGGCATTTTGGCATTTCCCTCTCCCCTGTCTTCCTCCAGACTCTGGCACCTTGATTTCCGAATTACATGTAAAAGTTGCTTTCATCTGAAAAAAGTACTTTGGACCACTGAGCAACAGTCCAGGGCTGCTTCTTTGTAGCCCAGGTCAGTCGCTTCTCCCGCTGTTTCTGGTTCAAAAGTGGGTTCATGCTTGCATCTGCTGAAAAGCTTTATGGAGATGAAGATTTCATTTTTCAGCACAATTTGGCACCTGCTCACAGTGCCAAAGCCACTGGTAAATGGTTTACTGACCATGGTATTAATGTGCTCAATTGGCCTGCCAACTCTTCTTACCTGAACCCCATAGAGAATCTGTGGGATATTGTGAAGAGAAAGTTGAGAAACGCAACACTCTGGATGAGCTTAAGGCCGCTATCGAAGCATCCTGGGCCTCCATAACACCTGAGCAGTGCCACAGGCTGATTGCCTCCATGCCACGCCACGTTGAAGCAGTCATTTCTGCAAAAGGATTTCCGACCAACTATTGAGAGCATAACTGAACATAATTATTTGAAGGTTGACTTTTTTTGTTTTAAAAACACTTTTCTTTTATTGGTCGGATGAAATATGCTAATTTTTTGAGATAGGAAATTTGGGTTTTCATGAGCTGTATGCCAAAATCATCAATATTAAAACAATAAAAGGCTTGAACTACTTCAGTTGTGTGTATTTAAATCTAAACTATATGAAAGTCTAATGTTTATCAGTACATTACAGAAAATAATGAACTTTTTTGAGAAGATCCTGTATATATAGGACAAATTAGGCTTTTAGTGTGTGAAAATTTTGTTTAGTAAAAACCTTATTGTCTATGCATTTTAACCACTTCACCACTGAGGGGTTTTACCCCCTGACCACCAGAGCAATTTTCACCTTTCAGCGCTCCTTCCATTCATTCGCCTATAACTTTATTATTACTTATCCCAATGAAATGAACTATATCTTGTTTTTTTTGCCACCAATTAGGCTTTCTTTAGGTGGGACATTATGCCAAGAATTATTTTATTCTAAATGTGTTTTAATGGGGAAATAGGAAAAAATGTGGGAAAAAATAATTATTTTTCAGTTTTCGGCCATTATAGTTTTTTAAATAAAGCATGCTACTGTAATTAAAACCCATGAAATGTATTAACCCATTTGTCCCGGTTATAAAACCATTTAAATTATGTCCCTATCACAATGTTTGGCGACAATATTTTATTTGGAATTAAAGGTGCATTTTTTTCAGTTTTGCATCCATCCCTAATTACAAGCCCATAGTTTATAAAGTAACAGTGTTATACCCTCTTGACATAAATATTTAAAAAGTTCAGTCCCTAAGGTAACTATTTATGTTTGTTTTTTTTATTGTTTTTTTTTTTTTTTTTAATTACAAAAAAAAAATAAAAATTGGGGAGTGTGGGAGGTAATGAGTTAATTTATTGTGTAAATGTAATGTTTGTATATGTAAAATGCTTTTAGGGTGTAGTTTACTATTTGGCCACAAGATGGCCACAGAGTGTTTGTTTACATGCGACCTGTAAGCGTCCGGAAGGACGCTTACAGGAAGCAGTAGGAGGCTGGGAGACGCACAATGATCTCGCTGTTTCTGAAAGAAGCAGCAGATCATTGCGGGGGCTAGATCAACGAACGGGAATGGATTTTCCCGTTCATTGATCTCCGGGCGAGCTGGCGGCGGCGTGCACGAGCGGCGGGTGCGCGCGCACGAGCGGCGGGAGCGCGGACAGCGGCGGTAGCGCGGAAGGTACGGATTTCTTCGTCCCTGGTTTTTTAGGAGGGAAAAAAGGGGCGGAGAAATTCGTACCGCTGGGGGTAAAGTGGTTAAAGTGAAATTAAGGTAAAAAAAATGAAAAAACACACTATTTCTCCATTTACATCCATTATAGCTTTACAATAAACAGTGCTAAGTATAAGTTACAAGTTAAACCCACACATTTTATTTGCTTATCCGCTCTGGTAATTGCAACATTTAGATTATGTTCCTAGTAGTGTTTTTTGATTTCTCATTGTACACCATTACGAGACCTTATTTGCAAAAATAACAGTAATATACCGGCATGGTATACATATTTAAAAAGCCAAGTTCCTAAGGTAACAATACATGTTTTTTCTCTTATATTCTGTCACTTTGTTTTCATTTTACAAGTCTTTTATTTTGGTACCGAATATGAAAAAATGAAATTGCTTTTGATTCAGTTTGTGACTAAAAAGAATACACAAGACAGGGGCCTCAACCCTAAAACTTTCTAAACTCCATTCTACAACTTATCAGGGTTAAAATGTTACCACATATGTCTCTTGTAGTTTTGCCAAGTTTGATCATAATTTTGAAAATTACTTTTTTATGTTGGATTGAGTTTGTCCCTACCTATTTTTATATGCCGTGTGTCCAAGCTTTAAAGAGAAACTCCAACCAAGAATTGAACTTTATCCCAATCAGTAGCTGATACCCCCTTTTACATGAGAAATCTATTGCTTTTCACAAACAGACCATCAGGGGGCGCTGTATGACTGATATTGTGGTGAAACCCCTCCCACAAGAAGCTCTGAGGACCGAGGAACTCTTGGCAAGTTGGCAGTTTCCTGTCTGTGAACCTTGTTACATTGTGGGAAATAGCTGTTTACAGCTGTCTCCAACTGCCAAAACAGCTAGCAGCAGCTACATAGCCTGCCCACAGTAAAAATGTCACCATGTAATAAATGTCAGAATGTAAATCGGGGAGAGGAAAGATTTTACAATGAGCAAACACTGACTAAATCATTTATACATAATTATTGTAAAAATGTAGCACTTTTTTTATTACATTATTTTCACTGGAGTTCCTCTTTAAGACACACCAAAATATATTCTACAACTCGTCACGATTAAAATTATACCACATGTGCCTCATTTAGTATGCCGAACGTTCTATGCCATCAGGAAAGAACTGTACCACCTCAAACCACCATTAAAGGTCTGGCTGAAGGTTTTTGACAGTGTCATCACCCCAATCCTACTGTATGGAAGTGAAGTATGGGGCCCCACCACCTACCCAGACCAATCAAAATGGGAATCCAGCCCAAAAGAAATATTCCACCTTGAGTTCTGCAAACACCTTCTCCATGTCCATCGGAGTACCTCAAACAATGCCTGCCGAGCTGAGCTGGGGAGATTCCCATTACTGCTTGAGATACAGAAGAGAGTGTTGTCCTTCTGGGCCTACCTACAGAGCAGCAGCCCCGACTCAGCCCACTACAAAGCCATGCTGCACAATGAAGACCAAGAAAAGCCGTGTGCACTGAAAGTCGTGGTCAGCTCTATACTCCCTCCAACCCCCGACCCACAGGTCATAACAAAAGTCTAGATAAAACACACCACAGCTAAGAGTAAAGAAGACTATGTGGAAAAATGGAGGAGTGAAATAAAACAACGTGGAGGAGAGGAATCGCTGCAACCACCGACACACAACCCAAAGGAGCAGGGATCAAGGGCCTCAATTTTCAGGCAAAAGAAAAAAATCCCGCTACACCGTGGGTGGGTAAAAAGTATTTTTCAATTTTATTAGCACATCAGTAGAAAAGGCTGACGCGTATCGGAGCTCAAGGCTCCTTAATCATAGGCTATGATAAAGGAGCCTTGAGCTCCGATACGCGTCAGCCTTTTCTACTGATGTGCTAATAAAATTGAAGAATACTTTTTACCCACCCACGGTGTAGCGGGATTTTTTTCTTTTGCCTGAAATAAAACAGTCACAAAAGCTAGCCATATACCAGTCTCTACAAAGAGAATATAAAATGGCCCCATACCTGGAAAAGCTGCAAAACTCTCAAGAGAGGAAAATCCTGAGTGTCTTCAGATTGAGTGCTCACAACCTCGAAATAGAGTCTGGGAGACAAAGACAGACGTACAAACCCAGGGAGGAGAGACTTTGCCAACACTGTGAGCAGAAGACCCTTGAGGATGAAAGCCACTTCCTGCTGCACTGTCCCAAATATACTGCAACCAGGGACACTTACTTTAAGAAATTGTTGGAACTATTCCCAGACTTTCTCACACTAGAAGATGAGAGAAAAACATATATCCTACTAGGAGAATAGGAATCCACAGTGACAATCTCTGCACACTATGTCACAGCATGCCACAGACTGAGAGGAGCATAACGGAACTGTAAACCTAAAAAAAAAATGTCCACAGACTGCTTACCCACTGTACCCCTGCCCCACCCCCTTCCATGTCCCCTATTCCCCCTTGCTTTGGCAATACCTGTAATGAATCTTGGTCATGCCAATAAAGCTATCTTTGATTTGATTTGATTTGATTTGATTAGTAACAAACTGGTGGTGCACTCTCCACAACTACACTGGATGTATATATCTGTCCAGATAGGCTGAAGTGGTTAAAAAACAAAACATTTTTCCTATTGTAAATTTAAAATCGATTTTCTCAAAAACCACTAGGTCTTATGGATATGCATGATGAACTGGGGCATCTGCTGCAATTAGAAAAGTAAGATGCACGGATACATCAAGACAAAGGCATTAAAAAGTTCTTTAAAACATGGAAGCGATATATCTTACATATCTATAGAGATCCATCACTTAAAGAACAAGCGACACCCATGCTAACCTAGTAATAGAAAACACAAAGTAGAAACTAGATAGAAAACGAATAGAAAACATAAGTAGAGAAATACTTCTTCTACTTACAAAACAGATGTATTGTGCTATCCACGTACTGATTCCTGTGAATTTTATAAAGGAAAAGCAGAAAATCCTATTGTAGGCAGTGGCCATCTTGCCAAGCTAATGCTGACATCATATCCTCCCTGACTCTTTTTCCCCCTCCCTCTTTTTTCCCCCTCCCTTCTCTTGCTCATTGTGTATTCATTAGCTGCCCTCCTCCCAGAGTCTTCAGACATTCCCACTGAGGTGTATACTAGCAACTTCACTGTCTTATCCTCCAATCACTGAGTCACCTCAGCCTTGCTTGTAAACACAAGTAAGCAGAGGTGTTTCAGATAAGAAAGCTAGGCAGGGAAATAAATGGAAGAGGAGGAATATATTATAGATAAAAAGAACTCCCAGCGTTCAACTCTTTGGCACTGTTTGGCACTAGGGCCCGTGCTCATAAAGTGTGTGATAACTCCAAACCAGAACAGCAGAACAAGTTTTGCAAGTTTTGAATGCAGGATTAGCATCTTTATCACTTAATACACTCAGACCAGTTGTTGTTGAAATTAGATTTTTATGGTGACAATACCGCTTTAAAGTCCTTCAAGTACTCAGCTTGGTACACCACAGAGCAACTGAAGGGTACGCTTGGCAGGCTAGAAATATCTTTTTACCCCTCTTTCTTTTTTTCTGCATTTTAGGGTGTCTTTAATATGTCATCTGTTTAAAGTCAAGGGGACCTAGTGAGGCAAGAGCAGGAGGGGAGGGTTGGGTGGTGTTTAGGGTAAAGGGGAGGGGGGGAGTTCTTGTTGGGGTTGACTAGCTTCATGTTTTTCCTGATAATAATTTCAGGACATATTTATTATTATACAGGTAGTCCCTGGTTAACGAAAGAGATAGTGACTGTAGGTTTGTTCTTAACCTGAATCTGTTCTTAAGTCAGAACATTATTATTATTGATTTATAAAGCGCCAACATATTCTGTGGCGCTGTACAAAGTAAGAAACATTGTGCCATCTCTGTCCCCTGTACCTCCTCTGTGCCCCTGTGCCTCCAGTGTCCCCCTCTGTGTCACCTCTGCCCTGTGTACCTGTTTATACAAGTTTAAAAGCCATTTTTTTTATTTTTTCAAAATAGATTTTCTTAGAAACTACAAGTCCAATTTGAAATTTTTTTTGACTTGTTCCCATGGAAACAGAGAATCCATGCCATTCGTATCGGCGGGTCGTTCATAAGTCGGGCGTTTGTAAGTCGGGGACTACCTGTACATGTTATGTATGTTTTATATTGTGCACTGTAATACAGTCTATTCTGTAGAACTGAACCTGATGTCTATAGTCAGATGATTTATTGTTTTACACCCTTTTTAAACAAAAAAACAAATTATGTAAATAAAAACTACAAGGTCTTTTTGAATTTTTTTCTCACTTTTCCCCTTGTTCTCCTCAACATTCCCTGCAAATTTAGTGATTCTAGCGTATATGAGGGCTTTGCTATTAACTGCTCAAAATGGTGGCATTGACTTAATTGTTAAAGGGCCAATGCAAACCTTTGGTTAACAATTGTTTCCGTAATGCAAAATGCAAAAAAAAATAAATGTTCATTCACCACAAACTAACTAACAGCTTTGTCCATCACTACTATTAATACCTACAAATTAATGTTTTCTGTTCCCTTTAGGTGGAGAATTCCGGAGACCCATGGGACGATTTCAGAAATTCACAAAGTATATCATATTGGGAATGTGTCTACTTGTTAATGGTGACCATGTCAACCGTGGGCTACGGTGATGTTTATGCAAAAACTACTCTTGGTCGTCTCTTCATGGTCTTCTTCATTCTCGGCGGTTTGGTAAAAAAAAAAATATTTTTTTTCTTTGCAGTGTCTTTGCTTGCAGTTGCATAGAACCCTGCAGAGCATTGTAAACCCCTCTCCTGCTGATTCTGGATAGTTGACATATACTTTAGGTCCTTTTATACTTCTTTTAGCAAAATGGCTGCCGCAATGCATCCCACCTCACTATTACACACACTTTAGTACATGCAGACTGCATTGACAGGGAAATTGGAGGCAACATGCCTTCAAAACGTGTCACCCTTTAGTCATGTTTATACTGTTGGACAGAGGCATGTTGCCTGAAAATTTGCATTTGCGTATGTGCACTGCCAACATGCCAAAAATGTCAAACTTGCATGTTACCATTGACTTTCATTGCTTACTGTGCCATGCGTAGTGCGCAATTATGGACTACAAATTCTACGACAGCTGGTGAACATCCGGCACATCGCAGGAAGTGTAAAATGTTCCATTTACTTTTATTGCCCTTGAGATGAGGTGCAATGCGACGCAACATGGTAAGTGTAAAAGGGGCCTAAAGTAAAATAGGCTTTTATAGAACATTGAATGTGAGAATTCTGCATCATAAAGTTTAGTATTGTGTAATATGCCCTATGCCCAAAATTATGCTTATGGCCACAGTATTATCAAGTAATTAGTAATGGTATTAGTATCACTATGAATTAGCTAGTAGTTGTTAAAACGCATGCAGTTTTTACAAGACATCCTTATTTTTGCAAGTTCTCCTCTTATGATAATAATTTGAAATAAAAGTTTACTTGAATACTTGACATGGATTTTTTAGAATAGATCATTATTTTTCAATAAACCCAGACTAGGTTTGAAGAATCACACGTTATTCAATAATACCTAGCCCTTGAGAATGCTAGTAAATTAGGCCCAGAATATTAGATATCTGAGTATACATTTATTCATTATTTTTAAAGTCTAGTTACCTTTCAAAGTAAATATTTTAAAGTCAAATTATCAAACATTTAAAAATACTTGGATTTAGTTGCAAAGAAGAACACAAGAGGTGCATAAAAAGTATTAAACAATGAAAATAATGTAAAATAAAGGAGACGGTAAGTGTCAGCTGATCTTATCAATTTAGTCAGGATGCCTGGGAAAGCCTCCTGAAGTAGCAGTTTAAGCATCTAATTAAATGTATTTCTGTTTGCTAAAGAATGTTTCTCCTCTGTATGGCAGTATATATTAGCTGTGTTTTTCAGATTTTGTCATGAACCAAGTCCGACGAAGGCTTATTATAAGCCTAAAGCTTACTGTTTATTCATCTCTAAGTTAGCCAGTAAATGGTGTCATCCTGATTCAAAACTCCTTGCTCTTACCATCAATAACTCACTGAACATAATATAGTGCCTGCAATGTAATTTTAACAGGCACTGTTTATTAACCAGATGAAGCGGCTACTAGCCATGAAACGAGTTGTTGTTTTTTGTGCAGAATACAAGTCTGTATCTTTTGTTCATTGTATTATTGAAGGTAAACTGACACTTACCATCTCTTTTATTTTATATTATTTTAATTGTTTTATACTTTTTGTGCATATCTTGTGTTCGTCTTTTTTTTTTCATTTTCTTTTTACCCAGTGGGGGGTTCGAATTGTATGTGTTAAAATAAATTTTTGAGAGCTGTAACCAGATTTGAAGCTTCAAGGCTGAGTGGGGATGGTACTTCCCCACATGTCTAAATAAGTGGTTGCCTGACTAGCAACTCACATTTGTCACTATTACTTCACTATGTGTACTGTTAATAGCGTCTTTTACATAACGTTACTGCACCAGGTTGGGTTCTTGTTGTCCCTGTATTTTTCTCTCTCTACTTGGATTTACTTGAGTGGGACCCCATTACTGCTCTGTTTGAAACTGTTTAAGCTAACATGGCCACAGGGAGATGTAATCTCAATCCCTGAGCCTGTTATTCTAACCAGCATTAATATAGCCATGCAGAGACAGTGCACAGCAATATTACTGGTACTACTGCAGGCAGCGTACCGCGAGTTACGCAAATGGCATGGCCAGGGGTACTTGAGAAATGCGAGCATTGCTACAGGTTACTGTTGCTTGATCTGCTCTCAGCAGAATCCAGCAACTTTTGTCTTGAAAGATCCTGTATCCTCTTTAGTACTCCAAAGAATCTCTTCATTGGCCATGTTGATTGTGAAATCCTTTTAACCATATTGTTATTATTATTATAGTTATTTAGTATTTTTTTATTTTGATCTCCCTTCAGTACAGACCAGATAGATCTCACCATAGGGCTGTGCTAAGTAAAATGATAAAAGTATCCTCTGTACAAGTGACATTTAGAGTTACTAATTACATGACCCATATTTAACAGAGCACATGGGTCTCATGCTTGGTCATTTAAAATAATTAGGTTAAGTATAGTATAACTCTTGATGACAGTATCTTGAGAGTAGATTAAAATGTACGGATTAATGTATGAAACGATTTGCAGGAAAATACATTTGTGTGTCATTTTATCACCTAAATGTACAATCATTAACCCAGAAGGGATTATTTGACAAATCCTACAATCTAGGTTTAATGTTGCAGAATTCTTTCACTATGTTCGTGGAACACATTATGCCTTTATGAGAAGCAGTGCTCTGCAGGTTTTCATGCCAGTTCATGATACTGAATATGGAGGGATGTGGGGGGTTAGAATGCTGTATTCTGTCAATCTTATCTGGGATTTCTATGTGCTGAACTCCTTTTATGCCACGTGATTATGTTAAATGGCTTTTTTTTTTACTGGTGCCATTTCACAGAACATGATGGTTTTGTAAAACTCCTGCAGCCCTTCCTTAATCAAAATGTCTTGTGAGTGAAGTGATACTCATTAATTAGTGGTATACCCAGAAGAGTTCAGGGTACAGGGATATGATCTATATGCAAAGATGTTTAAGGCTAGGACACAAAAAATAATGAATTGCATGCAGTTAATATTTATATGTGTTTTGTATTTACTTACCAGTTCTTTTTCTGAAGTGGCTTCTAGTAGACTACATGCCTCTTCAGTAAAGAAAGGCTAAGTAGGATATTGGAGATTAATATGCTGCAAAGATATTTGTACTATTTATTTTACAGTTTCAGTCTACTCCCACTTTGCTTTTTCCCCTTTTTGTCGCTTCCTTGTCCCTGACTATTCCAACAAACAATATGAAATAACACTGTGTCAAAGTGCAGGCAGGCTGGTTGCCAAATACCAACAGTTAATTTACCTTATTATGCTGCTATAACAAATTAAATTTGTGTTTGTCTTGCTTTTACTATATTGGCAATATTGGTAAAGTTTGTACTGTTTTTAGTTTATTGATACACCTTTTTTCAGTTCCCTGTTAAATTAAAACAGTGTGTGCCCAGACTACAGTATCTGAGCGAGGAATCTATCATGTATCCTTAACCTCCTGGGCGTTACGCACGCTGGAGGATTTGCTGCCGACAGTCCCCCAGGATGATTTTTTGAGATCAGATAGTTGTAATATCTTCAGCTAGCACTAGGCTTGCTAGCAGTGGTGGTCGGCATCCTTAGATTACTTTTTATCCCCCCCGATCGCTACTAAATGCATTACCCAGCCTGGATCCAGCGATCGGCGCAGCCTCTCTGGACAGCTCTGCTCTTCTCTATGGAGTGGATCGAACATAATGTCATGATGTCGCCGACGTCATGATGTCATGCGCAGACCCGATCCTACCCATAGAGAGGACCGGAGATGTGCAGTGAGGCTGCTCAATCGCTGGATCCAGGGGGGGTAATGTATTTAGCGGCGATGGGGGGGGATCAAAAGTAATCTAAGGATGCCGACCACCACTGCTAGCTAGCCTAGTGCAAGATGAAGATATTACATCTATCCGATCGCAAAAAATCATCCTGGGGGACTCCTGGGGACAGCCGGCGGTATGCCGGACACAGTGTCAGGCATACCGCTAAGGAGTTTAAACTTTTATTTGAGGTTTGGCAAGAGCAAAGCATTTACAAACCTCTACTAGCTTTTTATTGCCATCCAGGCCTTCAATGGATGTAACTTCATCCTGTTCCTGTTGCTCTCATTGGTGTTTCAGAAGGCAGGAAATGAGAGGAAATCTCCATGGGAACATTTACAATTTTTTGGGGGGATGGGGAGGTGTATCTATTGGAAAGATGTAAAGGACTACTGTAGGGGGAAACGGATTTGATCTTACCTGGGGCTTCTAATGGTCCCCCACAGATGTGCCGGCGCAGCCACTTACTGATGCTCTGGTTCCCGTCTCTGGTTCATTTCCGGAATTTGCGACTTTACATTTGGAAAACCACTGCCCTTGCCCGGCCGTGTCCTCGCTCCCGCTGACATCACTAGGAATGTACTACGCAGGCTCAGACTGTACTGGGCCTGCACAATACACTCCTGGTGACGTGAGCAAGGGCGCGGCTGCGCAGGCGCAGTGGTTTTCTGACTTTAAACTCGGAAATCTCCTGCAAAACCCCACCCCAGGACTTCACGCCAATTGGCATTGAGCGGTCCTGGGGCTGCTGCCGCGTCCACGCCGATTGGCGTGGAGGGGTCGTAAAGAAATTAAACATCACCACTCAACAATTTTATATTAATAATTATAATAATCATCATCATAATAATCATCATAATCTTAATCATAATAATTTATTTAATTAATGTTTCTCCCTACTGATAAATTACATTTTAAATCTTTCCCTAGATTAAAGCATACCTCCCAAATATAAGTTCTACTAGACACTCATAATTAAACAGATGTAGTTTCAGTAATAAGTGGGATTTTTTTCATTTGAGGTGGCTTGCATATACTGGAATTGGTTTTAAAGGGAAGGTTCAAGCAAAATAAAAAAATGAGTTTCACTTACCTGGGGCTTCTACCAGCCCCATGCAGCCATCCTGTGCCCTCGTAGTCAATCACTGCTGCTCCAGTCCCCCGCTGGCAGCTTGCCGACCTCGGAGGTCGGCGGGACGCATTGCGTACATTTTAATGCATTCTCGGTAGTGCAGGAACACATACATTTTTACGCGTTACTGGTTCAATGCGTACATTTTTACGCATTAAACCAGTAATGCATAAAAATGTATGTGTTAATGTTCCTGCACTAGCGGGAATGCGTAAAAATGGTCGGCAAGCTGCCAGCGGGGGACTGGAGCAGCAGTGAGTGACTACGAGGGCACAGGATGGCTGCATGGGGCTAGTAGAAGCCCCAGGTAAGTGAAACTCATTTTTTTATTTTGCTTGGACATTCCCTTTAATGATGTAGAGGTGGATTCATGATGAAAGGCAGGTAAAATTGACATGGCCACGTAGCACACATTATTATTATTTATTTTATTTATAAAGCGCTAACATATTACGCAGTGTTGGACAATAAATGCAAACAATGATACAAAGGATGGCAGACGTAACAAGGTTATACAACATAGAACAAAGCTATACAAGGCAAACGGTACAAAATACAAGATCATGCAATTTAGGGCTGTAAGGTAGGCCCAGTAAGTCAAGCATGAGGTGGTCATAGGAAAGCAGCACACAATCATGTAGAGTACACTACATGATCCATTTTGCCAAGTTTACTCAAGCAAAGTTATGTGCATTGCGTTGGCAGCACAACTTATGTTATGTACACAACGCTCATTGCTTGTATAACCTACGTTCCACTATTTGTGTAATGTGCGTTATGCTAGCAATGCATGTGTTAAAGACATAATTAAAGTTGGGCTGTTTGCTCAACTTATGTTACATTGCTTGCATTGCTTGCAGAAACACCAGTGAAATTGACACACATACTATGTGCACATGTCAATTTTACTGGCCTTTCTTGAATCAATCTCATAATCTTTCATTTTTAAATTTTAGGAGACATGTTATTAAATGCCTTCATAACATACACAAATGATAACATCAGCGTTTTTCTTTCACCCATAGCCATTCACTTTATTTAATACAAATATTAAAACAAAATAGAAGCTAGCAAGAAATGGTCATGAAGTTTTGTGTTACCACCACGTTTGCTTGTAAAACACCTTCCATTGCCATGGACATGTGATTGTAATGATTTTGTGTTGCAATTACATACCTTACATAAAAGCTGACACAATTTACTACAGCAGCCTTTGACTACAGAAGCTTAATTCATAAGTGTTTGTTGGACAAAACATGGCTCTGTATTTATGTGAATTAATTTGTAGATGTAGACTTGGTTTCCTTTTAACCCCACTCTCCCTTCTGTGTGAACCTCCAAATAGTATTACGTTTTTGCAAACTTTTGTGTCTGCTTGTTTTAGTCTTATTTTAATTTCCCCCCCACCATTTCCCAAATTCTGACATTTAAGGGACGTCTCCAATCTAAATTGGGACATTTTTTTTTCAATTTTGTTAGTTATTTGCTGATTTTAAATATGATTCAAATACTCTTTTTTATATATTGTTTTGTTTGACAGACCATAAGCCCTGTCTCCTTAAATGTAATATATATGTTGCCAGAGGTGTATTTTTCTTGTGACCTTGGTGAATAAGTGAAGATTAAATAATGGTAACTATATTCACACTAGAGACCTGGAATTCATTGCAAAGTAACCAAGTTTCTATAGTTTTTTTTTCTATTTCCGTCTTGCTTAATATTGGCTGTATTTTGGCTTGATTAATGTACTTTTATTTTTATTGTGTTAGAGTGTCAGTGGTGCCTTCCTAGGTAAAAAGAGCAAGGGCAAATTCATGTATTTGCCTGTTGTACAGATAAATAAATCTCCATATTTGATGAAATTGTAGGTCTATGAAAAGGGGAGTTACTTTTTATATGTCATAGTAGTAGGAGGTTTTTCGATCACTGTCTGGTTTTATTTTAGCTTTTAGTGGTTAACAATCAAAGAGGCCAAATATCTACATACCATATACTTGTTTAGTTGCTTTTCAACTATTTGTAGCCACAGTTTGCCTCGGTGCCCACTATTATAGCAGGTACCCTTTTCAACAGGATCTGCCCTTTTTGACTGGTCCATTCTCTCAACCCCGTATAGAAAGTCATTGCACTACATAATGTACTTTTAGTAATTAGCCTTTTATTAATGAACTCAGATTTCAATTATATTATATTATTTTATTTTTTTAAAATACCACCTTACTATTTTTGATTTAATTTTGGTTTGGCTCTAGTGAGCTAACGCACTCGAAGAAAGTTTTCAGATAGTCGAGTATAGAGTTTAATCTGATTTGTGTCTCTTCTCTTTACTGCAGACCTGTAACAAGGGTGTCCCAATATTGAAACTGGACTCCCAACATGCAAATGTGCACTGACCCAGGAGGGAATTGAATTGAGATTCTGAATGATTAGCCAGCTGCTATTTAATTTAGCAGCAGCTGCTCTCTTGGAATGTCTCAGTTTTTTTGTTCCTGGTTGAGTAAAAATAGTAATTACTTATTCCACATTATTGAGAATACAAGGGAAGAGTAGCACAATTAAGGACTTAACAATGGCCATGGCATTCCGGCGCAGTTGGAATGCTCATGGAAACATCTTGACACAGGAATATTTTGAGGATATGTAAGAACCAGGATACCTAGCAAAAACCATGCATTTTGCTATCAGGAATCAAAGCAGTGAAAAAGGTTGCACACTGTTCTTGTTAATGTGGGTGCTGCCATGACACACACAGTTATTACTGGTTATGGTGGCCCCAGGATGGTAATTTGGGTGCCTGGCACCTGATATTGGTGAACAAAACTGCCACAACTCTGCAGCAGCTCCCAGGTTCCTGTGACTGTGTTTAAAGGATACCCAAAGTGACATGTGACATGATGAGATAGATATGTGTATGTACAGTGCCTAGCACACAAATAACTATGCTGTGTTCCGTTTTTTTCATTCTCTGGCTGAAAGAGTTAAATATCAGGTATGTAAGTGGCTGACTCAGTCCTGACTCAGACAGAAAGAGACTACAGTGTGATTCTCACTAATAAGAAATTCTCCTTTTTATCTCTTTCTTGCTCTCAGAAGCCATTTTCTGCTAGGAAAGTGTTTTAACTTTTTATTAGTGAGGGTCACACTGTAGTCACTTCCTGTCTGAGTCACGACTGAGTCAGCCACTTACATACCTGATATTTAACTTTTTCAGACAGAGAAAGAAAAAAAAAAGGAACACAGCATAGTTATTTGTGTGCTAGGCACTGTACATACACATGTCTATCTCACCATGTCACATGTCACCTTGGGTATTCTTTAATTTCCTAGTTCCACCCTCCCCATAGTGTGTGGCAGCTTTATATGGTCTCTTATAGTGTTTCTGCAACTTTCTACTGCCCACATAATGTGTCCACATCCTCTGAAAGAAGTGTGTTTCACATAGCACCTTTCATCTTAACAGATACTCCACAATGAATGCTGCTTTTTTGTTTACCAATTACTTACCATTAAATAAGTTCATATGTCATTTCGGGTATCCTTTAATCTAAGGCCCTGCAGTTCCCTTAATTAGCAGCATTGTTTTTAATTTGGGCACCTGACATAGGCGAACAAAGCCACTGCAGCTCTTCAGCTGCTCTCTGCAGCTTTCCAGCACACAGTAGGTGCCAGTTGACCATAGGTTTGTGGTGGTTAGTATTGCATACAGATGGGGGATATTAGTGTTAGGCATAGGTGGGGGGGAGGTTAGTGTTAGGCATAGATAGGGGAGAGCTAATGTAAGAATAGGGGTATGATGAGGATAGTATAATATAAATATAATTACAGATGCTCTATTATCAGGATTTCCTTGAGCCCATTTGACCAGGTGTCTCTTTTAGTACGCATGCAGGATAGTGAGAGAAAGATTTAACTGTGTTGCTTTAGGCAATAAAAATAATTTCTCTTATTCCATTCCAGGCTCAAATCCCTATAAGTATAAACAATTGCCTTTATATTTTAAGCTTGATCTCTGGAGATCTCTTTGTCTGTGCCTTGGCATTGTATTCATCACTCTCAGTGTGTGTCGCAAGTGAAGTATGGTCCAGTGTTAGTCATGGAGCAGAAATGCAAACATCAAACCAACAAATGTTGGACCGGATAATAACTCTAGGCCGGTTGCACACCTATTAATTGCGAAGCGATTCAAGCACCACAGAAATTAGCCTACATATGACCCTTCACCACGGTGTAGCGACAGTGTCATATGCATAGCACTGCCCTCAGCTAGTGACCTACTCCCTGCTGGGTAGGAAGTACGTCACTGGGGTTCTCGTCAGTCCGGGCGGGAAGTACGTCACTGGGATTTCCGCCAGTCCACGTTCCCATGGTGCACACTTACTGCGTTGCCGTATCATCCGTGCGGTAATGTGCTGCAGACTTTGTGTCACACTCCGTGGATTTGAATACTTCTTTCACGTCCCATGAAGTCTCCATAGACCTGCATGGCACTTGGGGTGGGGAAGAGTAACGTGGTGCATCACAGTGTGCAAGGGGCCTTAATGACTAACTGTGCATGGTTTATTGCAAGCTTTCAAAACGTTAAGTTTCGTCTTCAGACATTATACAGAACTGGATCAGAACCATACAAAAGAGAATGTAACATACAGAGTTAAATAAGATTTTCTAGGCTCAATCTGACATGATGTCACACAGTTTTACCTCCTTTGTGTATGCGATTAGGTGCACAAAATGCCCGGACAGAGACCTATTGGGGAAACTAATCAAACAGGACAGAACAGGCTAAATAGGCAACTCTTTACAGTGAAACACAAAAGGAAGGACACCCCAGTGGGACTACATTTTAGCAATCACAGCATAAGGAACCTGAAAATTACCATTCTAAGGGGAAATTTCAAATTTGGGAAAGAACGGTGGACATTTAAATACAAGTTTATAAAAATGTTTCACACTCTAAACAAAGGCTTGAACATAACACCTGGGTTCATGATTACTTATGAATCCTAACACCATTTGGCTTGTGTCCTTGCAGAGAGACTGGCTGCCTTTTTAACACTTCTTTCTGTTGCTCTAAGGGGGTAAGAGGCACCCAGAAGTATATACAACTGAATAAAAAAAAACTAAAAAGAAAGAAAAAAAAGGACCTCCTTTTTTACCTCAATAAGCACACATTCATATGATAAATAAATTTGAATATGCACTGGGAATGCGTTTTCATGCCTGGCTTGAAATACCTTTGGCACTGTAGCTGGCCTGAGGAAGTGCGTGTAGATCAATGAAAAGTGTTGCCAATGCATATTAGAATTCATTTATCATATGAATTTGTCGTTGGTGTGGTAAGCCACCTCCCTTTTTCCTTATTTTTAGTTGTGTTCAACCCAATTTTATATACTTTTGGGTGCCTCTTGCCCCCTTTGTGCTTTTCATTCCCCCCTGTGAGGGGTGTATTTGGTCACAACACGGTTGTGCCACTTTTGAAGACCTTGTTGCTGTTTTCCAAGAGTGTGATCGTTTCCTGTTCATTTGGGCACGTGAGTGGAGTCAGGTTTATGCATCTCCACCTGCCTCCAGTAGATGATTGCCCCTTATGCAACCTTCCTTTACATAGTACAGCGTAACGGAAGAAACTGGCGCTAAATAAATCGATAATAATAATAATTGTTACATAGTTATTTGGGTTGAAAAAAAGACATACGACCATCGAGTTCATCCAGAAAAACATACGCCCATTAAGTTCAACCATTTGTGAGTACCAATTTTGTCTTATCACTGATTAATTCCTATTTATGATGTACTGAAACTCCCATTCTCTCTGTGTCTCTCTTTTTTAGGGTGTTTGGTCACCCTCCCTTGCACTTCCTGGTGTTGCTCTCTTACTGAGAGCTAAGTTGATTATTGTTTGTTTCTACCTGTATTGACAAATGCAGATCAATAGATCTGAACACTGAGGAAGACTTTACATTTCAAGTCAACTGTAACATCATGTCAGATTCCGGCTAGAGAATGATACAAGTCTCTGTATGTTACATTCACTTTTGTACAGTTCTGATCCAGTTCTCAATGTTTGTCGTGTTTTGCTGCATTACAACCTGGAATAAACAAGATTTTGAGAGTTTAGTCCCCCTTGAGTTACATAACATAATATTTGTAGAGCCACATTTTGCTGCCATTACAGCTTTTAATCCCTTGGGATATGTCTTTATTAGCTTTATTCATCTAGCCTTTCTTCAAACAAAACTTTTGCAACTGCTTGAAGTTAAATAATGGGTAACGTTGACATACATCAATGTTCAAATCATGCCACAGATTCTCAATTGAATTGTTTTCTAGGCTTTGGCTAGGCCATTATAAGACATTTAAATGTTTCCTTGTAAACCACTCCAGTGTAGCTTTAGCAGTAGGTCTACAATCTTTCTCTTGCTGTCTTTGTCCCAGTCTCAGAACTGCCCTGTATTTAGTCCCCTCCATCTTTCCTTCAAGCCTGGCCAGTTTTCCTGTCCCTACTTTTAAAACAAATCTCACAATCTGATCCAGCCACTACCATGCTTCAGTGGGGAAATTCTACTCTGACCAGGGAACCACATGTTTGAAGAAACTGCATTATGCGGCTGTGTGCTCCAAAATGCATTCTCTTACTTTTTGATTTTTGTATGATTTTTTTTCTTGCAACTCTTCCACAAAAGCCCTGCTCTGTGGAATATACAGACAGACACAGAACATTTATATCGCGCTTTTCTCCTGGCGGATTCAAAGTGCCAGAGCTGCAGCCACTAGTTAGGACGCGCTCTTTGGGCAGTAGCAGCGTTAGGGAGTCTTGCCCAAGGTCTCCTACTGAATAGGTGCAGGCTTACTGAGCAGGCAGAGCCGAGAGTAACCATTACACTATCCAGCCGCTGGAGAATATACATCTTAAGGTAACCACACACACAATGCAATACAATTATACAATTTTACGGCAATTCAATAAAATCAATCTTTTTTTTTCCGTTGCTTTGAGAAATCTGAATTTCCCATTTTTCTTTGATAGAAGAATATTGGGAATGTTGGGTTTTTCTGATCAATTTTTTTATTAAAAAAAATTAAATGGTATTTGAAAGATTGTCAATTTTTTCAGAGTTTTCAACCATTTATTGGTCATTGGTCACATTTTTTGAAATTTACAATCAGTGTGAAAAATTAATTACCATTCTTGAATTTAAAATATATTTTAAAAATTGTATGGAGTGTGGCCACCTTTAAAGTGGTCTTGCTAACAGATGCTCCCATCAATGTTCTCAGTGTTATCCTTGGTGCTGTTGTTGCAGCTGTGATTATTGTCCTGCTTACCCAGTCAGTGAGTTTTGCAGCCTTTTATTTTCATTCCATTTCAACAATTTTGACTATATTGCTAAGTCTATTACCTAAAATCAAAATAAATATCTAATTTAATTTGAAGTGGAAATGTGATAAATATAGGACAGACACTGAGTTGGATGAAAACATTTGCAAGGTACTCTATATTGCTCAATGTCCATACCATTACTTACATTTGTCCTTGTTTCTTGATCCCTTTACATATCTATCCCTTTACATATTTACCTCTTTTCTGTTCTTTCACCATTTCTGTAGATTGTGGTGCTTTTTAAGTCTGTAATAATACTGGGTGTTTTAATGAGTACTCATTTTCCTGCTGAATATTTGCTGTAATGGCTGTTTGTTTCAGGACTTGCAACACTAACCTGATGCATAGTCAAGCAACCGTGGCAAGGACTATTCGGTTTACAGCTTTAATGATGGCTAATTCATAAGTCCTTTTTGTCCATACTCAATGGCATCATTATTTTGAAGCATTTATATAATTAAACACGTTTGTTGTCCGGGTTGTGTTAAAATCTCTACTTTGCAATGTCTTACAGGCTTTAGATCACAAAATACACCTCTTGGACATTACTCCTTTTACTTTTATAATACTTCTTTTTTTGTAACCTTTTTGTGAACTTTTTTTGTGACATTTCCCCTTTTTCTTTTCATACTTTTTGGGTATTATTGAGTAGACCCAAATATTTTTGCTCTTTCAAACACGCTCAGCAAATGGAGATCAGCTCAGTAACTGTATAAATAAACAAGGTTTGAGTTTTAGAATCTGTATAGTTGACATTTTGCACTGTAAGTATGCCCAAAAATGAAGTGAGCTGCACCAGGTTATCAGAAGTGACATGGTTATATTGCTGGATCCAAACCACTGGAAATTGGAGAAATAGCTAATTACTTTTCTACACTACACATTATTTTTTCTTTAGATTACTTGCTCATTTTCAGATCCATACACACAGTACCAAAGTGTAATTTAATTATAAATCCAAATGAATTCAGTGTGGCTGTAATTGTCATGAAAGTCACTCCACATTGGCAAAGCATATTTGCACATATTCCTCTCTTTACAGTGACATTTGGTATTCATATGTGAATTAAATAGAATGCAACTTGTTTTAGTTTTTGTGAGCCATTCAGTCCCTGATTCTGATTCTGATATTTATACATATTAAATGGGCTACAACCCAGTGTAGTAGATCCCAATCATGTGTCATTCAGGAAGACCTCATTGTTTACTTTTATTTCATTTTTTTGTTGCATTCAGTGGATTTTCTCAAAGGAATATTCAAAATATTGTTGCTCTAATACTGTTGCAGACAGTTGTATTTTCATAATATTCATATGCAGTACACTCTTGGCATTTATGTGGGCACTTCCAATGTTCCATTATATCTAAATATCTTATGGTAAGCCTGCTCACATTCAGAATTTGCCAGGCTGAGTGAATGACAATGTCTGCTTCACTGGAATACCATGGAGTGGGACTGAGAAAACCTTCCTTCAGTTCTGTTTAAAAGCACTGATAAAAGGTGGATCCAATAACAATATGTTCATGCTTATGTCAGTCCAATAACCTGCTGTAGGATATTGAATACTTGTAATTTTCTATTAATATATAGAATGGGATCCATGGCAAGTCCATTCAAACCTTGTTTTTTTATATGGAGCTGTTTTTCCACTACTAACCTTTATGTTGAGCGTGTCCTTTTCTACAACAGACGTCCTTTCTTTCTTTTTAGTCTTCTTTTCTGTCTCCTGTCTTCCTTCCTAGGCCATGTTTGCCAGCTACGTCCCTGAAATCATAGAGTTAATAGGAAACCGAAAGAAATATGGTGGTTCATATAGTGCAGTTAGTGGACGGAAGTAAGTATTGACCAAGGCGTGGTGTCACTGCTGCAGGGCAAGACTCTCTGCATGCTATTTGTCCTTTGTTTTTTTTCCTATTTCTCGTTCCACGCACTCAGGCAATGTTTGCCCGTTACGTCCCCGAAATTGCTGCTCTCATCCTTAATCGGAAGAAATATGGCGGGACGTTTAACTCGACCAGAGGGAGAAAGTAAGTTTTTTGTTTATTTTTCCCCCCTTTTTGGCAGGCTAATTTGTGAACATTTTAAAGGTATTCCATTTACCTCTTGCTGAACATAGTGAGCATATAATATATTGTATGCCTGAATGTGTAATGAATTCAATACTGTTTTTCTACTTACCCATGTTTTTTGGCAAATATATGTTGTTGTTTTAACTTAATGAGGACTAAACAAAAAAAATGTATTTGATGTGGTTCATACTCCGTGTGAGTCTGTTTGCAGCATCAAACAATAGTTGCCCATTACAGCATTGTAAGCTGCTATTACATTCCTATATGTTTACCCCGTGTGTCTACACTGCATACCTTGAAATAAACATGCAAAAAACAACTCTTCCCTGAGTTACTGTTTGCATGGGCACTAAGCTCATCCCAATGGCTTTTAGTTAATACTTTAACACAGGTGTATAAAGACAGAGTTCATATCTAAGCTGCTGCTTCACATAAGTAAAGCTGCCTATATGTGTTCCCCAATTTCCTTTGATTTGATTGATTCAGGTGTTTTTTTGTTTTTTTTAGCAAAATGTTATAAGTGAAGATACAAATTTGGATGGTTAAAAATTTTAAATCATATACTGAAAATCACTTGAATGTATTTTATAGAATCTTCTTTGTGTTTCTAAAAAATTCTTAAAATCAGAAATACTTTTGCGTGGAGTACTACAAGTTAAATATCTACCATATGAAATTAATATTTACTCTTATATAGCTACTCTACCCTTTTTTCTCAAGCTTTCCAAAAAGATAACAAATCACTCTCTAATATAACATTGACTTCCATAGGGTATCGATGTAAAGTCCAGGGGGAGCGTTTTGCAGGAGATCGCACGCGCTAATGCGCGCGCATCTCCGCTTGGATGACAGAGCTCTTCTCCACCTTTAGTCTCCCGCCATTTTTTATTGCTGTACAGCGATGTGATCTATGGCAGTGCTGTACTGGGGACAGCCGTGTAACATGGCTGTCCCTCTGGCAGGCTTAGGGGTGATCCGCTGTCATAGGCTGAAGCCGACCACAGTGATTGGCTGACAGAGGGAGGGGCGAAGATTAAAAAAAAAAGATTCTTGCTCACCAAAAGAGAGCTCTGTTGGTGGGCAGAAAAGGGGAAGGGGGGAAATCACTTGTGTGCTGAGTTGTGCGGCTCTGCAGCGAGGCCTTAAAGCTGCAGTGTCCCAATTTGTGAAAAATGGCCTGGTCTTTAGGGGGGTTTAAACCCATGGTCCTTAAGGGGTTAATAGGACATATAGTGCTAAGCTAGTAGGTCTGCAGGTCTGTAGGTCCAGAGATTGGTGCAGATGTAAGTGGAGCTAAGAATAAAGTGGGCCTGACTGATTCTGTGTTAGTGAGTCAAGGCTAAAGGCACAAAAGGGAGACAAGGAGGGTCAAAGGATAGGGACATCATGCTTACACTGGGATACATGGAATTTTCATCATACATAACTTTTAATTATGAGCTTTACCATCATATTGCACAGGTTTATTTTGGGTTCACTTTAATGACCAAATAACTTTCCACTCCAATTATATACGTTTAATATGTCCATTATATATCATATACTTTGCCTTTTCATCACAAACATTTTTTTTTTCTGATATAGTTTAAAATATATCTTTGAGATTTGATATGTTAACCAAGGTACACTGAACTAAAATCGCAAATGTAAAACATTTTCTGTTGCTTTGCCATGAAATCATTAATTCCAACCCATATACTGACCAAGCCTTATCTCCAGCTGTGCCCAAACTTTAGCCACATAAATCAACTGTTAGGCTAAGCCTGTATTCAGTTTGTGCCCAAGCAACCAGGACCTAGATGTGTCTGTGTTCAAGTTATGAACATGCACGCAGCCAGATTAAAATGCTTTTAACCTCTTTCCGCCCGCGTCACGCCAATGGGCGTGGCCGCGGCGGCAGCCCCAGGACCGCCTAACGCCGATTGGCGTAAAGTCCTGGGGCCAGCTAATGCAGGAGATCGCTCGCACGATGCTCGCGCATCTCCTGCTTGAGGGGCGGGGCTCCGCCGGCCTTCAGTCTCCGAGCGGCTATTGCCGCTCGGGAGACTGTTAGACGGCGTGATCGCCGTCTATTTCTATGTACAGTGCTGTGATCAGCAGCAGCGCTGTACTGGGGACAGATGTGTCACACGGCTGTCCTCCTGGGGGACAAGAGAGCGATCGGCTCTCATAGGCAGAAGCCTATAACATCCGATCCCCGCAATTGGCTGGCTGTGGGGAGGGAGAAAGGGAGGGAGGGAAGAAACTTAGAGACAGGTATTTTTATTAAAAAAAAACTGGCATCAATATTTATAAAAAAAAAAGAAAATTTCCCCCATGCGATCAGACCTCACCAACAGAGAGCTCTGTTGGTGGGGAGAAAAGGGGGGTGGGGGATCACTTGTGTGCTGTATTGTGCAGCCCTGCAGCTTGGCCTTAAAGCTGCAGTGGCCAATTTTACTAAAAATGGCCTGGTCACTTGGGGGGTTTAGCCCTGCAGTCCTCAAGAGGTTAATTCATATGTCCGGGCATGTCAGCCAGCAGTAAGTGAACACAGGTTCTTCAAGATTGTTTTAATATATTATTAGACATTAAAGTAACTGCTAATTTTACATTCAAATTTAACAACTATTACTCCACTCAAACATGTTTTTGTAAAACAAATGTAAAACTGGGTATAGCAGTACACAATATCTGTGTCACATAAAGACCAAAATAAGTCTGATTATAATCTACTTCATGTAATTTATGCCCTTTGCAAATGAAAGGGAATGTGTAGAGATCAGTTGTCAAATAATATTCTGTAGTGTGCAACGTATAGCAGGCATTTTTGGTAATGTAGGCAGTTGTATGTAACATTAAAGAACCACTACCACAAAAAAAGGCAACAATTCAAATATATACTTATAAGATTTATAACTGTCTCAGAGTGAAATGCACTATAAATTACTATTTTCCTATGCCCTTGTCACAACAGGTAGTAAAACAGTTACAACAGGTGTTGGACTAGTCCATCACCTTATAGGGAATTCTCAGAGTTTTCCATATTTTCAAAAGCACTTGCTAATAGTGATGGGCGAACAGTGTTCGCCACTGTTCGGGTTCGCCCGGATTTTGGCCTGTTCGGGTTCGGTTTGGCACCCCCCGAACACCTCATGGTGTTCGGGAGGGTGCTCGGGAACGCTGCCCGAACCCGATCAGGCCTTCTGTGTTCGGCCGAACACAGCCGTGTCCGGCCGAACAAAGCCCCCTATAGAGTCCCAGCATAAAGGGAGAGCATGGCGCGGGGGGGGGGGGGGGGGGGGGCGGAAATGCCCCCCACCCCTCCCCGCTAAGCTCTCCCTTCTGCTGGACCCTATAAAATTAAATAGAAGTCCCCCAAAGTACCTGTAGCAGGCTGGCAGGAAGAGGACAGGAAGCGGGCAGCCGGCGATCACAGGCGCTAGTACCATCTGGTACTTCCGCCCTCTCTCTGACGCACTTCCTGTTTACATTTGTAAGTCGCGTCAAGAGAGAACAGAAGTACCGCAATGACGTGTACGAGGTACTTCTGTTCTCTCTTGACGCAACTTACAAATGTAGACAGGAAGTGCGTCAGAGAGAGGGCGGAAGTACCAGATGGTACTAGCGCCTGTGATCGCCGGCTGCCCGCTTCCTGTCCTCTTCCTGCCAGCCTGCTACAGGTACTTTGGGGGACTTCTATTTAATTTTATAGGGTCCAGCAGAAGGGAGAGCTTAGCGGGGAGGGGTGGGGGGCATTTCCGCCCCCCTCCACCCCCCCCCCCCCCCGCGCTCGGGGCATGCTCTCCCTTTATGCTGGGACCCTATAGGGGCCCCAAAGGGACATGTTCGGGTTGGGTTCGGGGTTCGGCCCGAACATGCCGAATATCGGGGGCATGTTCGGCCAAACCCCCCCCCCCCCCCCCCGAACCCGAACATCTGGATGTTCGCCCATCACTACTTGCTAAGCAGCTGTTGCATAGTTCAACTGCTAAAATAGTGTGCAAAGAAGGCCGGCTACTTCCTGTTGATCCTTTCCAGTAAGTGCTTTTTGTAAAGAATAATGGAGAGACTGAGAAACCCCCATGAGGAGATGGACTAGTCCAAAGCCTGTCAGGTATTTGCAACGTATTGTAACTGACACAGGAAAAAGGTAAATTATAGCTAATTTCTACTCTGCAAGAAATGTACATCGTACATTTACAGTATGTGTTTCCGTGTATTTTAAATCTCACAATTTTTTTGTGATAATTATCCTTTAAGATAGCTTAAGGTAGCTTAGAGATGAACTGAAATATTTTGTAGCTATGCAGATTTGCAAATGCACAAAACCTTTTCTTTTGACATACCATACCTTTCCATACAATACCATGCCCTAAGTATAAGTAAAACCGCTGCCACTAAAAATGATACATACAAAACAGATTGGAATACCTTTAAAATTTCTCAATGAGTCTAACATACAGAACTTTTGGGTCCAGCCATGTCTCTTAAATTTCTGGAGTCCAAAGAAATGAATCCAAAGAAGAAATGAATCATGGTTTTCCATTTGGGTACATATAGAGGTGCAGTCCCATGTAGCCACAAGCTAAAATCTATAGTCATCTGTTATAAGTTAAGAGTGAAACATTCCACTTTGCAATGTAGTCGATCACTAATTTCTTTACTGTTTTTCTCTAGCCATGTGAATCCAAATCAATTGAGGTCTAGATCTTTAATGATAATCTGTCTTCACCCAGCTACTTAATTGAAAAAGGGATCTACATGCAGTTTTAAATTTTGCTGCAACTATTGGTACTTTGATGTGATGCTGGCAATTTGCTTCATTTATTTTAAGCATTCACAATCATTTTAAAGTAAGGGTCACATGAGCTTATTAGTGTTGATCTATAATTATCACTAATAACCAGGATTAAATATTAATTATTAATTGGTTACTGGTTTTAGTGATACTGCTGTTTTCTTTTTACAAAGCACTAAGATACATGCAGTATTACACCCAATAGATACTGCCAGTATCTGCAGTTCAGTTAAATGACCTGACAATGATATGGAGGCTGCCATATTTATTTCCTTTTAAATAATGCACACTGCCTTGTTGTCCTGCCAATCTTCTGCCTCTAATACTTTTAGGCATAGACCCTGAACAAGCATGCAGATCAGATGTTTGACTTAAGTTTGACTGTATTTGCCGCATGCTTGCATCAGGTGTTTGATTTAGACACTACTGATGCTTGAAAGGTCAGCAGGATGCCGGGCAACAGATAATGTTTAAAAGGAAATAAATATGGCAGCGTCCATATCCCTCTCAGGTCAGTTGTCCTTTAATGCATCAATTTATTATATCCACTTCTCTTATTAACTGTGACAAAAGCAACAGTAATTTCTTTAAATGAAATAAATGAATAAATTCACCTTTGGTCTATGTGGCAGCTACAAAAAACAAACAAAACTATGAGCCTAGCTTTTGCCAAAGCCAAAATGATATCTTTTCACAATTTTATGTGAACTGTTTAGATAGAATCTGAAGTTCAAACCTTCAGTCCTGTTAAAGTGATTTACCAGAAATTTAAAAAAAAACTTTTTTTAAGTTTGCTGTTTAGGGGCTCTGTAAACAGTTATTATATTTCCAGATTATTCTCAGGACTTTCCACAATCTGTCTGCCACCAGTTACATTGTTATTTGTTATTTGATTGAAGTTACTTCAATGCCTGCCTGCCACTAGAGTGCAGCTCATCTCCTGTAGACAAACAACCTCTAGTGGTTAAAAAAAAAGTTTTCACTCACAGAATACTTCCAGTGGTTACATGCCCCTCCAGCAAGCATTTAGGAAAGTGTAAAACTACTGTGGTATTTTTTCTTCTTTTTTGTAGATGCCATAAAGACAGGAAGGCTGAGGCTGTTTGCAGTAAACACATTTATCCAGTGACCCCCTTCCCATTGTTTCCCTGTTTAATTTTATTGAAGAAAAAACATTTGTATAGGAAAATATACTACTCTGAAAATAAATGTGCTCAGACAAACTAAAGAGAGTTAATTAATTAATGTTGTTGCATCACAAGGAAAGTTGTGCTAGACCAATCATTTAACTAGCAGTAGCAGGAAGGGTTTAAGAGCCTATAATATAATACAGTATTTGAAATAACGTAACCACTTCTGTACCAGCAGTCTCTGGCCCATTACGGACCAGAGACTGCTAGCTTCAAAGAACAGCACCTCCCGACAAATTGCCGCACGTTCCCGCCGTTCACGCCGTTCTCCCATCGCTGCAGTCTTTTCTCTCTGCTGTGTGAGGCGGTCAGGACTGTTTTCATTGGCTCCTGACTCTGTCCATCAATGCAAGCCAATGAGATTGGCTCACAGTGGTGACAGGGTCAGGAGCCAATGAAATTGGCTCCCGACAGGCTTACACAGTTCTGCTGTTATACCGTTATATGAGGTGGAGAGAGAGAGATGAGCTGCAGTAGTGGCAAGAGCGTGCTGTGGAATCAGTGAAATCTACGCCCTGTTAGGAATAACAGAATCAAAACAGGACGTAGATTTAAATCATCAAAGTCCGGAAGCGGTTAAATACAACACAGGTCTTTTAATACCAGGGCAATTATACAAATGTCCAAAAACATTTTTGATATTTAAGGTATCTTTTGTGCAAATTTACGAACTTCACCAGTGATTAAAGCTTTACTGATTTATATCCTCAAGAAAACCTTAGTGTTTTTTTTATTAAAATCAGAGTAGGACTTAATTTATCTTTTATCAATAAATCTAAGCAAAATAAACCTGAGGTTCCAGAGAAGACTGTTGGCTGTAAATTATACAAATAGAGGCAAAAAGCTTTTCTATGTAGGCATTATATATTTTCATGTCAGGTGAGATAGAGATCCTGGCATGTTGCATTCAGAAATTATGCAAAAAACTAGAAATCTTGAAGCAAGCTTTGTCAAGTGTACTCTGTTTAAGGACCCTTTTACACTAAGGCATTGCAGTAAGCTTTTTTACCCCAAGAGGCTGCTAAGTCAATGAAAGTGCAAGGGACAGCCTTATTCGGTACAAAAAATTAAATAATTGTAGAATACACAACAGTTACGAATTAGGATAAAAATACTTCTGCATACGGATTTGTGTATGAAGTTATCATATCCTACAGGTGTGCTCGGGTCCTTGCTGATCCTCCACCTCCCTATATGCACATACACAGGGAGGGATGTAGCTATCTCACACAGCTGTGAGACTAAGCAATGGCAGTCTAGGCAGATTAGCAAATCTAACCAATGAGCAATGAGTGTCTGGCCCTATTGGATGCTAATTAACCCTGCTTAAAGTCGATTGCTCGTTAAAGCTGTAGGAATATACAGAGAGGTGCAAATATTTACAGTGAGACAAGCTTCAACATGTTTCACCCCAAAAGGCTTCGTCAGGAAAAGATAGTGTTCAGTGCAACAGAAAATACATTATTTACAATAGACCCCCCCATCAACAAAATTCCCAGCAGCAACAGCCTAAGTCAGAGCTGATTTGCCAAATGAGACTACCAGGTTAAATACCTGTGAGTTTGCAGGTAGGTCCCTCCCACTGGGTGTAACCATGATCCACCCCTGCATAGGTTCATGTTTGGTACAACAGTGTAAATCCCCTATCTGCCCCTCCATTAGTGTCCAAAAGATCCATGGAGGAGATGGGCGGATCTGGAGCCAGGATCAGGTGACTAGTGTGATGCCACTTCCTGGGTTTTGGAGTCTATGAGTTGCTATAGACGCATGTATGGACACATACAGGAGTGGCTGTGTGTATGTATGTAAATACAACCAATTATGAGATCAAATGCCACCATGAATATAGCCGCAAATGTTCAGGGGTTCCCCAGCTAGCACTTACCACCCTCACGACACGTACCCACACGTTGCATCATACGTACGAATGCCAATAGTTGCATAGATGCGGTGGGAGTGGTTTTGCGGACACGACCTCCCCTTCACTGCCACACTTGTGCTTTACACAGCGATCCAAGGAGTAGAGGGGTTTCCATAAGAAAGGGTGGTAACAGTATCAATAAAATACCTTGTAAGCCACCATCACCAAGAACATACTCCAAATAATTTTGGCAGTAATGTTTTCACCAACTTTTTGGTATCTTTTAAATTGCAAAGTGCTGAAAAGTTATTTTAAACAGAATAATAAAAATTATCTCCTTGAAGAGCACACTTAGGAGAAAAGGTGACTTGAATAAGGGCCCAGGTCAGGTCAGTAAATACCAGCACCTGAAGATGCTAGTACAAACATTTGCTTTCATCACACAAACCTTTTTCTGTCAAGACAAACACGATTTTGCTGTGTGTATGTTGACTATATTATACAATTAGTTTCACTAACTGTCTTTCAAAAAGCTCTCAATCTAATCCAAACTATAGCTATAGTGTAATGGGCCTACCACAGTTCTTGGCTAGCTTGGCTGGAACATACAGTCTCCTTGCAGACAGTGCCCTGGTTCAAACCTGGGACCCTAGTGTGGCAAAGCAAAATCTTGCCATCGTGCCAACAAGTTAGTTTTTCCCTTTTGTCAAATATAAACATGGGAACCAGAGGTCTATATCAATGTCTGTGAAAATACCAGTACTTGAATTAAAAAAAAAAAAATTCAAAGACTCCTGCAGCAACTATCCATGATATAGAAAGGTAAAGTGGATATGAGCTCAGAACTTCCTCTCTACTCTAAAAGATTAGGCACAATATGAAAACAATCAGGGAAAAATATTTGTTACAATGCACAGAAATCCCCCTAAAAGCCCTGAAAATGTACTGGATGAACTTACAGGGAGCAAATCATCTGTCTTTTCCTGTATAGCCAGCACTGTCAGCACGGAGGTGCTGTGAGTCTTGCATACTTTTTACACATTTGTTATACTCAACTGTAGCTAAATAAACAAACACAGCTCAGTGCAGCTGATTTCTACTGCATTTCTATGTGGAATTAACACTTTTCAGTCTGTTCTTTGCAAGAGCTCGGATCCACTTTACAAATATTTGTGCCATCACCTTATGGATTCAATTTGTATGAACAAATGTTGGAAGGAGATTATTTTTTTCCGCTGTGTTGCTGATAGTTGCTGGGTGAATATTAATTTGTATTCATTGCCATAAAAATGTTGTATTTTACACAGCTAAGTCTTTAAAGGCTTAATATCTGTGTATGTCCTATACATTTAGGCACTATAGCCTCCACAGTAAAATGTGCCTTACCTTTTCACAGGCACTTCTGTGTAGGGTTAAAAAATCATGATCAGATATACATAACTGACTATTATTTTTTAATTATTTTTATGTAGCATTGTTTCATCTGTCCTTTACACAGACCCATTGGTTTTATTATGATGTTGGAAAGTATTACTGGAATCCTGTATAGTTGTGATGTCTTAAGAGATTTTATGAACTAACTTGAACAACATATTGAATAATTAATGTACAGTAATGTATATAATTACCTCAAGCCTATTTATTTTTTTACCTTTTCTATCTTATAATGCTTTTCGCCATGTTAAATGTTCTCTTAGCAGCCCTTTTTAGCATGTATTTAGCATAGATGTGTCGTTTCCAAATAGCCTCATTTGTCAACCATACACAAACCTTGCCTGACACTTTTTTGGCAATGCATACTGTAAATACTTAAACAGTTATACATAATAATAGTTTAAAATAAATTTAGGACTTAAGGGCCAAAATATTTACAACTTCCCCTCCCCCAGCATGACTATCTACGCCCCTGGTTTACCTTGCTGGGACGTAGATGCTCCTCCCTTCTCACCATGCGATCCCGCTCGCCCGCTTCCCCTGCGCTCCTTCTTGCCGCCGATCGGTGGGGGGGGGGGGGGGGGGAATGAATGAATGGGAATGTAATTCCCATTCATTACTCCAAGTCTCTGTGTGAATGAGCGCCGGTGGCCAAATAGTAAAACTACACTGACATAGAATTTTTTAAAATATTTACATTTAAAATTAACTATTTCCCTCCCACACTCTCCCATAGTACTTAGAGTTTTTTTTTATATTAAAAAAATTCATATATAAAAAAACATAAATGGTTACCTTAAGGACTGAACTTTTTTAATATGTATGTCAAGAGGATATATTACTGTTATTTTTTAAATTATGTAAATAGTGATGGACTCAAAATTAAAAAAAAATGCACCTTTATTTCCAAATAAAATATTGTCGCCATATATTGTATTAGGGACATATTTTAAATGTTGCAATGACCGGGAAAATGGCCAAATAAAATGTGTGGTTTTTAATTATGGTAGCATGTATTATTTTAAAACTATAATTGCCAAAAACTGCAAAATAATTGATTTTCCCCATTCTTTTTTTTACTACTCCCGATAAAATGCATTTAAAATAAAATAATTCTTAGCAAAACGTACCACCCAAAAAAAGCCTAATTGGTGGTAAGAAAAAACAAGATATAATTTTTTTCATTGTGATAAGTAGTAATAAAGTTATAGGCGAATGAATGGAAGGAGCGCTATTGCTCTGGTGTTTGAGGGGAAAAAACCTTGGAGGAGAAGTGGTTAAAAATGACGACGATCTTTGTTATTTTAGTAACCATGTTACATTCTGCCTATTGGTTGCTACAAACTACAGTTCCCTGATAAACACTTGTTTGAAGCTTAGTTGTGTACTTGTGGGAGAAATATGCAATACTTGTGATGGGACATAGCAAGACTTGTAGTGGGACATGGTAATGCTTGTGGGGACCAGGGCTACAGTTGTTGGGTAGCTATCAATAGAACCCACAATGTAAGTGGTATGCTTACATTCAGAGTCAACTTTATTCCAAGTATGTACAGGTCCTTCTCAAAAAATTAGCATATTGTGATAAAGTTCATTATTTTCTGTAATGTACTGATAAACATTAGACTTTCATATATTTTAGATTCATTACACACAACTGAAGTAGTTCAAGCATTTTGTTGTTTTAATATTGATGATTTTGGCATACAGCTCATGAAAACCCCAAATTCCTATCTAAAAAAATTAGCATATTTTATCCGACCAATAAAAGAAAAGTGTTTTTAAAACAACAAAAGTCAACCTTCAAATAATTATGTTCAGTTATGCACTCAATACTTGGTTGAGAATCCTTTTGCAGAAATGACTGTTTCAATGTGGCGTGGCATGGAGGCAATCAGCCTGTGGCACTGCTCAGGTGTTATGGAAGCCCAGGATGCTTCGATAGCAGCCTTAAGCTCATCCAGAGTGTTGGGTCTTGCGTCTCTCAACTTTCTCTTCCCAATATCCCACAGATTCTCTATGGGGTTCAGGTCAGGAGTGTTGGCAGGCCAATTGAGCACAGTAATAGCATGGTCAGTAAACCATTTATCAGTGGTTTTGGCACTGTAAGCAGGTGCCAGGTCGTGCTGAAAAATGAAATCTTCATCTCCATAAAGCTTTTTAGCAGATGGAAGCATGAAGTGCTCCAAAATCTCCTGATAGCTAGCTGCATTGACCCTGCCCTTGATAAAACACAGTGGACCAACACCAGCAGCTGACATGGCACCCCAGAGCCAGACCATCACTGGTACTTGACACTGGACTTCAGGCATTTTGTCATTTCCCTCTCCCCAGTCTTCCTCTAGAGTTTGGCACCTTGATTTCCGAATGACATGCAAAAGTTGCTTTCATCTGAAAAAAGTACTTTGGACCACTGACCAACAGTCCAGTGCTGCTTCTCTGTAGCCCAGGTCAGGCGCTTCTGCCACTGTTTCTGGTTCAAATGTGGCTTGACCTGGGGAATGCGGCACCTGTAGCCCATTTCCTGCACACGCCTGTACACGGTGGCTCTGGATGTTTCTACTCCAGACTCAGTCCACTGCTCCTGCAGGTCCCCCAAGGTCTGGAATCTGTCCTTCTCCACAATCTTCCTCAGGGTCCGGTCACCTCTTCTCGTTGTGAAGCTTTTTCTGCCACACTTTTTCCTTCCCACAGACTTCCCACTGAGGTGCCTTGATACAGCACTCTGGGAACAGCCTATTCATTCAGAAATTTCTTTCTGTGTCTTATCCTCTTGCTTGAGGGTGTCAATGATGGCCTTCTGGACAGCAGTCAGGCCGGCAGTCTTACCCATGATTGCGGTTTTGAGTAATGAACCAGACTGTGAGTTTTTAAAAGCCTCAGGAATCTTTTGCAGGTGTTTAGAGTTAATTAGTTGATTCAGATGATTAGGTTAAGAACCTTTTCATGATATGCTAATTTTTTTATATAGGAATTTTGGGTTTTCATGAGCTGTATGCCAAAATCATCAATATTAAAACAATAAAAGGCTTGAACTACTTCAGTTGTGTGTAATGAATCTAAAATATACGAAAGTCATTACAGAAAATAATGAACTTTATCACAATATGCTAATTTTTTTGAGAAGAACCTGTAGGATCAGTTAAATGTGTAAAATCAGAGCCTTCTCTAAACTATGAAGTAGGGTAGCTGTGCAATAAATAACCATACATTACTACTAGCAACTTTCAAGTACGATGTGGCTACATTGTTTTATGCTTTTTAGAATCAATAATATTGCATACCTTCCCATTTTCTTATTCTATATGAAGCCATCTAACACAGGGGTCTCAAACTCTTGGCCCGCGGGCCATTTGCGGCCCTCGATACAATATTTTGTGGCCAGCGCCGGCAAAAGCTTCCTTATAGTTTGCTTCAGTGCTCCCAAGTAATCCGCCGCATCCCCGCCGCTAAACAAGGGCTGCAGAGCCCCCAAATCGCCCAGGGGGGCAATCCGCTGGCATTTCCTGGAAGGGGCAGAGCTTTCAGCTTCAGCTCTGCCCCTCCTGACGTCAATCGCCGCATGGATCGCCGCCTCTCCCCGCCCCTCTCTGTGAAGGAAGAGTGAGAGGAGCGGGCAGAGGTCGGCGCATTGACGTCAGGAGGGGCAGAGCTGAAGCTGAAAGCTCTGCCCCTTCCAGGAAATTCTGGTGAATTACCCCTTGGGCGATTTGGGGGCCTCGTTTTGTGGCGTGGACACGACGGATTACTTGTAATGGGAGCACTGAAGCGAACTATAAAAGGTATAATAGGCAAAATAGTTTGCTTCAGTGTGAATTTGATTTTGAAATAAAAATCAATGCAAGGGACGGGATGGGGGGGGGGTTTGTGTGGGAGCTGCTGATTGTGAAATCCCTTATGCGGCCCAGCCTCATCCTGACTTTGCCTCCTGCGGCCCCCAGGTAAATTGAGTTTGAGACCCCTGATCTAACAACTTTTTTACATGCCCTATTCTGTTTTGTGCAGTTCTGCTTATAGAGAGTCTGAAGCCTAAAAAATATCTGTTTTTCATAGCCAGTCCTCTTCAGCATTAATGCCATATCTGAAACGCCGCATTCCTACGGCAGAATGAGGCCTTAATCACCCAGAAATCCCCAGAGCAAAGCTCGGGGCTCCTTCCGGATAGAGGCAGAGCTTTGTGCAGTAGCTCTGCCTCTACTTGCATCAATCTCTGTGTATCTCCTCCTCCTCCCGCCCCTCTCAGTCTTCTTTTACTGAGAGGGGCGGGGGAGGCGGAGATCCGCAGAGATTGATGTGACTGGAGGCAGAGCTACAGCACAAAGCTCTGCCTCCCCCCAGGCAGCAAAATCCACTACCTGGAAAGTCGTGGATTTTTGCCCGGGGATTTTGGGGGGATAAAACCTTGTTCTGCCACGGGGATGCCATGTTTCAGCTACGGCATTAATCTTGAGGAGGACTGGCTATTAAAAATAGGTAATTTTTTAGGCTTCAGACTCTCTTTAAGCAATGTAATTCTTTAGATATGGGTTTTACATGTTACTAGTTCTCAAAAAATATAATTGTTTAAGGCATGCCTAAAGTGACATGTGACATAATAAGAAACATATAGGCACATGTATTACTAGTCCTACTAAGAAATTGTCTGAAATCCCTTTCTACTATCCTATATAGCAAGTGTTAAAATGTTACATTATTTATGCAAAAATCCTTTATCTGGCCGAGAAAAGAATGAATTTTTAGCCATAAAATGCTATTTGCAAAGTGTTGTCATATACATATATCACTGCGGCTAAGCCCCAACTCTGCCCCCCCAACACACACTTTAGTCTTAAAAAATAGGCCAAGTGCCATGACTTGCTGATAAGCCAACCCCCAATGTGGCACCCTAGCTCCCCCATGCTGAACATGCCAGTAGAAGCTTACTTAGCTATCTCTCCTCACTCCAGCTTAAATTCCTGCGTCTCCCGGGCAACTTCTGAACTGGACGCTGAAACTCCAGGCTCACTGTCATATGACTGCATTTAGCCTAGAACTCTAGCGGCCAGTTCAGAAGCTGCCAGGGAAAAGCAAGCTGGAGCGGAAATAATTTTTTCCGGCATGCTTCCATCAAAATGTTGGTGTATCCACAGTGATACTTTAAAAAATGTTAATGCCTGCTTATTTAAAGGGACTCAGAGCTGAAAAATGAAAAAGATTTTATACATACCTGGGGCTTCCTCCAGCCCCATCCGCTCCGACCGCTCCCATACCGACAACCTTTGCTGCCCGCAGCTTCGGTAACTGAGTCCCGTCACTGACGTCAGTCGTGGCCAGCTATGCAGGAGAAGTGTGCCCTCTAC
Source organism: Hyperolius riggenbachi (assembly GCF_040937935.1). Lineage (NCBI taxonomy): Eukaryota > Metazoa > Chordata > Amphibia > Anura > Hyperoliidae > Hyperolius > Hyperolius riggenbachi. Next base: position 187,841,896 of record NC_090655.1, on the reverse strand, counting down.
GTATCTCTCCAGCGGCTGCTGGAGAAATACGCAAACAGCGCACTTCTTTTACGTTAGACTGACTCCAACTAACGGAAGTGCGGGGCCCAGTTCCCGAAGCGGGCAGTGGAGGACGGCGGCGTGGGAGCGATCGGAGTGGATGGGGCTGGAGGAAGCCCCAGGTATGAATAAAATATTTTTAAATATTTCAGCTCTGGTACTCTGTAAGATATAGTCAAAGCATACATAGTTGCATAGTTACCAGTTCAACTTGAAAATATGGTACATCGCTAGCCTGCACTCTTACATATGTCAGTTGATCCAAAAGAAAGCACAAAACTCTTGCACCCATCCCCCACCATTCACTCCCCTTAGGAGGGAATGTGAGGGTCATAGGAGGAAACATTGCAGCAAGCCTGCCTCTTACTGTCTGTAGCCAAAAGTAAAATTTGTCAAGGAGGTATTATTTGGATCTGTGGAAACAAGGAGAGGAATAAACTATGCTTGTCCAGCATCAACATACCTCTGTGCTTTACTTACGTAGATTTGACTCAGATCAGGTTTAAACTGGAAAAATTGCTTCCTGACTCCAGATGGCAATCCGATAAAATCCCCCTAGATCAACACCGTCAGGTATTGTCTAATTATAGCCATGGATGTCCAAAAACCCCTTTTAATGCAGATATAGAATTTACCATAACTACTTCCTGTGGTGAGATATTCCATATTTTAACCATACGCTGCGTTAAAATCTGTGAATTTTTATACCATAATCAGATCATTTAAACAAAAATTATCGACAAGCCTATATTTAAATCCCTAAAATAGAAAAAAATCGCGCAGTTACGATTTTTCTTATTGTATACCTCTGTATATTAATGTTTGTGTCTCCTACCAACTTACGGTACAACTCACATGGTCAAAAAATTGCACAAGCACTTAAATTTGAAGTAATGTACCTCTTTTTCTTATTTGTGTATGATTCTGTAGCTGCGCAAACCATCCAATACCACGGTGCAATAGAGACACCTATTGGTACTATGCGGAAATGCATCCTTTGAAATTTGATTTTGGACTGAAGTGATCAGTTTTACTTTGTTTTTGCAATAATATAATTTACACATCTTGATTTTTTCTGTTTATAAATCTTGATTTGATAGGAAAGGTTTGTTTTAGAATAGCGTCCCTTTGGCCTACATTTGAAAAAAAGCTTTTTATATTTAAAGTTTTGGCATAAAAATCATGTTATCACAATTCTAATACTGTCCAGTAATTTTACAAGTTTGGTTGGAAGTAAACAATCTTTGTAATGAAGAAGGTGATTTCTTAAAATCCTGTGTGTGTGTGTGTGTGTGTGTGGGGGGGGGGGGGGGGGGAGGCTAAATCCCTCTAAAACTATTTTTTCTTTTCACAAAATCAATCAGACCTACACTTATAGTTAGATTTTTTTTAATTAAAATGTTAATTAATGAACATTAATGTCCATGATAAAACGAGGATGAAAGGGAGGATGAACCCTCATTGCACACGCTGGCTACTGCTGTTCTAAAAAGTGGTTTTCTTCACTTACCTGGATCCAGTGTTATACAGTTACCTGCCTGCTGGAAATCTACTATTTCAACCTCATCCTCTGGTGCTCACTGTATGTTTCTCAACAGGAATGCTATGTCATACTTCCCCCCCCCCCCCCCATCCCAGCCTTTCAGTTGGATATTGTAATATGCATGTATGTAGGATAGCCCAATTTAAAGGTGAGCACATTGAGGAATCCCCTATGATGGTATTACATTAGATGCCACACCTTTCGTTTTTTTCAGATCCTCCTGCATAGTGATTACTGTGGCAGTGCACCATATGATGGAAAAGGACATTTGTTAAAAAGTAACTACAGTGAAAATAATGTAATAAAAAGCAGCTTCATTTTTACAATAATTATGTATAAATGATTTAGTCAGTGTTTGCCCATTGTAAATTCTTTCCTCTCCCTGATTTACATTCTGACATCTATCACATGGTGACATTTTTTACTGCTGGCAGGTGGTGTTAGTGGAAGGAGATGCTGCTTGTTTTTTTTGGCAGTTGGAAACAGCTGTAAACAGCTGTTATTTCCCACAGTGTAACAAGGCTCTCACAGTGTGATGTCAGAACCATGGTCCTGACATCACACTGTGGGAGGGGTTTCACAACAATATCAGCTATTCAGAGCCCCCTGATGATCTGTTTGTGAAAAGGAAAAGATTTCTCATGGGAAAGGGGGTATCAGCTACTGATTGGGATGAAGTTCAATTCTTGGTTATTGTTTCTCTTTAACTCCCACCGGTATCTCTTTCACATAGGGTTTCCATAGGCTTTAGTTTAGTTTTGGTATATGAACATGCATCTTTGGTGGGTATGAGTGTGCATTGCTGAGCTTCACTAAATTTAAACAATGGCCTATTCTACATATAGATTGGATGGCTTTATGTTTATATCTGTTATAGAATAAAAGGAGGAATACAATACAAATTAAAAAAATAAAATCACAATTTTATAGTCATGCTTTCTAAGAAGTGGAATTACTGCTAAACAACATGAAAATGTTCATTATCTATGCTCTATGCTATGTAGTCTGCTTTAAGGTAGATATGCTTGATAATGTAAAAATGATGCATATATCATGTCTTTATTCTTACTTTATTAAAAGTGCACTAATAGCACTGTTAGTACCTCAGCCTAGACACAGTCATGCCTCTGGTAACAATGGTGTCTTTGTTACTCTAGGAAATTATTTGGTAACTTGTAAATAAATTGCACTGAGCTTTTTAAAGGACAACTGAAGTGAGAAATATATGGAGGCTGCCATATTTATTTCCTTTTATACAATACCAGTTGCCTGGCAGTCCTGCTGGTCTATAAGGATGCAGTAGTATCTGAATAATGGCAGAAACAACCATGAAGTTAATCTTTTAGATCTGATAATAATGACAGAAACACCGGATCTGCTGCATGCTTGTTCAGGGTTTATGGCTACAAGTATTAGAGATAGAGGATCAGCAGGATAGCCAGGCAACTGGTATTGCTTAAAATGAAATAAATATGACAGCCTCTATATTCCTCTTGCTTCAGTTGCCCTTTAATGGGTTCAGACACAAAAAGAGCCACATTCTTGTTTATGGTCAATACTTTAAGAGGAACTATACTGAAAATAACATAATAAAATAGCTTATTTTTTACAATATCACTTTATAATTTTTTAGTCAATGTTTGCCCGTTGTAAAAGCTTTCCTCTTCCTTTTCCTGATTTACATTCTGAAATTTATCATGGATGGTGACAAGTTTAGTGCTGTCAGATGCAGCTCTGCAGAGTTTGTATACTCCATTTTCCCAAGCCAGTAGAAAAACATATCTGGTCTCCCAAAATGCTCTGGGAAGGAATTCCACATAGCTAAATAGCTTAGGTTGTGACATCATTATGATGCCTCTTTAAAATATGACCTTATTGCTACCATGTTTTATAAGTTTTGCTAATGCACAGTCTCATCTCACCTTTCTGCTGCAGAAAGCATTTTTGTAGCGGTGACCATGTTGCTTGGTTCAAATTTTAAAAAGGGCATTTTCTGCATAGCTCCTAATTTTAAGTAACAAATTATACTTCAGATGACAAAGGGTTATTTCCAAATTACCCTAAGAGGGAAAGTGTCTGCCCAACAAGTTCAAGCAGGGAAGTCTGCATTGGCCATATTCTCTGATCTTCCTTGTGGAAACCGTTGGGCCCGATCCAATTCAGTTTTTCTCCTCAGTTTACTCCTAGGTGATATTTTTACATCTTATCAATAAAATGCCTTTTTAGCAAGAAAATGTTCCGAATAATTTTAGCAGTACTTTTTCCTTGAACTTTTTCAACTTGGTACCTTTTTCAGTTGCAGAGTTCTAAAAGTTATTTTAAACAGAAGATGACAAATTATCTCCTAGGAGAAAACTTAAGAGAAAAAGTGAATTGGATTAGGCAAATTATCTTCTGAAAACAGCACAGTCTGCTAACCTAAGGTGGGTGTACAATCATCCTTGTGAAGGGAAATCACCCATAGTTTTTGTTTTCAACAGTTTTCTTGAGCTACAGCGTTTTAAAGATTTGCAGAAATTTCCTCAACACATTCAATTTTCATTGGCCTGTATTGTTTCACTTTGAATCCTGAATGTGGAAGCACTTCAGATCCAATAATTATTTGCAGCTGTCAACATATTGTAAACTTTGCCCCCTGTGTTGTCACAATTGAACCCCAACAAACACTTTCCTCTGTGTAATGCAACCATGCACACTCAGTGGCCTGAGGGAGCAGGTTGTTACCTGCAAAACTCATTGTTACAGAGTATAAATACATTTTTTTTTAACTATACCTGTGCTGTGGTATTTTATTGTTGGAAGTAAGTCCCCCACTTGCCCATTCTTTTTCAACTTTATTTTTTAATAGAATATGGCACTTCCCCTTCAAAGTTTATTTTCACCAGAGAGATTTAGCTATTAGACAATATTTTTGATTTCTCAACAAGTGTTTGTTATTTCAGAAACAAATACACTATAAAAAATAATGTCCTCTAAGTTTAATTAGTATACTTTATTGATACTCTGAGTTAAAACAAGTAATATGAGTGCAAAAATGAGACTTCCAAAATTATTAGCCCTCTGGCCATTAATAGTCAATAATGTACCCTTTCTGAGCCACAACTGAAAACAATCTCTTAGAGTAGTACTTAACTAGGTTGGCACAAGTCTCCGAGGGTCTTTGGCCCATTTTTCTATTGCAAACTGTTCTAGATGGTCCAAATTGCATGGTTTCCGAGCATGGACATTCACCTTGAGCAACGGCTACAGGATCTTAATGGAACTGAGGTCTGGGCTCTGTGCAGGCGACTATTGGTATCCTTGAGGAACTGTCATTTTCGATGTATGCTTTTGGTCATTGTCTTGTTGGAAGATCCAGCAATGGCCTAAGCCTAGACTACAAGCACATTTCTGCATATTCTCCCTCAAACTGTCAACATAATTTTCTTTTTTCTTGATGCCATGCACCTGAACAAGGCTCCCTGTGCCTGAGGCTTCAAAACACGAAAAACATGATGGCCCTGGCAGTGAAGAGCCCTCACAACTATGTTCCTTGAAACTGCAATTCCAGAAGAGGCCAGGTCAGCAACAATCATCTTGGCAGATGCCCGGGGCTCCTTGCTGGCATCTCTTAACTATTTTCCTCTCCAGAGTTCTGGAAATCCTGCGCTTATGGCCACGGCCAGGTTGGTTTATTACAGAATTTGTCTCCTTGTACTTGGCAATGATGCAACTCACAACAGTTCTAGACACTGTGAATTGCTTGGAAATTGCAGTGTAGCCTTCCCACTTATTCATTAGCCTCTACTATATTCTTTCTGAGCTCCAGACTGATTTCCTTTGCCTTTGGAATGGTGAGTAACAGTAGTCCCAATGATTTGTTCAGATGCCTTGTCCCTTGGAGTCTTTTTATGGTGATTGAATGTTGTTACTAAGCCAATTGACTGCACAGGTGTGGTTTCAAATCGAATTGGTTAATTACTGTAAGTGTGTTTTGAAAGCAAACATTCACATAGGGCTAATATTTCTGTCCACCCCATTTTTAATAATTTGATATAAAGCAAGCCTAAAAATGAATATATTATGCTCCCCCTGACCTGTAGCTGCAGACCTCGATCGACCCAGCATGTGCTGCATGTGGGCCACTTCACGGCCGTGATCCAGGGCCCACAGGAACACCACTAGCAAGACCCAAACATCCTAACCATCTAAGCTGCCGGATCCCCCACAAGTGGGCTATGACAGCACCACTGTCAAGGAGACCAGACACCACCGAGATAAAACATACCGCCACTGCCAAGTGGGTCCGCCAAGATCCCCAGCAACAGGACCCCACCAAACAGGCCTCCTCATCCCTGTCAGACTGCCTGCCGTTCTGCAGTCCCAGGATCTGCTAGGACCCCAGAAACAAGGCCTTCACCTGCCTTTGGGATACTGTTACTCTGCCTCCATCAGCCATCGGGATACTTATTACATTGTCCCCATGAGCTTTCGGGGACACTGCTGCCTACCCTCACTCCGCCACCTGGACACAACACTGCCAATCTGGTCTCGACCGGTCAGCTGTATCGCAGCACAGGATCCCTGCTGAATGGCCTTTAGGTATTCCTGCTTTCCTCCAGCATGCTATGTCCCCTATGCCCACAAGTCCCATCTCCTCCGTCTCTTGGCCTCTTTACCGACTGTGTTGGTCAGGCTTTCCTCGACCAACTGGTTGGCAAGGACAGCGACTGCAGCCAAGTGTCATCGCACAGGGGACTCTCTCTTTCTTTTCTCTCTCTTTCTCTCTCCCTATCTCCCCTTTTTCTCTCAAGGACATTCTGCGGGGCATCTGAATTCCTGCAGAGCAGTTGAGTGCTGTTGATATAGTGGCAGCTTTGCTCACATAGTACTCAGACTACCCCCTAGTCCTTCTCAGCTATGTTTTCCTTATGTGTAGTGCAGGATGACTACTTATGTCTACTGTATATTACTGTACATGAACTGTATGGCTGGCTCTCCTGTCTGCTTGGAAACACATCAATTGTCATCACAGTGATCAGCATACACGAATTCACACCATCTCAGGTACCCCCCTTCTTGTTGGAACTTTGTTCCGGGACTGTATGGAACTACAATAACTACTGCTGTCTCCTGGATGGTAAGACATAACTGACACTGTCTTTGCTGCTTATTACGCTGCTTCTTTGGCTGGAACTTTTGGCTTGTGTTTTTGCTGTATTCTCTTTCTGCAACAAGACAGCTTGCTATAAGCTACTAACCATATAGACATTTTATTGCAAGTTATCTATGCACCATCATGGCTCCAGTGGATGGAATTAGTGTGGTAATTACTACATGCCTATAGGAACTATCACTACCTGTTCTATTTGGAAGTCTCTACAGAACTACTCCCTGATTATCATTTAGTGATCCTGTGTCGGTCTGGAGGGTTGTGTATGTAAGACTGTGGTGTGTCTGTGGTTGTGAGGGTGCCGGTCTGTTTCTTTGCGGGGTGGCCATCCAGCAGTGCATTTATTTTAAAATCAAAATTGATGTATATATGTATGTTTGTTGATGTCTTTTGAATAATACAACTGATATTTTTATAACATACCTGACTGGTTGGCTCAACTCTCCTCCCTCTCCCTATCCTTTTGCTTTTGTACATGAACTGTATGTTCTTACTGAACCATAACCAACCTGGTAGGTGCCAAAACAATTCCGGGTACTTCTAGTGTACTTTGTGAAATAAACATATACTGATTCTGATGAATGTTTGATTACATCAGGTTTCATCAGTGTTGCTAACATTGGGAAGGAGTTTAGGAGTATAAATGTGCCATAATTCCTGGGGTACTATTGGCCTCAACTGTATTTACAGTGGCAGCAGAGGAGTTTGCATTCACCACACCCAAACCTCTGCTCCCCAGCTTGCGTTCACAGTTAGGGCTTGATTCACTAAACTGTGATAACTCATATCATGCCCGTTTTTGCGCGCATTTTTGCGTTTGCGCACAATCACAAATGTTTGCATACAATCTCAAATTTTCAAGCGAAAGCACAGCCGTTTTTGCGCAAAAACTCGAACTCGCACATGAAAATTCTCGATCATTAGCAAACGCGAAAACGCGATATGAGTTATCACAGTTTAGTGAATCAAGCCCTTAGTGGGTTAAATATACTGTTACTTTTTTGCTGACCTGTTATTATTGGCTAATAAACTTAATATATACATTGGAAGAGGTTCTGAGGTTTTTTTCTGCTAAAAATTATTTTGGTCAATCTTTTACGTATTTGCATAACATTATACACTGGAAGACAGAGGAGGCAGCAATGAATGTTTCACAAAAAAATAAATAAAGGTTAAAGGACCACTATTGCGAAAAACTGTAAAATTTTAATTGTAACATGTAAACACATACTCATAAGAAGAACATTTCTCCCAGAGTGGCCTCCCTGGCGTTCTATTTCCCCAGGATTTCCGTGCAAAAAGTGGTTCAATTAATTTCCAATAATTGTCAACCTTTTTTTTTTCTTTTTGCAATCATTTTTTTTTAAATATTGAATTCAATACAGGTTATTGTATTGAATTAAACTAAAAAAAAGTGTTTACTGTGAGATGTTGATGACACTGTGTGACCCTGGTGTCATCAACGCTGATCGCCGGGGGACATGAAGCAAAATCTGCCAAGGGACATGGAAGAAGGCACCGAGGAAGCTATCAGAGGTACGCAACGAGGGATCAGCACGCCAATGGTGAATATAAGACCCAGATGTGTAGCCAGGTGTATAGTTTTGCCAGATGTATAGGTAGGCAGATATTTTACCAAATGTATAGGTAGGCAGATATTTAGCCAGAAGTATAGGTAGCCAGATGTTTTACCAGATGTATAGGTAGCCAGTTATTTAGCCAGATGTATAGGTAGCCAGATGTTTTACCAGATGTATAGGTAGCCAGGTGTCCCCCCTCACCCCCCCCCCCCCGATCCCCCACCCCCCAGTCTCCTCCAGCCCCAATTTACTAACCCGAGGGCTGTCTCCTGCGGCGGCTTCTGTGCAGGGAAGGGGGGGGATCCCTCTTCCTTGTGGGCTGGTGGCTGGTCGGGGATTCCCCCTTCTGTGCAGGGGGGGGGGAGATCCCCCTTCTATGCGGGCTGGTGGCCGGGTGTCTCCTTTCTGCGCAGGGGGAGGAGATTCCCCTTCTATGTGGGCTGGTGGCCGGGTGTCTCCCTTCTGCGCAGGGGGGGGGGGGAGATCCCCCTTCTATGTGGGCTGGTGGCTGGGTGTCTCCCTTCTGTGCAGGGGGGGAGATCCCCCTTCTATGCGGGCTGGTGGCCGGGTGTCTCCCTTCTGCGCAGGAGGGAGGGAGATCCCCCTTCTATGCGGGCTGTTCGGGGACTCCCCCTTCTGTGTGTGGGGGGGTCCCCTTCTGTGCGGGCTGGCTGGGGGTGGCTCTTCCCTCTTCCTCCCTCCGGATCCCACGTGCGTCCCCCCGTACCACCCCCCTCCTGATCTCCTATCCTCCCCGGTATCCAGCCCTACACTACTCACCCGAGGGCTGTCTCCTGCTCCGGCCGTGATTGGCACCCTCCTCCTCCATCACTGAAGTCTCGGTTCTGTGTAACTACAGTACGAGGCTTGGTGACGTCACCAAGCCGCGTACTGTAATTACACAGACCGGGACTTCAGCGATGGAGGAGGAGGGTGCCAATCGCGGCCGGCGCAGGAGACAGCCCTCGGGTGAGTAGTGTAGGGCTGGATACCGGGGAGGATAGGAGATCAGGAGGGGGGGGGGGTACGGGGGGACGCACGTGGGATCCGGAGGGAGGAAGAGGGAAGAGCCACCCCCAGCCAGCCCGCACAGAAGGGGACCCCCCCACACACAGAAGGGGGAGTCCCCAAACAGCCCGCATAGAAGGGGGATCTCCCCCCCCCCCCTGCGCAGAAGGGAGACACCCGGCCACCAGCCCGCATAGGAGGGGGATCTCCCCCCCCCCTTCGCAGAAGGGAGACACCCGGCCACCAGCCCGCATAGAAGGGGGATCCCCCCCCCTGCACAGAAAGGAGACACCCGGCCACCAGCCCGCATAGAAGGGGGATCTCCCCCCCTGCACAGAAGGGAGACACCCGGCCACCAGCCCGCATAGAAGGGGGATCTCCCCCCCTGCACAGAAGGGAGACACCCGGCCACCCCCTCCGCACAGAAGGGGGAATCCCTGCCCGCACGCACTTTCTCTGCCCGCCGGCTGCACAGGGATTCCCCAGAGTGGCTGGATGCTAGTTCTGCACGCTGGGGGTAGCACAGATCGCTACCCACAGCGTGCTGACAGGCATCCAGCCACTCTGGGGAATCCCTCTGATGAGGGAAAAGTGGAGCCGGCGGTGCAGAGAAACAGGAAATCTCCCTGGCAGTGTTGACGAGCCCAGCTCGTCATTACCACTTTCAGCATGTTTCTGCTGGACGAGCCAGGCTCGTCATTACCTCCAGGGTGGTTAAGATGGACAGTAAATTACTTTTCTCCTATGCTGCTGTCACTTACAGTAGGCAGCAAAAATCTGACAAATCTGAGGTTTTGGACTAGTCCAGTGCTGTCCAACTTCATGGGCATGAAGGGCCGTATTTTTTCCAGACCACATGGTGGAGGGCCGGCAGATCGACACAACCCCCAGCCCCCCCCCCCCACATTCCCCCCCTCACACCCCCCCCCCCCCCCTCACCCCACCCGGGAAAAGAAAAAATGTAGCAGCAGATTTCCGCACAAAGTACAACCAGATTGGCAGCAGATTCTCCACAAAATGCACTCAGATTGGCCGCAGATTTGCCCACAAAATGCAGTCAGATTGGCTGCAGATTTACCCACAAAATACACAAAGATTGACTGCAGATTTACCCACAAAATACACAAAGATTGACTGCAGATTTACCCACAAAATACATTCAGATTGGCTGAAGATTTACCCACAAAATACATTCAGATTGGCTGCAGATTTACCCACAAAATACACAAAGATTGGCTGCAGATTTACCTACAAAATACATTCAGATTTGGCTGCAGATTTACGCACAAAATACACAAAGATTGGCCACAGATTTACCCACAAAATACATTCAGATTAGCTGCAGATGTGCCCACAAAATGCAATCAGATTGGCTGCAGATGTGCCCACAAAATACATTCATATTGGCTGCAGATGTGCCCACAAAATACATTCATATTGGCTGCAGATTTACCCACAAAATACACAAAGATTGGCTGCAGATTTACCCACAAAATACACTCAAATTGGTTGCAGATTTACCCACAAAATACACAAAGATTGGCCGCAGATTTACCCACAAAATTCATTCAGATTGGCTGCAGATGTGCCCACAAAATGCAGTCAAATTGGCCGCAGATGTGCCCACAAAATACAGATTGGCCACAGATGTGCCCACAAAATGCAGTCAGATTTGCCGCAGACGTGCCCACAAAATGCACTCAGATTGGCTGCAGATGTGCCCACAAAATACAGTCAGATTGGCCGCAGACGTGCCCATAAAATGCAGTCAGATTTGCCGCAGACGTGCCCACAAAATGCACTCAGATCGGCCGCAGACGTGCCCACAAAATGCAGTCAGATTGGCCGCAGACGTGCTCACAAAATGCAGTCAGATTGGCCGCAGACGTGCCCACAAAATGCAGTCAGATTGGCCGCAGACGTGCCTACAAAATACAGTCAGATTGGACTCATGGTGTATTCTCTGTATTTACTTTATTCTTTGCAAGAGTAATCCCTGGAAAGGATTATACAAAGATTTCTTCCGGTCTCCCTACTCATCTGCACACTATTCTGGCAGTTGAACTGAGCAACTGCTATTCAGGAAGTACTTTTGAAAATAAAGAAAGCCTTGAGAATCGAACACAGTGAATCCAGTGCAGGAGACTTGGGCGCAGCAGTGAGTAACTTCAGCGCCGTCAGAAGAAGGAGCTGAAGTTACTTTTAAAACACAATAATTCGGCTTCCTTATTTCATTCCCGACCATGCATGGCGGCCTGGAGAGGGAATAGTATTTAACACGGCCGGGACTTGTGCAGCAGCAGGATCAGCCATATAATGGCTGTGTCCTGCCCCCAAGTCTCCCACACCGATTCCTCTCATACACCTGAGAATCCCCCATAGAAAGATTAACTAGTCCAAAACCTGCCAGATTTCTACTGCCTACACTAAGTGATGGAAACATAGGAGATGCATGTATGGTGCATTTTACTCGGGGTCAAACATAGTTCATGTACATACAGTGGGTTGCAAAAGTATTCGGCCCCCTTGAAGTTTTCCACATTTTGTCACATTACTGCCACAAACATGCAACAATTTTATTGGAATTCCACGTGAAAGACCAATACAAAGTGGTGTACATGTGAAAAGTGGATCGAAAATCATACATCATTCCAAACATTTTTTACAAATAAATAACTGCAAAGTGGGGTGTGCGTAATTATTTGGCTTCAAGGGAGCCGAATACTTTTGCAACCCACTGTATGTATTTTACATTTGTAATTTTTCACAATGGTGCTAGGTTTGTTTGCTGGTGCCTTGTAGGTTGATGTCTGCAGATGCCTTCTGCCCTGCTTGTGCTGTCCATATGTGCCCTTGGTGTCTGCTGTGCCCCATTAAAGCAAGCTTTTTGACAGATTGTCAATAGCCAAACAAGTAGGAGAAGCATCAGCTGCAATGGAGATGCCCAGTGCACTCCTATTGCAGCTATAGATGGACCCCCTTCCCACCTCATACAGCCATGCTCCCATCTCTAGGGGAATGTGCATGAGACGAGTGCACACTGCAGTGCCCTGGAAGTAGTTCCAGGGTCGCGGCCATCTTTACTGAAGATGTTATTCTCAAATGGGATTTTACTGATGAAGATCACTTTGGGGAGCGGCCATAATGGCGTAGATGGAGTCAGGAGAACTTAAAGATTTGGGTAGTATTTTTTAATTTCATTAATAAAGTCACAAATTTGCATTAATGTCATTCAGCTTCCATTCAGACAAATCATGTTACAATTGAACTTATCTGTAGCCTGTTCTTAGATGAGTTTTTCTCAGGCACACAGTAGTTTTACTACTGCTAATTACTTATCAGTAAGCGTTATACTACAGTCAGTTGCAGACTGACTGCTGAGAAAGTGTCATTTAGAATATTAACCCTTATAGTGAGAAAGTAGAAACATGGAACACAGCCTAGTTCTAAGTAGGATTTTGAATATACATACTTTCAATGATATATGTCACCATGGTACAGGTCACTTCAGAAACCTTTGAATTACGGCTATATCTCAGTTAGATTTGGTTTTCACCACATCATATGATCATATACAGAGGTGTAACATTAGACCCTGCAGGGGATGCCTCCGCAGGGGGGCCCAGAAGCCACAGGGGGCCCGTGGGGGGAAAGTTTGGGGAAAGTTTGAGAGACTGGCAGCTAAGGGCATGGAGAAAAACAACGCATTCTGCTCTCGCACCATTGTTATATTGACTGCATGTGTACACCACACAGATAAGGACTCACACACACGTTGGAATTTGTACACGATCCCTGCTCCCTGGGGTTCATAAAAAACATCTGTCTCACATTGCAGCAAAGTTCTGAAGACTAATGTACAAGTTACAAACAAAAGAGTCACAGGGTGAAAAAAAGTTCTATACTGTCCCTTATCAGCAATCATTCCAAAGAGATTCCTAGATTCTTATCACACATGACCTTATGGCCTCTGATTACTTTTACAACACAGCAGAGTGGGTAAGATTGATGTCTGACTGTCCCTGCCTCATTGAGAGCTTGTCTTATACTGAGTCCAAGATCCTGTAATAACAGTGGCAAAACATTCAGAATGTCACTGATTGATAAAGTTACAGTGAATATATCTTATGTTCAGCATGTCATTGTTGTTCCTCCATATAGCATGTGCTCTCATGGAGTCAGAGGTGTATCTGGAGCCTTGCACATAGAGCTCCTGCAATAGGCTCCATTGTCTTTCACCTCCCGGGGGGGGGGGGGGGGGGGGGGGCTGATCAATTTGCAAATTACCTCTCCCTCCCAGCCAGCCCAGCTGTCTGTACAAGTAAGAAGAGGTAGAGGACTGTGTCTGTGTCCAGTGCAGGCGTCCACCTCTCTGCTGACAGCTTCTGTGTCGCCCTGGCAACATCACTCACATAACCCTATTGATTGGCCATGGAGCCCTGCGTGCGTGCCGCTGCAGCTGATGGGGGTGAGAGAGGAGAGGAGTGTATGTGTGTAGCTGGAGCTGCTGCACAGGACACACATGGAGCAGACGTGAGTGGGGTCTCTATGCTGAGGGCGACAGGAAGAGACAGGGATCATCACACTGGTCTGTGTGTCCTTATCAGGATGATCTCCTGTGCTGATAAAAGCAAAGGACATGTGATTCTTCTGACCTGCAGCTGTGTGCTATAAACTTCCTGAGAGCTGCTATATAGGCATTGTAAGGTGTGTACAGCCTAATCTGCCCATACATTGCTCTCATCAGGCTCCCAGTACATAGGTGGTAGTGAGAAGATTCACAGGTCCTTGACTTTTATCAGACCTGCTGCAGGAGATCATCCTGATAAGAGCAGAGCACTGAACAGCAATGAGTAGATGCTGGGTAGGGGGAGAGAGGAAAGTGAACATTTAGTCAGCTTACTGTCTCAAAACTAAATACGGTACTCATTGCTGGCACAACATGTAAGAAGATGGATCCAGCAACAACGAGCGTTCTCCGATCCATCTTCCTGTGAGCAACGTCACACATTTTTACACGATGGGTGCAAAATGGAAGTTGAGCGTTTGCCGTACTTTGCATTCAGTTGTCGAGCGTCTTAGAGATCCTATTTTCTGGGAATGGCGGGGGGGGGGGGGGGGGGTGCACATCTTCAGTGTTTGCCATAGGCACTATTTTGCCCAGATATGCCACTGCATGTAGTAAAAATGTGTATATATGTATAGTACATACTATGTACTGAACAGAGCTGTGACAAGGGTCTTGTCAGCTGCAAGGGGCTGGGAGGAAGCCCCGGGTAAGTAGATCTGGGGGGAGCATAGATTGCCTGACATTTCCTTTAAGTCTAAGTGTTTTTATCTGCATGGGGAAAACACATTGGTCCTCAGTTTTCCTGTGCAGAAAGCGATGGGAGGTGGGGGTGGGGGGGCCCCTTCCAAAGTTTCGCGGTGGGGCCCCATCCAAAGTTTTGCAGGGGGGCCCAGTGATGTCTAGTTACGCCCCTGATCATATACAGTTGTACTGCATATCTGTAAACTGTGTTTCCTGTCAGAATACTGTTTCGCCAGTATTGTGATATTTGTACACACTGCATGGCAAGGATGGTGACACCTCTGATTTCTGTTTCCGCCCTTTTAGTAGTCGTGTCCCTGCCAGCCTATTAGACACTTTGTCAGGGTTGTGATGTTATATCATTGTCCAGTGAGCAGTACAATATGCCGTCAAGCAACACAAAAAACTCCAAAGCTGAAATAGACAATAATGATGTGACAAGACTGCTGTGTGGTATGGTTGAGATATGTGAGTGGCACAACAAGCAGAAACTGATGATTATTAATAATAATAATAATGTTTTATTGTATTTATAAAGTGACAACATATTACACAACACTGAACAATAGATAGGGGTACATATAATGGTAACAAAGGATGGTAGATATAAAGTAGGACAAAGTTATACAACATAGCACAAGGTTATACAAAGTAAACCAGGAACACATGCGATTAGGGAGCTGGTTACAGAGATTTTGGCACTTTAAGTCAAAGTGGGTCTATGGGAAAGGTGCCGAAAGATGAGGACATGTGATCAAGTAGGATACATTAGGGGAGCGAGGACCATGTGTGTGCATGTGTGTGTGTCAACTAGCTTTTTTGTCTTTGCTTGAAATTCTGCTTCAGTTTTTACTTATGTTGTTGTTTGTTGTCTTCAGTTTCTAATTTTGAAAAACAAAACATCTTAATGTTATTTTTAGTAATGTTATTTTTAGTAAGCAGTTATCTCTTTATACTTATTTGTTCTATCTATAGTAGTATCATTGTTCTCTCTAATCTTTTCATGTTATGCTAGGGTACATGGGATTGCACCTAGTGTAAGTTAGCACAAAATTATACATTTATTGCTCTGCCTTCTGAATCCATGTCCTCTAATAAATAGTTGAGAAGCCCGGAAAAAAAAGAATAAAGGACATTAATATTTTTGTATACTTAATCTTGCTTGAGGAGCACTTTTAGAATTTTTTTTTTTGATAGTAAAGCACTTTTAGAATTTTAAAAGTAAATTCATCTAATATGGGAAAATAAAATTGCTCTGGCCAGTGGTTTAGAAGAAAAAAGGATTAGAGCAGTAAGCTCGGAAGTTTGTACTTGTTGTGACTTTTGTGACAAATTTATCAAAGTGTCCGCACTTATTATCTTTGGATTATTCGACCAATTCAGTGAAAACTGAACTCCAAATTTCAGACTGTTTTCCAATTACAGCCTTTGATAACATTTGTACTGGTACTGCTACAATATATTGATAGTACGTGAGCAGATCACATTCTGCTTTGTGTTCTATTCTGTCTTTCATGTATGTCATCAGTGATAAACGTTACCTATTTACCAGTTGTTATCACGGTCATAGGCTTTATTCATATGCATAATGATAATAGGACTTAAAAATGTATATCTCTTGTGTTTCATCCTTTAACCATCTTGGTCAATTATGGTTTAATTTTTTTTTTATCCTGAGCTGTTGTTATTACAGTATTTCTATGGCTTGGCTGTTACAACTTACAATAAGTAAAAACAGCCTGAAATTTGTTTTTTTTTGTGTGTGTCTTAAAGTGTACCAGAGGTGACATGGGACATGAGATAAACATGTGTATATTCATTGCTAAGCATACTAGTAACTAGGCTGTGTTCATCTTTCTGCCTGAAATCTACATATTCAGGTGAGAAAGTTTCTCTCCAGTCGGGACCTAGTCAGAGTATAGTTTAACTCTTACTGTTAAGAAACATGAAGAAAACAGCTTCTGAATGTAATGGAAAAATAAGGGTCAATAGTTCATATATTTTAGTTATGGGTCACTAAAAGACTGAAAGGCTGTGTCATGCAGCTGAGACAATAAAACATTTAACCTACTTTTACAAGTTTAAAGCAGAAATGAAAACCTGGGGATTCTAAAAAAAAGTAATTTTTAGGAGTAGGAGGATAAATACAATTGTTTATCTCATCAGTTTATTTTCACCTCAGATTATCTTTAATTTCAGGCTGAAAGGCACAAAATGACAATATTTGGATGGGGTGATTTTTTTGGTGTATACTCAGTGTAAGAAATCATTTAGAAAGTTATAAACAAAACCAATTTAGTATTTTTTGTCTTTTTTTACCACTGTCTTTTTTTTATTTGTATTATTATATTGTTTATGAAGGCCCCTTAACCCTTTATTATAGCAACAACTGCACAACAGAAAAGTATGGCAAAAGGCTTTCATCCCCTCTAGTTGCAGTATCTCTGCTGTAGGATAATACCTAACACATAGTAACAATGGAAATTAATCTGCTGCAAACCTGTTAATATAACCAGCAACTTTATTTTAACTCCAGCACACATACAAGACTTTATAGGCCCTTCATCATATCCATCATATAACAACTCAGCTCTTCATCATATCCTAGCCTGTGATTTAGAGTGGAGTTGTTGTCTGTAACAGGTGTACCTTCTTTCACTGTGTGTTGGAATTTAAATAAAGTCACTGGTTTTATCAACGGGTTGGCTGCGATGTTTTTAATCAAATAAAGGGCGCCATCAGCATGAAATGCTGGAAACATCTTTCTGGTTGAATGAGCTGAGGATTAGTGGTGATTGTATTGTAAATAAACAGTGCAATTTGAAGTAAGCTTTCTAATCAACACACTTTAAAAAGAGAAAAGTTCTCTAAATCCTGTAAAAGGCCCTGGTTTTTTGGCCCAGCTTTTTTGGCACATTTAAATTGTGCAGTTGGACTTTTTTCTTCATTGCATTCTAATAGCTGCCTCTCCAGCTACCAGTCTGATGCATTATGGGGCTACCAAATGATACAAGCAAAAAACATGTGGGCATCCACTGGATGAAAAAACTTGGACAAGCATTGAGAGGTGCTATCCAGCAGCTCATCTACTTTACCCAGCATACCACAAGCATTGTTAAAGCATCCGCCCTCCAGCATGGCTTTATGGTTTTAAGATGTTTTCTTTTTTTTTATTTAGTGGGTTTACCTGCTTGCTCTTTTTCAAAACTCTGGTGTTTTTCCTCTCCCAGCTGGACTGAACGAATTGTGGCACATTGTTCTTGATGGTCTTCCTGGTGGTCGGATGTATATAGGAATACATGTATATTATTTGGGAATTGAAGTGCATGATGTTGTCAAGCCATGGCAAGAGTGTTACTGATGTGAAAATTTGGCTCTGATGAAGAAATGTTGTGAAACAAACGTCAGGCTGCACTTATGGTTGATGACGATTTAATGACTGTTTTATATATAATGGTTATAATGGTTTGATCTTTTTTTATGCATTTCCTTTCCTATATATAATACTTGTCGCCATAGAAATCCCCTAAAATTACTTTGGATTTATCTTGTATGTATTGAACACAAGGTTCAGAGGAGTTGTACAGAAAGTACAAAATTCCCTTGAAAAGCATAAGTATTGGAAAGAGTACTAGTTACATAAACATCAGATCACCCATGCAGAACCACTACGTTTTACTGAAGGGGGACTAAAGGAACCATAAACCCTCAAACAAAGGATTTGAGGATTGTTTTTATTTATGTTCTCGTTATGCCCAAGGAAAAGTGAAGTTTGAGTTACTCATTAATGAAAAGCTTACTTCAGTACCAGTGTACTAGTATGGTAGGATATACAGAAAAAAAACGAAAAGCAGAATGGTAGGTGATAAGTTTTCTGTCTTTACTGACAGTAGTGACAACCAATGTGGTTCATTGTGTTGTGCATTCTGAAAAGCTTTCTACTCATCACAGTTGTAATGAGTGCTTAGCATAATGATCAAATCTGCCAGAGATTGATGCTGTGATATAACTACCCGATCATAGTTTCATTTGATTTCTGGCTGAAATCAATCAAAACATTGATTCAGCATGCTGGAACGATCACGCTTGAAAAGGCTTGGTAGGTGCATGGCAATTTCCAGATAACAGATGGACCCCGGCCAATCTCCCCGCCTGTAGAATGTACTCCTTGGGCCTGTGGTGAGTGTTAAAATGGCACTTAGCTCACCTGTCTGCTGGTGCACTCCTGGTGTCCTATGTGTTCCCTCCATCCACTTGACCTAATGGAATGCATGAGGTCACGAACAGGTCACAAATGTCCCTGATGGAGAGAAGATACAGGAGGAGGTGTGACAGCAGACTGGTGAGCTTAGCACTGTTTTAACACTCACCTCTGGCCTGGTGAGTACACCATACATGGGGAGACCAGGTGGAGGCAGCTGCACAGATTACCAATAGGTTTCTTGCTGAAATCTATTGGAAATCAGTGTGCGCTACACTGACAGAAAAAGGATCTGATAGTTAAGTCTGCTGGCCATCTGCCAGTTTATGGGCTCCTTTAAAAACAAGACGTCTGTGCACACAACCTTATGTGTAAACTCTAGAGATTGTTTTATGTGAGAATCACAAGATCAGTAATTATAGAAATACTCAAAGCACCCAATCTAGTATCAACAGTCACAATAAAATTACAGTATTCTTCATTCTTTCGCTTGAAGGCAACATTCATAGAATCTTTGATTTGTGTGAAGCTTGGAATTCACCTAGTCAAGTGCAATTGCAGACAATATTGATTGGAACAACTCCAAGCTGCATACAAATTGCAGAAAATTGTACATCATTTTGGAAAAGTACAATCTCGTTGATTATGTTTGCTCATGGCTGTGTGCATTGCATTATTGGCCTGTGATTGGTTATAAGATAATGCATTCATGATCAGGCAAATGGTTGTTACCAGTAAAGGTTTACTGAATATATACATTTATGAGTTTCTCAATGAGCCACACATTTTGCTTATCTTACAAGGGTGCCATGTATAATTGATAACGGATTCATTATTTTAATATGAAAATATGATAAATAGGCATGAGCAAGACCGCTTTCATGAAAAAGTGAAAACGTCTTGCAGTGTGTGGAAGGTGAGAGTCAGTGGCGTAGCAATAGGGGTTGCTGAGGTAGCAACCGCATCGGGGCCCTTGGGCCAGAGGGGCCCCGAGGGGCCCTCTCTAAAGCACAAAATTAGCTTTCTATTGGCCCTGTGTTGGTAATAATCACTTCTATAGATGCTTTAAATAGTAATAATCAGTAACAAACTGTTCCCCATCCCCTTCTTGCACCTCTGACCCTGTTGTTGTCATTTGCAGGTTTTGGTGCACCGTATCAATTGTTATGTATAGATTGCTTGGGGGCCCCATGTAAAAGTTGCACCGGGGCCCATAGCTCCTTAGCTACGCCACTTGTGAGAGTGAGACATGCAGGGGTTAACTCACCTGGTTACCCCCTGCATTCTGATGATCCATGGTGAGTTCCATCAGCTTACACTGCATTCAGGGCCAGAACTTCCAGCTCTGAATGCAGAAGTGTAAGCCGATGGAACCCACCATAGACCACATTGCAGTAAGTGGCCAGGTGATTTAACCCCTGCATATCTTACCTCCTGCACTCTGCAGGACGTTCTCACTTTTAACAAGATTGTTCTTGCACATCCGTAATGATGAATCAATTTTGGCACAATCCGTTTCACTTGTCCATCCTTAGTTTTTTTTTCTAGTCCTTTTTCCCCCAGACAGGTATTTCATGTAACACATAAACAGTATACATCACAAATCAACACAAGTAAGGTGCTTTAAGGCTTGTTTAAAAAAGAAAAAAAAACACAGGTTCTGGTTTCATAATGTGAACAATACTGAAACTATTTTCAGAAATATAGTAGATAACCAGTTGCTTCCTGGTAAATAATATAATTCTAGTGCATGATGGCTTTTTCCCTCCTGAAGTGACCCAAGTACCACCACGGGTCTTACTAATTACAGGTTCCTCTTCTTGAAAGTGTCATTCTGGGCTTTTGAATAATCTTGTGATTTTTTTTTTATCCATTTGTTTCACATGTTTAGTGACTCACGACAGAACATTGTATAAACTCTAGCAGTGATATTAAAGGACAACTGTAATGAGAGGAATATGGAGGCTGCCATATTTATTTCTTTTTAAACAATGCCAGTTGACTTGCTATCCTGCTGATACTCTGCCTCTAATGCTTTTAGCCATAGACCCTGAACAAGCATGCAGCATATCAGGTGCCTTTGACATTAATGTCTGATCTGAAAAGATTAGCTGCATGCTTGTTTCTGGTGTGATTCAGACAATACTGTAGCCAAATAGAACAGCAGGGCTGCCAGGCAACTGGTATTGTGGCCGCCTCCATTTACCTCTCCTTACATTTGTAATAGTCTTAGGAATAGGGCTGAGTATGAGATACTTGTAAAACCTCTATATTTTGACTGTTTTGCAATTTTGGTATAGCCGCAAAGTACTTTTAGCTGCTTTTAGCTGCTTCATTGTAATTGTCTCATTCTGTTTACAAGTTTCTTTATGCATCTATCAAAACATCAGAAAATAAAACCAATGGGCTTGTGACAATGTCAGGGACAGTGGCTTTACTGGATTTGGTATTATTACTTTAATTTTAATTACAGTGGAACTGAAGTCAGTTTATGTATTTAATTTGAGAGCACAGTTAACAACTCACACAAAAATCAGTAATGATTTATATGTAAACAAGTATTTTTATCATTAAGAAATCAAATTTCAGTGGCTGGGAAAAGTGTTACGATGATTTACAGAGCTGACGTGAGCAAAATATTCAAACAGTGCAACTTGTTAGCAACCAGCTCCACCTTGTGGTAAGCTGGAAAAATAGCATATGCTACCACTGTTGTATTTGAAGAATTATTTTATTACAATAATAAATGTGGGTTCAAAGCCACCGTATTATTTCAATGTTCAGAAAGTGCATTTAATTGTTTCATATGGTAAGTAGTTTTAAAGTGTGCTAAAAAAAAAATGCATCTTTCATGTATGTTACATATCTTCATGTATTGATTTAATCAAATTAGTGTATTTACAGTTTGTGTTGTCCTGCAACATCTGTTTATCTATTTGGATTGATTACTTTTTACATTCTCCTAAACTTTTTGCATTTGCATGTGTTAAACTGGTCTTTCTTAAATTAGCATAGCTAATATTTTATTTAATTTTAATTACAGTCTTATAAAGTTTTTGTCTAATTTTTTAAAGCCATATTTTTGTTAATATTTACAATACATTGCATTTAGTTAAGCAACAATGTAAAGCAAGCTATTTTGAATATCTTACTTAAAGGAGTTTTTGCAGTTTTTCAGAAATATATCTACACTAGCCAGGACCCACAATCATACTGAATTTGTCATAGCAGCAAAACACATATACAACATTTCACCAGAGCTAGCTGTGTGCATAAGTGTGATCCAATTAATTTTATATAACACAGTTAGAGATGGTCAGTGAAAAGCAAATAATTTCCAGTTAATGCAGGATTATGCTTACTTTGTATATAAATGTGTGCAGTTTGAAAATGGACCAATTCTACCTTGGAAGAATTGGATTGGTCCATTTTTAAGCTGCATACATATGCACACAGAATTCATATAATCCTGCATCAACTTGCTATTATTCACATCTCACTAATTATCTCTAACTGTGTTATATAAAATTGTATATAAAATTCATTGGAGCACACTGTTAGTTCTGGTGAACTATTATATATGCATTTTACTTCACAGAATTATTTGCATCTTATTAACCAATCCTAAACACAGTCAAACACTGCTGGCCTATTGGTTTTGAAACCAGCAAAGCCTATTGTAGACTTTAGATAACTGTGACCTGAAAATATGACTCCTAATTGGATCAGGTATCAGTCTATTTTTACAGTGAGACCCCTGTGGTTTGCAGCCAGTTGAGGAGTAACACCCAAACCAATACTCCACACCCTTTGCTTTATTGTTGTTGAAAAAGATTGACAAATGTAAGGTGAGCATGTTTACAGGAACAGAGGTCACCTGAGGTGAGAGGGATATGGAGGCTGCTACATGTATTTCTTTTTAAACAAAACCAGTTGCCTGGCATGAGTAGTGTCTGAATCAAAAACTTGAAACAAGCATGCAGCTAATTTACTCAGACTTCGGTCAGAAAAATTTGATCAAGCTTTTTCAAAGTCTATAGCTGATAGTATTAGAGGCAGAGGATCAGCTGGATGGCCAGGCAACTTGCACTGTTTAAAAGGAAATAAATATGGCAGTCTCCCTCTCACTTCAGGTGTCTTTTAACCTTTTCCCTGCCAAGCACGTACTAGGTACACTTTGGCAAGGAATGGCTTTAACTGCCAATAATATACCAGGTACATTAATTGGCAAATTTTCCCCCGGGAAGCAGCCACATGGGCCCCCCTCCTCTGCCTCCCTGCAGAGCTGGAGCAGCGATCAGTTTGCCTCCCTGCAGAGCTGGAGCAGTGGTCGGGTTGTAATTTCTCACCCGATCGTTCGCTCCATGCTGTGTCTCAAGTCGACAGCTGCCTCCTCTCTCTCCTTTCTACTTCCTGTATGAAGAGTGTTTACATATGCTTCATACAGGATTGGGCGACTAGTGCTTGCAGCCGGAGGGGACACTGCATGGAGCCAGTGATCGGGTGAGTAAAAACAACCTTCCAGCATTACAGGGGGGCCACAGGAGGGGGTCCATGTGCAGGGAGGATGATGTCCGTCCCCCTTCCTGCAGTGGCCCCTATACCCGTTACCTATACTGGGGCTCCTATACCTTCTACCTATGCAGGGGACCTATACTGAGGGTACCTATACCAACTACCTATATTGGGGCACCTATACCTGCTACCTATACTGGGGCGCATATACCTATTTCCTATACTGGGGGTACCTATACCTACTACCTATATTGGGGCACCTATACCTGATATCTATACTGGGGCACATATACCTATTGCCTATACTGGGGGTACCTATACCTACTACCTATATTGGGGCACCTATACCTGCTACCTATACTGGGGCACATATACCTATTGCCTATACTGGTGCACCTATTCCTGGCTATCTATACTGGCCGCACCTTTATCTGGCTACCTGTACTGGCAGCACCTATACCTGGCTACCTATATTGGGGCACCCATACCTGACTACCTAAACTGGCTGCACCTGGACCTCGCTACCTTTACTGGGGGCTGCTGCCATGTTTTGTTTTTTCTTTATTAATTTTATTGTTTTTTCTTTTAATAAAATTTGTGCATTTTCTTTACATTTTCCCTCCCACCATCCCTCCCTCCCCCTCCCGACAGCCA
Source organism: Hyperolius riggenbachi (assembly GCF_040937935.1). Classification (NCBI taxonomy): domain Eukaryota; kingdom Metazoa; phylum Chordata; class Amphibia; order Anura; family Hyperoliidae; genus Hyperolius; species Hyperolius riggenbachi. The sequence continues at coordinate 187,817,893 of NC_090655.1, read as the reverse complement.
ATCATACTGATCACCTCTCATAGGCTATGAGAGGGATCTGTTTCCCTGCCACTCGAGGGGACAGCTGCAGTAGATCGCAGTATAAGTAAATAAATGTTGTTTTTTCTCAAACAGCCTGGTAGCCACAATTGCAGCAGCCTTCTGTGTCCCCCTGCAGGGAACGGGCGCTGGCGAGCGTTCATTCCCTGGTAATCTCGCGTCTCGCGAGATGACGCAATCCTGGGTTATGCAGTCCCAGGAGAGCCACTCTGCAACCACGATTCCGGGTTAGACGGTCTATTTCATGTCTTGTCAAAAATGCTAAGTAAACCTAATGAGTGCAAAATGTCTAAAAACTGCTTGGCAGTAGATGTTCGCGTTTAGGACAAATCGACTGGCAGTGAAAGGGTTAAAGGGGACCTGAGGTGAGAGGGATATGAAAGTTGCCGTATTTATTTCCTAGAAAACAATACCAGTTGCCTGACGGTCTTGTTGATCTTCTGGCATAAGTGTCCGAGTCAAAACTCCCGGAAAAAGCATATGGCTAATCCAGCTGGGTCCTGGGAGTACCTGAACTTAGTGATGCTCAAATACCCCTTTTCAAAATTCGAGTTAGGTCGAATTCGAATAGTAAATTATTCGAGGTCAGTCGAATATTCGAGTCGAATAATTTTTACTATTCGATTCGACCTCGGACTTCGAGCTCACTATTCGAGTCGGTATTCGAGCTCACTATTCGAGCTGACTATTCGAATTGGCCTTAAATAGCTTCCAACACTTGTTTTGAGGGTGAATGATGCAAGAAACATCTTTTTTTCCAAGTAACAACAGCAAGTGATTATGTGGGGATGTTCCTTTAAAAAAAAATGTGGAAAGAGAAGTTGTGTCCTTAATTTTGTTCAGTAGTGTTACTGTATATACTTGTTCTTCTTCTTCTTTATCTTTCTTCTTCTTCTTCTAGATCTTCTTCTTCTATATCTTCTTCTTCTTCTTCTATATTGTCTTCTTCTTCTTCTTCTTCTTCATCATCTTCTTCTTCTTCATCATCATCATCTTCTTCTTCTTCTTCTTCTTCATCATCTTCTTCTTCTTCTTCATCATCTTCTTCTTCATCTTCATCTTCTTCATCTTCATCTTCTTCATCTTCTTCTTCATCTTCATCTTCTTCATCTTCTTCTTCTTCATCTTCTTCTTCTTCTTCATCTTCTTCTTCTTCTTCTTCTTCTTCTTCTTCTTCATCTTCTTCTTCTTCTTCTTCTTCTTCTTCATCTTCTTCATCATCTTCTTCATCTTCTTCTTCTTCATCTTCTTCTTCTTCATCTTCTTCTTCTTCATCTTCTTCATCTTCTTCTTCTTCATCTTCTTCATCTTCTTCTTCTTTTTCATCATCTTCTTCATCTTCTTCTTCATCTTCTTCTTCATCTTCATCTTCTCCTTCTTTTTCAATATCGTCTTCTTCTTCTTCACGTATTTCTCTTTTCAATTTTTTTTTTAAAGAAATGCAGCTATTTTTGAGCGTAACAAATAGCTGGTGGGCGCACGCATGTTGGAAGCGCCATTGTATGTGCTCCCTGGCAGTGGAAACACAAAGACAGCAGGAGGTAAATTCAGCAGCAGGAGGAGGAGGATGAGTGTGTGGCAGCAGGCAGTCAATGAGGCAGGCAGCTCGCCGTGACATAATAGCCCTGGTACCTAGCGGTGATACCAGGGCTGTAAATAAACACAACAGGAGGTCCCAGACAGCGGTCGTGCAGCCCACATTGTGTCCAATACACAACTGGGACAACACAGTTTTCAACCCGGGCACCTCAGAAAAATTAAACCTTTTTTTTTTTTTTAATGGTTTGTTTGGTTTTGGTTTTGCAACCAATATAGCTATTGTTTGACGTAATAGCTGGTGGCAGAGTGGCAGCAGAAGGTAATTCTGTGTACCCTGGCAGTGGGAAACACAGACAGACAGCAACAGCAGCAGGAGGAATGGAGGAGTAATGTGAGCAGCTATTGTTTGACGTAATAGCTGGTGGCAGAGTGGCAGCAGAAGGTAAATCATCTGTGTAGTGTACCCTGGCAGTGGGAAACACAGACAGACAGCAGCAGCAGCAGCAGGAGGAGGTATGGAGGAGTAGTGTGAGTGTGGCAGCAGGTAGGCAGCGTGACATAATAGCCCTGGTACCTAGCGGTGATACCAGGGCTGTAAATAAACACAACAGGAGGTCCCAGACAGCGGTCGTGCAGCCCACATTGTGTCCAATACACAACTGGGACAACACAGTTTTCAACCCGGGCACCTCAGAAAAATTAAACCTTTTTTTTTTTTTTAATGGTTTGTTTGGTTTTGGTTTTGCAACCAATATAGCTATTGTTTGACGTAATAGCTGGTGGCAGAGTGGCAGCAGAAGGTAATTCTGTGTACCCTGGCAGTGGGAAACACAGACAGACAACAACAGCAGCAGGAGGAATGGAGGAGTAATGTGAGCAGCTATTGTTTGACGTAATAGCTGGTGGCAGAGTGGCAGCAGAAGGTAAATCATCTGTGTAGTGTACCCTGGCAGTGGGAAACACAGACAGACAGCAGCAGCAGCAGCAGGAGGAGGTATGGAGGAGTAGTGTGAGTGTGGCAGCAGGTAGGCAGCGTGACATAATAGCCCTGGTACCTAGCGGTGATACCAGGGCTGTAAATAAACACAACAGGAGGTCCCAGACAGCGGTCGTGCAGCCCACATTGTGTCCAATACACAACTGGGACAACACAGTTTTCAACCCGGGCACCTCAGAAAAATTAAACCTTTTTTTTTTTTTTATGGTTTTTTGGTTTTTGGTTTTACAACCAATATAGCTATTGTTTGACGTAATAGCTGGTGGCAGAGTGGCAGCAGAAGAAGGTAATTCTGTGTACCCTGGCAGTGGGAAACACAGACAGACAGCAGAAGGGCAGTACACAGCAGCCCACTGTAGGTGTAAAATGTGTGGCTGCAGGCGACGTAATAGTCAAAGTGAACCAGGCTGGCTTAGTGAGCAGGAGCCAGGAGGTGGTAAAGGGTGGTAAGGCACATTAACGATGGTTCCGGCAGCCAGTTCATGTCCCCCTCTCGCCGACAACAGGGGCCAGGAACTCGCCTTCCACCCACGCCTGGTTCATCTTGAGAAACGTCAGTCTGTCCACAGACTTGTGAGACAGACGTGAGCGTTTCTCGGTGACCACGCCACCAGCTGCACTGAAGCAGCGCTCGGACAGCACGCTGGAAGGGGGGCAGGACAGCACTTCCAGGGCGTACTGCGCCAGCTCGATCCAGATCTCCATGCGCTTGACCCAATACTCCATGGGATCAATAGGGGCATCGCTGTCAAGCCCGCTGTACGACCCCATGTAGTCAGCCACCATGTGGGTCAGGCGCTGGCTGTGACCGGAGGAGGATGCTGCTGCATGCATCTCCTCTCTAGTCACTGCTGCCGGAGCCTCTACAGTCCTGTAGAGCTCGTGGCTGAGAGACAGCAGGTCTGTGGGGCGCTTGCTGCTGCTGGATGCAGGCACCTGCTGCTGCCTCTGTGCTGGCTGCTGGACAGTGGGGGTGGAAGGCTGGGGGAAGGCTTCCTCCAAGCGCTCAACAAGGGCCTGCTGCAAGCTCCTTATTTGTTGCGCTGGGTCTCCTCCTGCAGGCGGCAGGAACTGGCTCAACTTCCCCTTGAGGCGTGGGTCCAACATCATGCTGATCCAGATGTCCTCCCTCTGCTTCATCTGGATCACCCTGGGGTCCCTGCGCAGGCACGTCAGCATGTGCGCTGCCATTGGGAAGAGGCGGGCCACGTCTGCTGGCACATCGACGTCAGTGCTGTCCTCATCCTCCTCCTCTGCCGCCTCATCCTCTCTCCACCCCCGCACCAACTCAGCTGCGCTGTGCTGATCCCCCTCATCAGCAGCCAGGTCAGGGACCTCCACCAAGTCCTCGTCCTCCTCCCCCTCAGAGGTGGACTGCGCAGCTGGTTGCCGCTCCTGCTGGTCCAAGGCTGCCGCTCCCTGTTCCAGCAAAGCATCGAGGGCCCTGTTCAGCAGAGAAACCAGGGGCACCCACTCGCAGACCATAGCATGGTCCCTGCTCACCATGTTTGTGGCCTGCAGGAAGGGAGCCAGCACAAAGCACACCTGCTGCATGTGCCTCCAGTCATCATCGGGGACGATGGACGGGATGTTGCTGGTCTTGTCCCTTCTCTGAGCGGCGGAAACAGTGGCCAGGGCAAGGTACTGTTTGACAGCGCGCTTCTGTTCAACCAGACGCTCCAACATCGCCAGGGTGGAGTTCCAGCGAGTCGGAACGTCAAGGATCAGCCGATGGCGTGGCAGATCCAGCTCCTTTTGCACGTCTTTCAGGCTCGCACAGGCTGCAGCCGAGCGCCGGAAGTGACGCACAACATTCCTTGCCGTTTCCAGCAGTTCGCCCATCCCCTGGTAGGTGCGCAGGAACTTCTGCACCACCAGGTTCAGCACGTGGGCAAGACAGGGGATGTGGGTCAGGTTTCCCCTGTCTATTGCGGCAACCAGATTGGCCCCATTGTCGGCCACCACCTCTCCGACTCTGAGGCCTCTGGGGGTCAGCCAAATCCTCTCCTGCTCCTGGAGTTTGGCCAACACATGGGTTGCCGTCAGCTTGGTCTTCCCAAGGCTGACCAAGTGCAGCAGCGCTTGGCAGTGGCGGGCCTTCACGCTGCTGCTGAGGCGGGGGGTTTGGCCAGGTGTGCCGGAGGATGGCAGAGGATCGGAGGAACCTGCTGCAGTTCCCCTGACCCTGCGGGGTGGCACCACCCACTGTGTTGCTGCTGCTGCTGTGCCCGCTGCTGCTCTCCCATCCTCACCCCCTTCCACCAAGCTGACCCAGTGGACAGTGAAGGACAGGTAGCGGCCTGTCCCGAAGCGGCTGCTCCAGGAGTCCATGGTGACGTGGACCCTTTCACCAACCGCGTGCTCCAGCCCTCGCTCCACATTGGCCATCACAAAGTGGTGCAGTGCAGGAATGGCCTTGCGGGCAAAGAAGTGTCTGCTGGGGAGCTGCCAGTCTGGGGCTGCGCAAGCAAGCAGCGCACGAATGTCGCTCCCCTCCTGCACGAGCGTGTACGGCAGGAGTTGAGAGCACATGGCCCGTGCCAGCAAGCCGTTCAGCTGCCGCACGCGACGGCTGCTGGGAGGCAGAGCCCTAACCACCCCCTGGAAGGACTCGCTCAAAAGGCTCTGGCGTGGCCTTTTGCTGACACGGGAATCAGCAGACACAGCAGAGGAGGCCACTGAGGACTGGCTGCCAGAACAGGCCTCAGTGTCGGCGGCAGGAGTTGCAGAGGGGGGAGGAGCAGTGCGTTTCCGCACTCCTGCTGGTGCTGCTGGAGGAGCAGGAGGGCGGGTGGCTGCTGTTGCTGCTGCTGCTGCTGAAGGCTGTGCAGTGATGGGTGTGGTGCCACTGCCAGCACCAGATGCCTTCAGCCTCTGGAACTCCTCATGCTGGTGGAAATGTTTAGCCGCAAGGTGGTTGATGAGCGAGCTGGTGCAGAACTTTAAGGGGTCTGCACCTCTGCTCAACTTCCGCTGACAGTGGTTGCAAGTGGCGTACTTGCTGTACACAGTGGGCATGGTGAAATATCGCCAGATTGGTGACTTAAACATCCCCCTACGGCATGGAAGCGCTGCTGCCTGTCTCCCTGTGGTGGTTGGGGGGGGGGGGGCTTGGGGGGCTTGGGTGCGGCTGGTGGTGGTACTGGCAGATGCTGCTGCTGCTGCTGCTGAGCCTGAGACACCAGCAGGCTGTGGGACCTGCCTACTGCTGCTGCCAATGCTTGCAATGATGCGCCTCCTTGCAAGGCCCACAAGAGCATCCTCCTCCTCCTCCTCAGAGCTGCTGAGGACGACATCCCCTGGAGGTGGTGGCACCCAGTCTCTGTCTGTCACCGGGTCATCATCATCCTCCCCCTCCTGAAACATGTCCTGCTGGGATGAGGATCCCCCAAACTCCTCTCCTGATGCATGGATGGGCTGCTTGACTGTCGCCACAGTCTTGCTGTCCAATCCCTCATCCCCCAAAGTGCCCATCAGCATCTCCTCCTCAAAATCGCCAACAACAGCAGACAATTGACTCATGATGCCTGGGGTCAAAAGACTGCTGAATGACAGGTCGCCAACTGACGGTGAACTGGCCTCCTCCCCAGGCCCTGCTGGGCGGCTGCTGCGAACAGGGGTGGTGGTGGTGGTGGTGGTGGTGGTGAGGGTGGAGGCCTCGGATGCAGAGCTGATGGCGGGCTGCTCATCCTCCGTCATGAGTTGCACCACAGTGTCTGCATCCTTTTCCTCAATGGGACGTTTCCGACCCGGCTGGAGGAAAATGGGAGCAGGTGCTACACGCTGCTGCTGCTGTGTCTCTGCAGCGTGAGTTGCAGATGCTCCTGCTGGGCGGCGCCCAAGGCGTCCACGGCCAGTGGCTATGGGAGGAATGTTAGCCACTGACGCTGCTGTTGCTGCTGCGGAACTGTGCATGGTGGCGCGCCCGCGGCCGCGGCTTGCCACAATGCTGCTCCCTCTCCTCCTGATTCCCTTGCTGCCCTTGCCCTTGCCCAAACCGCGCTGGCTGCCACTTCCAGACATCTTCAATGTTTTGGGCGTATAGACAAAAGTTTTTTAAAAGGGCGGGTGAAAAGTGGGGTACTTTAATGAGGTGAGTTGGTTGGTTGGTGAGGTGACTGAGTGAGTGTCCCCTAGTACAGTAAGTAAGTAGTAACAGTCAGGAAGTACAACTAGCAGTTACAATAATCAGTAGTAATCACAAGTAAATTTAGTGTGTGTACACTCAGACAGTGAGTGCACGCACGCAGGAGCTAGTAGCCTATGAACACAGTGACTGAGTGTCCTAGACTCCTAGTACAGTAAGAGTAAGTAGTAACAGTAAGTAGAACTAACTAATTACAATAATCAATCAGCGATCAGAAGGAAATGGAGTGTGGGTGTGTGTACACTCAGACAGTGAGTGCACGCACGCAGGAGCTAGTAGCCTATGAACACAGTGACTGAGTGTCCTAGACTCCTAGTACAGTAAGAGTAAGTAGTAACAGTAAGTACAACTAACTAATTACGATAATCAATCAGCGATCAGAAGGAAATGGAGTGTGGGTGTGTGTACACTCAGACAGTGAGTGCACGCACGCAGGAGCTAGTAGCCTATGAACACAGTGACTGAGTGTCCTAGACTCCTAGTACAGTAAGAGTAAGTAGTAACAGTAAGTAGAACTAACTAATTACAATAATCAATCAGCGATCAGAAGGAAATGGAGTGTGTGTTGTGTGTGTACACTCAGACAGTGAGTGCACGCACGCAGGAGCTAGTAGCCTATGAACACAGTGACTGAGTGTCCTAGACTCCTAGTACAGTAAGAGTAAGTAGTAACAGTAAGTACAACTAACTAATTACGATAATCAATCAGCGATCAGAAGGAAATGGAGTGTGGGTGTGTGTACACTCAGACAGTGAGTGCACGCACGCAGGAGCTAGTAGCCTATGAACACAGTGACTGAGTGTCCTAGACTCCTAGTACAGTAAGAGTAAGTAGTAACAGTAAGTAGAACTAACTAATTACAATAATCAATCAGCGATCAGAAGGAAATAGAGTGTGTGTTGTGTGTGTACACTCAGACAGTGAGTGCACGCACGCAGGAGCTAGTAGCCTATGAACAGTGACTGAGTGTCCTAGACTCCTAGTACAGCAAGAGTAATTAGTAACAGTAAGTAGAACTAACTAATTACAATAATCAATCAGCGATCAGAAGGAAATAGAGTGTGTGTTGTGTGTGTACACTCAGACAGTGAGTGCACGCACGCAGGAGCTAGTAGCCTATGAACACAGTGACTGAGTGTCCTAGACTCCTAGTACAGTAAGAGTAAGTAGTAACAGTAAGTAGAACTAACTAATTACAATAATCAATCAGCGATCAGAAGGAAATAGAGTGTGGGTGGTGTGTGTACACTCAGACAGTGAGTGCACGCACGCAGGAGCTAGTAGCCTATGGACAGTGACTGAGTGTCCTAGACTCCTAGTACAGTAAGAGTAAGTAGTAACAGTAAGTACAACTAACTAATTACGATAATCAATCAGCGATCAGAAGGAAATGGAGTGTGGGTGTGTGTACACTCAGACAGTGAGTGCACGCACGCAGGAGCTAGTAGCCTATGAACACAGTGACTGAGTGTCCTAGACTCCTAGTACAGTAAGAGTAAGTAGTAACAGTAAGTAGAACTAACTAATTACAATAATCAATCAGCGATCAGAAGGAAATAGAGTGTGTGTTGTGTGTGTACACTCAGACAGTGAGTGCACGCACGCAGGAGCTAGTAGCCTATGAACAGTGACTGAGTGTCCTAGACTCCTAGTACAGCAAGAGTAATTAGTAACAGTAAGTAGAACTAACTAATTACAATAATCAATCAGCGATCAGAAGGAAATAGAGTGTGTGTTGTGTGTGTACACTCAGACAGTGAGTGCACGCACGCAGGAGCTAGTAGCCTATGAACACAGTGACTGAGTGTCCTAGACTCCTAGTACAGTAAGAGTAAGTAGTAACAGTAAGTAAGTAGAACTAACTAATTACGATAATCAATCAGCGATCAGAAGGAAATAGAGTGTGTGTTGTGTGTGTACACTCAGACAGTGAGTGCACGCACGCAGGAGCTAGTAGCCTATGGACAGTGACTGAGTGTCCTAGACTCCTAGTACAGTAAGAGTAAGTAGTAACAGTAAGTACAACTAACTAATTACGATAATCAATCAGCGATCAGAAGGAAATAGAGTGTGTGTTGTGTGTGTACACTCAGACAGTGAGTGCAGTGCGCACACGCAGGAGCTAGTAGCCTATATGAACAGTGACAGTGAGTGTCCCTACGGGTACAGTAAGAGTAAGTAGTAAGTAAGTACAACTAACTAACAATAATCTATCAGTAATCAGAAGGAAATAGAGTGTGTGTACACACAGACAGTGAGTGAGTGCACACACGCAGGAGCTAGCTAGTAGCCTATAAACAGTGACAGTCAGTGAGTGTCCTACTCCTAGTACAGTATAACTACAATACTATTAGTAAAGGACAGCAGAAATACTGGTATAGATGAGAGAAATAAACAGAGGACAGCTGCCCACAGAGGCAAGGCCCCCCTGAGGCCTAAACCTGTAAGCTTGCAGCAGCTGCCTTTCTCTAATGTAACACACAAGCTACTAACTAAAATACAATGTCTAAATAACTAACAACAATATAGGTGTGTATAGGAGGTGTATGTGAGCAAAAACGCTAGGTAAATGACCACAATAGAGCTCTTGCTAAGCCAAAGCACAAAGGAGCAACTCTCTCTCTGTACAAGTCTCAGGCAAGCACGGAGAAACGTAACATGGCGGCCGCTATTTATAGGGTAGGGGCTGGCCAGGGTCCCCCTCTGTGATTGGCTGCCGTCAGAGGGCCTGGGAGCCCTCTGATTGGCTCTAAGGACATCAATCTGGGCTATGACGCTATTCGAGCTCGGTACCGAGCTCGAATAGCGCCGGGTTGCTCGAATAGCTCGAATAGTGAATGGGCTATTCGAGTGTACTCGGATAGCCCATTCGAATAGCTCCAGCTATTCGGAGCTCGAATACCGAGCTCGAATAGCTGAAAAAGAGCTCGAATATTCGAGCTACTCGAATATTCGAGCTCTGCTGAGCACCACTGCCTGAACTGCTGCATGCGTATTCAGGGTGTATGGATAAACGCATTAGAGGCAGAGGATCATCAGAACAGCCAGGCAATGTGCATTGTTTAAAAGGAAATAAATATGGCAGCCTCCATATTCCTCTCACCTCGGGTTCCCTTTAAAGGGCAAAATCCATTCTGGTCCATATATTTGTTTCCATGGGTAGAAATGGCCAGAGCTTGTATACTGTGTTCAGGGTTTGTGGAGGGTTCATTTTATGAGACCACATTACATCTTTGATTGGTTGATATTTCAAAAGCTGCAACTGGTGCTTGTTGTCTTATTGTTTATGTTTTAACTTCATCTTACCTAATGTGTAAAATAAAGATGATGTCTTTTACTAATTAAGCTGTCCCATATGCATTCTTTTAAGCATAGTATTACTTATTTAATGGTTTCTTTTTACAGCACCTAGCTCGGGATCTCCTTGAAGGATTCAGCCTTGGTTTCCACTTTCTCACAGACTTTTCTCAAAATTGCTTTTCTCAATGATTCCTTTATGTTTCAGGCATATTGTGGTATGTGGTCACATCACTTTAGAGAGTGTTTCCAACTTCTTGAAGGATTTCTTGCACAAAGACCGTGATGATGTCAACGTGGAGATCGTATTTCTACACAAGTGGGTAGCTTCTTATGTTGTTATTCAAAATGTTTGCAGTCTGACCTGTGCATAGGTATTAGATGACAAAAAAAACAAGAGGGTAGGGAGGGAGAGAGAGCACTCCAATAGTGCATTAAACAGGGTATGCTGATTACACACACTTCAATATTGCACTTACATGTTATATGTCTGTGCTGCGCTATGCTCAAGTATCGTCCTAGCTGTTCGATACTTGAGCATAGCACAGCACAGACATATAACATGTAAGTGCAATATTGAAGTGTGTGTAATCAGCATAACCTGTTTAATGCACTATCGGAGCGCTCTCTCTCCCTTCCTACCCTCTTGTTTTTACTAGTTGCTGGCACCATCCAGTACAAGAGAGCAGCACCGATTGCATTCTTAAAGGGCCAGTGCTATATTGTAGAGACGCAAGTTCTTTTTTCTTTTTTTATTAGATGACTAATACCTAGCCTAACTCATAACGGGAAAATTATCATATCTCATCTTGAAGAAATAGTGTTTAGGTTAGTTTTTCTGACTATTGTTTATTTTGTCTGAGATGAGAGGGAAATATGATTCTGTTCAGTGTCTATAAAATGAACTTGTGAGATCTTATGATGGATGAATTGCACATTTGGACCTGCAGGTTACAGGTTGAACTGGATATGACATTATTTTGCAAGGTGGCTTCTTCAACACTAGCTAAATTTGACCAGGAAACAAATTGTGATTTTCATAAAGATGGCATTTCTTTGAGGCAAAGGCAGGCAGGGTGACTGTATAGCCAGTAAGGAATTGAAGGAGAGTTTTAAATTGTTTTATTGTCTTACTTAAAAGAGAAAATCAAAGGCACTAGAAAGTGTTTGGGGCTCACAACATTTCTAATTAAGGGTACTTTCACACTGCATTTTTTGCTGCGTTGCCTCGCAACAGACAATGTAACCCCATTGCAATTGTATGCAATTATATCGTAATGGTATTTTCACATCTACGTGTCTGAGGCATGGTTCAGAAGATTCCATTGAAGTGATACACAACAGGCTCTGTGTGTGGATAATGTGCATAATTAAAGTTGCAGTAGTTAAGCATACTTCTATGTACTGTATGCTTTACTGTATGTGTTGCATTTCACTAGTAATGTAAGGTAAAGAAGAGAGAATGGAAAGAAAGGAACGAGGGACAAACACATATACCGATGAACCATTTTATATCAGGGAGACCTCAGGCAGCCATAAGAGCTTTGTATTCATCTGAATATTAAAATTCCATCCACACGTATCAAGTCCAGATTTATTTTTCTGTCCGGTCTTGAGATAGGCGGATCAGTTCCTCTATGGCAGCAATTGACCCCACTTTGCTGAGCCATGTTTTACCTAATATGCCATTTCACACTGATATATATGGCCCAATTAAAATGATTGATTTTCAGCAAAATAGTTTGAAGGATCATTTTGATATCAACTCATGTATGTCAACATTAGGCAGAATTACTTGTGGAAACCAGTATGGATGGTCAATAAGATGCATATAATTCTAAGTTTATACACAATTATGCACATTTATGCAGATTAAAAATGGACCAATCCAATCCTGCTGAGGTGGGGTTCAATTGGTCAATTTTAAAGCTGCATAAATTTGCATACATCACTTCAAATGAACTTCAAATTATTTGAATATCATTGACCATCCTTTGCTATCACTATGCTTATCATTAGTCATTAGTGGCTACTGGTGCAGATCCTTGGTGAATTTAAAACTCAGTACATTCATGCTATAATTCTCCACTTTACTATGTTTTTATATGTGTACATGACTTTTACTTATTTGAAGCTCAACTCCAGGATATTTTTTTATTACGTTTTGGATAGTGTGGAAAAGGCTTGACAATGAGTTTTCTTGTGGCCTGAGCCCACATTGTAGAGATTTCCCCTCACGTCTTGCCCCTTGGACCACTATGAAGTTGTTTTGCTATAATTTAAAAAATGGTATACAGCATACACTAGTGAGATATGCTATATTTCCCTTGCTGTCCCTATTGGAGAAATGTATCCACTTCTTGTCTGGACAGGAAGTCATGGAAATTCCCACAAGTGGTGCCTTTTTACCAAGTATCCAAAACCACTTTTTCTCTTGGAATTGGGCTTTAACCACTTTACCCCCGCGCGTACGTATTTCTCCGCCCCTTTTTCCATCCTTTAAAAACCAGGGACGGAGAAACACGTACTTTCCGCGTTCCCGACGCTGTCCGCGCTCCCGCTCGTAAACACGCCGCCCGCCGCTAGTAAAACCGCCGCCGCCCGCTCGCCCGGAGATCAATGAACGGGAAAATCCATTCCCGTTCGTTGATCTAAGCCCCACAATGACCCGCTGCTCTCCTATGGGCAGCGCGATCATTGTGAGAAGAAACTCACGTGTCCAGCCTCCTTATTCTTCCTCCAAGCTTCCGGAAGGAGGCTTGGAGGTCGCAATAAAGCAAAAAGTTACTGTGGCCATCTTGTGGCCAAATAGTAAACTACACCCTACACATTTTTCACATACAAATAAATGACTTTTACACACAAAATTAACTCATTACCTCCCACACTCCCCATTTTTTTTTTTTTTGTAATTAAAAAAAAATTCAAAAATTTACAATTAAAAAAAATACATAATTAGTTACCTTAGGGACTGAACTTTTTAAATATTTAAGTCAAGAGGGTATAACACTGTTACTTTATAAACTATGGGCTTGTAATTAGGGATGGACGCAAAACTGAAAAAAATGCACCTTTATTTCCAAATGAAATATTGGCGCCAAACATTGTGATAGGGACATAATTTAAACGGTTTTATAACCGGGACAAAAGGGCACATAAATTTCATGGGTTTTAATTACAGTAGCATGCATTATTTAAAAACTATAATGGCCGAAAACTGAAAAATAATTTTTTTTTCCCCACATTTTTCCTATTTTCCCATTAAAACACATTTAGAAAAAAATAATTCTTGGCATAATGTCCCACCTAAAGAAAGCCTAATTGGTGGCGGAAAAAACAAGATATAGTTCATTTCATTGCGATAAGTAATGATAAAGTTATAGACGAATGAATGGAAGGAGCGCTGAAAGGTGAAAATTGCTCTGGTGGTCAGGGGGTAAAACCCCTCAGTGGTGAAGTGGTTAAGTAAAATGTAAAGTTGACTGATCAGTACAGAAATAGACTCCATAAAGTGTATGTATATATTAAAAAATGTTATGATCTGTCTGCTGAAATCTTCCATGGCACTACCTCAGATTCCGTAGCAATTCTAGAACTTTAACAGTGGTTTGAAATTAACTAAGTCATAGTTTGCCGATGAACTCAGCACTAACCTGTATTGATTGCCATAGTGTAGTGGGTTTGTGACATTCTTCCCTTCTAGAATTGTTCAACAGTAGCTTTGGAGCTAGTATCATGTTGTTTTTCCCCTAGTTCCAAAAGTCCTAGTTGCTAAATGCACACACTTCACAATGTTAGTCTAGAACCTGCCAGAAATAGAGAGAGATTCTAGCCCTGAAAGTAGTACAGAGCACCTGGGAGAGGAGCCCCCATACTACAAGAGCAGTATGGAACAATGTTTAATACTGGGCAGTGTTAAACTAGTGAGCACTAGCCCTTCCATATGTTTTTAATGTAGAACATAGGAAAACCTAAAGCTCAAACCTCAATAGGATGCTCACAGGTGAAGGACTTAGTGTACCATGTTTAATGGTAGTACGATGCAAGGAAGTCCACAAATACACTGCAGAGCTGTACAACTGGCAACTTTATTCTTCAAAAGGTAAAACTGGTTTCTAGTGCAAATGGATTTTATAGTCAGTTCTGGATTCAAACCACAAGCTTCAGTATCTCCTGAGAAAGATTGCAGTATATATATTTTTAAAATAGAAATATTTTAAACTGTTTAAATAGTGCTAATATTAACAAATTAGCTATTATTTATAACATATTCTGCTAAATATAGTAAATACTTGCTTCTTGACTTCTTCAGACTGTTTTCTTTTGCTTATGCCAGTAATCAGTAAAATATTAATTAGGTGTTTCCCTGTGATGATATAGTATTGCAATTATTCTTTCTTTGTACAGTGCTTCCATTTCAAATACAATTATTCTTGTAATACTAATATTTTTAACGAACATTATCTTAAAGTGTAATTTAGTAAATCTAAAGCTAAAAGCAAGACATAATAGTTATTAAAGAAAATAAAAACATTTCATATTTCTCTGTAAACACACATACCCATAAACTTAGACAACTAAAGAAAATAGTATATGCCAATAAGCCTTTAGCAGCCAATTTATTTAGAGGTTTGCAAGTGCACCATGCCAATTTACTTAAGCACATTGTTTTTATTCATTACATCTCTCTTATTTCTAATTAGTACTGCTGTAATGTGTATTTATAGCCACTTGTTACTAGGGGCAGTGTTAGACAATAACAGAGGACTTCTGCTTTCAGTTTCTATATTTTCTGCTAAAAGAGAGAGATCAAAGCATTCCAAGTATTTACAACACAACGAGTTTTGCTGACTGAGGTCAAAAGCAGTGCACTTATCTCAAATGAGATAACTCTTTTGCAGCTGCTAATGGGTTAACCACTTAACGACCGCCCACTGCACAGAGACGGTCGGAAAGTGGATGCCGCAAGGACCGCCGTATGCACAGAGGCGGCGGTCCTTGTACGGGCATGGGCGGAGCGATCGCGTCATCCGTGACACGATCCTCCACCGGGGATCGATGGCCGGGGATTTAGCCTCCAGCCCGCCGGCCAATTAGCAGCGCCGGCAGGTGGAGGAATACAGAAATCCGGATAATTAAAGTGTATAAAGCACTTTGTTAGGTAAACAAAGTGCTTTATACACGCTTCCTCCTCGCCTCGTGGTCTCATTGTTCCAGAGACCACCAGCGAGGAGGAAGCAGTAGTGAGTATGCACCACACTTTTTTTCCCCACACACCCCCCCTGATCTCCCACCCCAGCCTTCAGACCCTCCCCTGCCCACCCCCCAGAACACTGTTTGCACCCAATCACCCATCAATCACTCCCTGTCACTATCTGTAAACGCTATTTTTTTTATGTCCTAAACTGCCCCCTGCTCCCTCCTGATCACCCCCACCCCTCAGATTCTCCCCAGACCTCCCCCAGACCCCCCCTCCCTGTGTACTGTATGCCTCTATCCCCCCTGTAATAACCCACTGATCACCTGTCAATCACCCATCAATCACCCCCTGTCATCTGTCACCCCCTGTAACCTGCCCCTTGCGGGCAATCTGATCACCCACCCACACCAATAGATCGCCCGCAGATCCAATGTCAGATCACCTCCCAAGTGCATTGTTTACATCTGTTCTCTACCCTAAACACCCACTAATTACCCATCAATCACCCCCTATCACCACCTGTCACTGTTACCCATCAGATCAGACCCTAATCTGCCCCTTGCGGGCACCCAATCACCCGCCTACACGCTCAGATTGCCCTCAGACCCCCCTTATCAATTTGCCAGTGCATTATTTACATCTGTTCTTCCCTGTAATAACCCACTGATCACCTGTCAATCACCCATCAATCACCCCCTGTCACTGCCACCCATCAATCACCCCCTGTCACTGCCACCCATCAATCAGCCCCTAATCTGATCACCCACCCACACCATCAGATCGCCCGCAGAACCGACGTCAGATCACCTCCCAAGTGCATTGTTTACATCTGTTTTCTCCTCCAAACACCCACTAATTACCCATCAATCACCCCCTGTCACTGCTACCCATCAGATTAGACCCCTGTCTGCCCCTAGGGCACCCAAAATCACCCACCCACACCCTCAGAACGCCCTCAGACCCCAGCCCTGATCGCCTCGCCAGTGCATTGCTCGCATCTATTCCCCCCTCTAATCACACCTTGAGACACCCATCAATCACCTCCTGTCACCCCCTAGCACAACTACCCATCAGATCAGGCCCTAATTTGCCCCGTGTGGGCTCCTGATCACTCGGCCAAACCCTCAGATCCCCCTCAGACCCCCTTCCGATCACCTCCCCAGTGCATTGATTGCATCTATTTTCCCCTCTAACCACCCCCTGAGACACCCATCAATCACCTCCTGTCACCCCCCCCTAGCACTCCTATCCATCAGATCAGGCCCAATACAACCTGTCATCTAAAAGGCCACCCTGCTTATGACCGGTTACATAAAATTTGCCCCCTCATAGACCACCTGTCATCAAAATTTGCAGATGCTTATACCCCTGAACAGTCATTTTGAGACATTTGGTTTCCAGACTACTCACGGTTTTGGGCCCGTAAAATGCCAGGGCGGTATAGGAACCCCACAAGTGACCCCATTTTAGAAAAAAAGACACCCCAAGGTATTCTGTTAGGTGCATGACGAGTTCATAGAAGATTTTATTTTTTGTCAAACGTTAGCGGAAATTGATTTTTATTGTTTTTTTTTCACAAAGTGTCATTTTTCACTAACTTGTGACAAAAAATAAAATCTTCTATGAACTCGCCATACACCTAACGGAATACCTTGGGGTATCTTCTTTCTAAAATGGGGTCACTTGTGGGGTTCCTATACTGCCCTGACATTTTAGGGGCCCTAAACCATGAGGAGTAGTCTAGAAAACAAATGCCTCAAAATGACCCGTGAATAGGACGTTGGGCCTCTTAGCGCACCTAGGCTGCAAAAAAGTGTCACACATGTGGTATTGCCGTACTCAGGAAAAGTAGTATAATGTGTTTTGTGGTGTATTTTTACACATACCCATGCTGGGTGGGAGAAATATCTCTGTAAATGACAATTGTTTGATTTTATTTACACACAATTGTCCATTTACAGAGATATTTCTCCCACTCAGCATGGGTATGTGTAAAAATACACCCCAAAACACATTATACTACTTCTCCTGAGTACGGCGATACCACATGTGTGGCACTTTTTTGCACCCTAACTGCGCGAAGGGGCCCAAAGTCCAATGAGTACCTTTAGGATTTCACAGGTCATTTTTGTTTCAAGACTACTCCTCACGGTTTAGGGCCCCTAAAATGCCAGGGCAGATTTTTAGTTCGGAGGTTCACTTTAAGCAAGAATAATTAAATAAAATCATTATTATTTTAGAAAATAAATATTGTTCATTTGCTTTTTTTTCCTCATTTTGCAGCATATCCCCAAATTTGGAGCTAGAAGCTCTCTTCAAGAGGCACTTTACTCAGGTTGAATTTTACCAAGGATCCGTCCTGAATCCTCATGACCTCGCAAGAGTCAAGGTAACAGGGTTCGGCCTGCAGTATCACAGTACAAAGTAGATTGTTTTCCAGAAACTTACTTCGGAGGAGAATAATGCCTTGTCTATGTGTTATGTTCTGTCTTTCTGTCTTGCTCTCTCTTAATATACTTTTTTATTAAAAGAAAGGAATGCAATGTTATAAAGTAGAAGTATAGAGAGTATTACTGAGTATTTCAGTGTATTTGTATAAAAAAACGCTTCAGGAGTAGCTGACAAAATGACGTGTAAAAGTAAAGTCAGAAGGCTGGACTACACAGAGCAGGCTACAGACAATTCACTGGCAAGCCCTCATTTTCAGTGCACCACATCTTCTAAATGTGAAATAATGCTCCTGGGTTTTTATTTTGCCTCAGGAATTTCAAAATAATGCTTTAAACTGTTATGGCAACATGTGAGTCTTGCTGTGAATTGGTTGTTATATAAAAAAAAAATCAATGCCTAACTATGAGCTATGAGACAGCCTGTCTCTGACTCATTTTGGGGAGGATCCAATGATCCCCCTTTTATTTCAGAAGTGTCAAATAAGTCTTTATTATCAAGCTGGGAGGAGGCGCCCCAAGATTATAAAAGGCTAAAAACCAGTTCAACTTGGATAAATAATAGTCTTATCTCGGATGAGGCTTTCAATATATTTATAGGACACTAAACAACAATGCATTTCACGCATCTTAGCTGCTTCTTCAGGCAATTTTACACAAGGTCTTAAATAGAACAACACTGACTCAGGATTACCTAATAATAATTAAGGCTTTATTGTGGTCCCTAGATGAAACATACTTAAAGTGGTATGAAACTCAAAATTAAAGTCTTTCTCTAAACATTAAACAGATCTCACTGTGTATCAATCTGTGGACATACACTATCAGGTTAGTCAGGTACACTTTTTATGCCACTAGTATTTAAAACGTCCCTTTACAATAAAATACTGTGTTCTGTTAGCCACTTGTTGCAAAATGGCCATTTATAAAGTCCTATTTGTGCACAAATTAGTGCACATTGGACGTTTAATAAATGTGCATTCTGCTGAAATGCGCGTGCCCGTTTCAACGCTTAAATATATGGGTGTTAGGTGGTTTACGTAATGCTATGTACATACATTATTATTAAACGTTATTTATAAAGTGATAGCATATTATACATTGCTGTACAATAGCAATACATTGCTGTAAACAATGTTACACAGGAACATAGCGTTCAACAGTGATACACAAAATAGTGATGTAACAATATATGAATAAGTACAGCAGACAAGTCACTGAATCCACATGGTGGCAGGAGAAGAGCGGACAGGGGGAGGAGGGCCCTGCCAAATAGGCTTACAATATATGGGGGCATTAGATGGTTGTTGCTCAATCCAGTTGCTTATGATCGGGTTAGAGGAAATACTGATATCTATCCTAGATGGCCATCTTGTACAGCAGACTGTTTTTGGGATCATGACTTACTGCACTGAATTTTTTAAGCCAGTCACCATGAATTTTGACGGGACATTTTCCCGCTCATTTTCTCTTCATTGTGCATAGAGAATGTCAACAGTAGAATGGTGTGTGTGTATCTGTACAGAAGCTTGCTGTCAAATTACACTTAGCAAAAGGATCACCACGGGGGAATTATTGTAATGAACTTTTACTGGCATTAGTATTGCTAGCAGCAGAATAATAGTTCTGCTTCATTGCTAGCTGAATGTTGCTTACATTTGGATGCTGGTAATACAGCAGTGCATCGATCAGTTGCTAGAGGTAGTATCCTAAGTTAAAAATGGTTATATAAAAATGGTAATCTTGTTACGTAGTGGGAATCAACCACGCAACATAGACCTAAAACTGACTACCAACCATACAACCTTGACTGTACAATCTTACCACACATACACAGTATACGGATTAGCAGACTGACAAAATGTTCAGGTTGTTTAGGCAATCTCTCAAAAAACAAAACAAAAAAAAAACATGGAAGAAGCTGGTTTTCCCAAAGTAATAAATAAATAAACAAGCTCCTATTCTAACTGTGCCCAGATTAATGAATTTTGCTTCATTTTTGGATTTTTTGGATGTTTTTGTCTTACATTAATGCCAAGATGGACATATACAGGTTAAAACAGTATGGCTTACCTGTGAGAGATTAGAACTGGACAATTAATTGGAGATGAAGCACACTATGCGTTTAATTATAGTAGTTGTTTTCAAGGCATTGTGAAATATTTTGTGATATGCAAATGATGTATCCGCTGGTAGAAGTGTATATAGTTCTAAAAATTTGCCATCAATTTCAGATTGAATCAGCAGATGCCTGTTTGATCCTTGCTAACAAGTACTGTGCTGATCCTGATGCTGAAGATGCATCAAACATCATGAGGTACATTCACCTGTATTTGTGTGTAGTAACCAATAACATAATATATAGAGATGCATTTTTGTTTTGGCTCTGCATTTGAATAAAATGATGTTTTTTTTTTTTATGATAATTATAATTCTTAAAGAGACTCAGAGACGACAGACTGCCCAGCTCTGATACTTACCCGGGGATTCCTCCCGCCCCATAATCGTTTATTTCATTACTTTATTTTCACTTCGGGTGTCCTTTAATGATAAGATGGTAGTGTACTGTTGTTGTATTTCTAGAATGGATTGCTCCAATGCATTAAAAACATTGCTGACACTGTGCACTGTGGCTTTTTGCAAATAAAGCTCTACTGTCTTCTAATTATTGCTAATAGCAGCAAATCAGTATTATTAAAGAAATCATCATTGGTGGCTATTAAAATCCAATTCCACTAAAAGAGTAATGCACTCAAATTAGGTCGAGCATGAGTTTCTTATAGAGTATTACCTTTAGCAGATTGGGACCTTAATCTCTGTGACTATCATGCATACTATTGCTTCCAGCGTCCAGCAGGAGTGAGTCCAGCTTGTACATGTATATGTATATATATTTATTCTGCTAACTTTATTGGACTAGTACAAGAGCAGTGTGTATTAACCTAGCCAAAGGTTTTATTGAAATATGACGCTTGATATTAGCCAGATTTGATTATGAAATCTCTTCTTCAGTGGAATTTAACTATAAGGTTTTCTTTCAAAGCAAACTTGAGCAAAAACCTGGAAAAGGCTCGCAATTCCCCTCTACACAGACCAACACTTAGGCCTCAATTCACCAAGTTTTATCAAACATTTTATCAAACATTTGATAATTTACCTCATGGGTAAAATCTCATTTTGAATTCACTAAGGTGTTATATATTTATTAAATGTTTTATCGATAAAACGTTCAATAAATCTATAACACCTTAATGAATTCAAAATTAGATTTTACCCATGAGGTAAATTATCAAACATTTGATAAAGTGTTTGATAAAGCTTAGTGAATTGAGGCCATAATGTACACCTGAAGTGAGAAGAATATGGAGGCTGACATATTTATTTCCTCTTAAACAATGCTATTTCCTCTTAAGAATTTCCTCTTAAGAATTGCATGTCAGTTGAGCTGAGCCTCTGCCTCTAATAATTTTAGCCATAGACCCCGAACAAACTTGCAGATTAGGTGTTTGAATGAAGTCTGACTAGATTAACTGCGGGTTTCTTTCAGGTGTGCGATTCAGACACTTTTCCAGCCAAAGAGATCAACCAAGCATCTGGTATTGTTTATAAGAAAAATAAATATGGCAGTCACCATTTGCTTCTTCCTTCAGAATATTCTACTTGAAGAATAGGCATCCTGCTATCCACCCATTAGGGTACTTACACAGATACTCACCCTCCGAGCTCCAGTATTTGCAGACTTGCAGTCTGATTTACTGCATTTGTAGAAAGGACTATGGTATAGACATGAAGCACAAAGTCTTGCAAATCTTGTGGTACAAAAATATAAAAAATCTTTATTGACACAATTACAAAATTCTTAAAAAAAGGAGGTCTCTGCGGGATGTTCCTTATTTGCGTGAATATTCACAGGAATTTCAATGATTTATAGTGAGAAAGGCTTTCAACAAGAAGCCAATTGATTTCTTGTTGAATACCTTTCTCACTATAAATCATTGAAATTCCTGTGATTATTCATGCAAATAAGGATCATCCTGCAGAGACCTCCTTTTTTTTAAGAATTTTGTATTTGTGTCAATAAAGATTTTTGATATTTTTGTACCACAAGATTTGCAAGACTTTGTGCTTCATGCCTATACCATAGTCCTTTCTACAAATGCAGTAAATCATCTTGAAGTGAAGTGGACCACATCAAAAAGGACCTAAAGGTTTTTTAGTCTTTTTTTCCAGATATATAGAAAAAGACATCCTCCCAATTACAATATTACAGACTTGCAGTCTGACTCAGACATGCTAATCTTAAAACCATCTGTGGGTTTCCAGATTTGTGTACCCACTGCTACTTTCATATGACCACTTCTGAGCCAAGCAAGGAATTGATGACTTGGATAGTGTGCACCACATTGACAGACATGTAAAGATTCATGAGTACATGGATCTTCAGTCCTGAAGTGAAGAGGGTGAATATGTGTCTGGGGGAGATTAGCATCTTTTTCAAATTTGTATTCAGGCTTTAAGCTCTTGTATTTTACATTTTACAACCCATAAAACTGATAAAATAAAAATATATTTTTTTCCCGTGTAATGAATACAGCTTTGTGACTGTTTCTATTGTCTCTTGCTTTCCAGAGTTATCTCAATTAAAAACTATCATCCAAAGATCCGGATTATCACCCAGATGCTGCAGTATCACAATAAGGTGTGATTGTAAGGTTGAAAATTGTCCCCCCCCCCCCCCACACACACACTTTTAATAGGTTTGAAGAAGAAGAAGTATCCCACCTGCTTTACGTTTAACCCTCTTTATGTAACTAAGTCAGTAAATCCCACCGCATTGTGAAATATTACTAATCCTCTTGGTTTTAGGTATTATCAGCCTAATTTAGTATTGAATAGATCATTTACTTAAATTTAGCACTACACCACACCCAAACGCCAATAATTTTGCTTGATACATAGTAGTCCATTTATAATAGACTTAATTAATGCATTAGTTCAGCCTCCCACACTTTTCACTGTTAAGTGAATAGAGGATTATGCCATTACTCCAAAAAGGTTTCTCGCTTGATGCAGCTGTACAAGAGAAATACCCTTTGGAAAAGACAAGCACAAGACCCAGATATCTGTTCATAAAGTATGAAGCAGCCAGCAGAGTGGTAATTGCTGCCCCATACACAGCCATCACCAGACCTCACTAAGCAGGGAGGATATAGATGGGCAAGCACAGTGGTGTAGTGGTTAGGCGCTAGGTCTCTGGTTCAAAACCCAGTCAGGGCTCTATCTGCATGGAATTTCTGTGTTGGTTTCCTTTAGGCACTCCAGTTTCTTCCCACATCTCAAAAACCTACAGATAAGTTAATTGGCTGAAAAAATGATCCTACAATGGACATATGACTATGGCAGGGATTAGATTGTGAGGTCCTGTAAGAGCTCATTTCCACTGAGTGTGAAAAATCCTAAAGTAACTGCAGTTCAATGGATCCACTGAATGTGTTTTTCCAAATGCGTTGCGATACAACAAAAACATGGACTGCATGCTGCAGATTTCTGCACCATACACTGCCCCGTATGCGAATCGCGATTAATAAAAGTAAATGGTCTTGCTTGCGAATGCAATATTTTTCTATACAAACATTTGCATCTGTTTTCCCATCTAACATGCTTCTTCCTGTTTCCTGTGTAGTCACAGTGATGTTATGTTTCTATGAAGATTAAAAAATCAGATGTGGAAATTTTCATCTAAGCATACATTAGCATACGTTTTTCGAATTGCATTTAATTCCCATGTGTGAATTTCGGATGCAAAACACACAGTATACTAGTGGAACTAGGCCCTAAGGGGAAGTTAGTGACAAGACTATATACCTGTGCAGTGCTGCAGAAGATGTCAGCTCTATATAATTACTAAAATAATAAATAACTAAATAGGAATTGAATATGAAACCGTATTCAACTACAGTCTTGGCCACAAAATTAACAGCAGCACCGAAGAGATTGGCAGAGACAGTTTTGCACCCAGAGCACCTTCACACTCCTCCCTGTGTGGACAGGTAGTCCTCTTTAATTATGCTTTTTCTCTATCCCTGCTCAGGTACTCTGAAGCACCATCTTAGGAGTTTAGTGGCTTTTGTCTGCCAGGGTTGACAGTTGACTTGTTGAGAGAGGCAAAAATGTCCATGAGGCCTGGAACCCACTAGGAGCGCTTTTCTGAGTGCTTTGTGATTTGAAAAGCTCTTGCTAAAATAATGCTATGGGTGTGATCCCACTTGAGCGATGTGATTTTATAAAAATCCCCCATAGCATTGCATTAGCAAGAGCTTTTTCAAATCACTAGTGCT